>NC_086101.1:115095964-115398464 GCF_963921235.1 Mobula hypostoma
GTTCATCTATGTGTAATTCATCTGTAGATTTTATCCTTCCTTTCCTAAGTTACTGTATGTTATGTGTACTACTGTGTTATACACCCTTGTCTGGAGAAACATTGTCTCGCTTGATGGTATACACGTATATAGTTAAATGACAATAAACTTTACTTGACTGGCAGTAACAGTTGCATTTGTGCAGCATCTTTCACCTCTGTTTTATATCTTGCAGCAGATCACAGTCAATCAAGAAGGATGTTGTAACTTTTAGCATCAACGAATGTGGAAATGTATCTGTAACCCTGAAATCTTGATGAATTTGCAACTTTTGGGAAATGTAATGTGACAAAAAGGAACTGGTGAGATTGAACAACCTAACTATTGTTTTCTGTGAAAAGTATAAAAATGCTCTGTTTGAGCTATAAGATTGAAGCTATTCTCCAATGAGAATGTGGAGTAGCTTCACATGCGAGTGAATAAAATGCAGCTATAATTTGATCTACTCTGAGTTTGTCATAGTTTGTTTCTGTATGTTAGAAGACCCAGTTGAATGGTACATGACATGACACAAAAACCAGAAGTGCACAACCAGCCAATATCATTACTCATTTTCAGGATCCCCACCTGCACTACATCTGGTCTTCCTATCATTGAAACTTATTTCCTTCCCACTGATATCATCCAGATTAGTGCAGAACAAAACTGCCTCTTTTCTAGAATCCTATATAATATTTCATCATTGATATCGAGTGCTGATATCCTCTGTTTTGTTCCTCCCCCTTCACCTTAAGGTTGATATAACCTGCGGGGTGGTAGTGGGGACAAGCTCCCACCACCTTTTAAATGCTCACAATGGCTGGCAACTCCTGCTATGCCACTGGTGCCAAACTGTCGGTCTCTGATGTTCTTCTGGGTTCATCAGCTGTGTGGAGAGGAGGAGAGTGCTACATGGGCAACAGCTTGCTCACCATATTGTACTGGCCTGACTTGTGTATCTAGAGAGCTAGGACTCAACATCCATGGTCGACCCTGATTGATGGAAGCCTCACTGTTCTCCCCCACCCCAACCCACTACCAACAATCAGTCTAGAATACAATTGGGTAAGTTCGGTGGCCACTCAAAACACTTAATGATTTTAAAGACTTTTATCATATCTTGAATTGATCCCTGCTGAAATGAATAAGCAAACACAAAATAATGCATTCTACAATATATTGATAATCAGGTTAGTGCTGGGATGACTGATTACATTAGACAATAAAGATTTTGCTTCCTGAATACTTTTGGATGTATCTTTCAGATTTTGGGCTGCTGATCATGAAAATCACTGTGACATTTCCCTTTCACACACTATTATTTTGAAATTGTCTGCATTTGTTATTTCAATTCATAATTCAAGTCAGATTAACTAATACCAAGATTAAGGAAGGCATTTTTGTTGGTCCACAAATCAAACAGGTCATCAATGACAAGCAATTCGTAGACCTTCTAGTGGAACCAGAGAAAATCGTGTGGAAGGCATTCAAAGGTTTTCTCGGCAACTACAGAGCGCCAAACCACGTGCAGCTGGTTGAGAACATGCTTCAAGCACACAAAACCATGAAGTACAACATGTCACTAAAGATTCATTTTCTGCATTCACATTTAGATTTTTTCCCTGCAAATCTTGGCGCTGTCAGTGATGAGCATGGTGAAAGGTTTCACCATGACTTTGGAGAAACTGTATCAGGACAACTAGAATCCATTAATGCTGGCTGATTATTGTTGGACACTTAAGCGAGAAGCCTCAGACACTGAAAGTCATCAACAAAACATTTTTAGCTTAGTTGAATTATTACAAAGCGTCAGGACCATTATGCAATTAAACACACAATATTCAGGAAAAGTTAATTTCTTGTTTCTCCAAATTCCTACGTGATGCAAGTGGTTTGAAATTATATTTGTGTTCGGCTTCAAGCGGTCTATCATAACAAAACAACAAAACAAAGCAACACTTTCAAAAAACTTTGTTGTCCAGTGTTATAAATATGGATAGACAACTGGGAAGTGCTCTCATTCTGTTGAAGATAATGTAAGGGGAAACCTTCATATCAAAAGCATTACGTAGAAGGGCCAGTGTTGAATGTGTTGTGTGGAAGACTGAAATTTAGATTGTATGGTCTCCCTTAGGGCCGCACAAGAGACAGAGATCAGATTGTATAAATATTCAAGAAAGTAACTTCAACACAGAAATTTCATTGTCATGAATGAGACCATGGCTCTTACCTGGTAATAGGTTCCATTGTACACACAGCCACACTGGTCTCTTGAGACACACTTGTCTCCGCTCTGCACAAAGCCTTTGTCACACTGACAGCCCTCGGCACACAGCTGGTCACAGAGCTGAGGACCAGGCTCAAGGCAGGTGGCTGGACAGGCTGAGGCACAGGGCTGGTAGTGACTGTTCGGCGGGCACCGGAGAGCTACACAGAAAGAAAAAGGAACAGTTTTCACAGCCAGCACGGTCACTTGGATCAAAAGCTGTAGAAATCTCTGATGGTGTGGTGTGTGATCTCTGTGCTACGTACGGCAGAAGGTTTCGCTCCTCCAGGTTTGAATGGTGACGTTGTGTTGCTGACACTGGGTGACATAGGCCTCGATGGCTTCACAGAGCTGCTGCTTGTTGCCGTCCATCGCACACATGTCGTACACACAGTCCTTGAAGAAGGCCTGGGAGAGGGAGGAGTGGATCACAGGTTGAAATATGAATATGCGTGAGTAACATCTTATTGTGAAGGAAAAGAAAGAAAGTGGGCTGTAGAATGTAAACTTGAAACAAACAATCCATAGCACGGTGCCTAGTACAAACTCAGAGCAGCTCAACTCACACAGAGGCATCAGCTATGAAATATGGTCAGTGTTGTAAAATCAAAAGCAAAATGGCTCAAATTTCAATGTTCAAAGTACATTTATTATCTAAGTATGTATACATTATACAACCTTGAGTTTCCTCCCCTTACAGGCAGCCACAAAAGAAGAAACCCAATGCAACCCATTAAAAAAAGACTAACAAACACCCAATATGCATAGAGAGAATAAAGCACAAATCATAAAACTTTGAAGGTATGAGTCGTGAATTAGCTAAGATAGACTGGCAAATGACACTTAAAGGATTGACGGTGGATATGCAATGGCAAGCATTTAAAGATTGCATGGATGAACTACAACAATTGTTCATCCCAGTTTGGCAAAAGAATAAATCAAGGAAGGTAGTGCACCCGTGGCTGACAAGAGAAATTAGGGATAGTATCAATTCCAAAGAAGAAGCATACAAATTAGCCAGAAAAAGTGGCTCACCTGAGGACTGGGAGAAATTCAGAGTTCAGCAGAGGAGGACAAAGGGCTTAATTAGGAAGGGGAAAAAAGATTATGAGAAAAAACTGGCAGGGAACATAAAAACTGACTGTAAAAGCTTTTATAGATATGAAAAAAGGAAAAGACTGGTAAAGACAAATGTAGGTCCCCTACAGACAGAAACAGGTGAATTGATTATGGGGAGCAAGGACATGGCAGACCAATTGAATAATTACTTTGGTTCTGTCTTCACTAAGGAGGACATAAATAATCTTCCAGAAATAGTAGGGGACAGAGGGTCCAGTGAGATGGAGGAACTGAGCGAAATACATGTTAGTAGGGAAGTGGTGTTGGGTAAATTGAAGGGATTAAAGGCAGATAAATCCCCAGGGCCAGATGGTCTGCATTCCAGAGTGCTTAAGGAAGTAGCCCAAGAAATAGTGGATGCATTAGTGATAATTTTTCAAAATTCGTTAGATTCTGGACTAGTTCCTGAGGATTGGAGGGTGGCTAATGTAACCCCACTTTTTAAAAAAGGAGGGAGAGAGAAACCGGGGAATTATAGACCGGTTAGCCTAACGTCGGTGGTGGGGAAACTGCTGGAGTCAGTTATCAAAGGTGTGATAACAGCACATTTGGAAAGCAGTGAAATCATCGGACAAAGTCAGCATGGATTTGTGAAAGGAAAATCATGTCTGACGAATCTCATAGAATTTTTTGAGGATGTAACTAGCAGAGTGGATAGGGGAGAACCAGTGGATGTGGTATATTTGGATTTTCAAAAGGCTTTTGACAAGGTCCCACACAGGAGATTAGTGTGCAAACTTAAAGCACATGGTATTGGGGGTAGGGTATTGATGTGGATAGAGAATTGGTTAGCAGACAGGAAGCAAAGAATGGGAATAAACGGGACCTTTTCAGAATGGCAGGCAGTGACTAGTCGGGTACCGCAAGGCTCAGTGCTGGGACCCCAGTTGTTTACAATATATATTAATGACTTGGATGAGGGAATTAAATGCAGCATCTCCAAGTTTGCGGATGACACGAAGCTGGGCGGCAGTGTTAGCTGTGAGGAGGATGCTAAGAGGATGCAGGGTGACTTGGATAGGTTGGGTGAGTGGGCAAATTCATGGCAGATGCAATTTAATGTGGATAAATGTGAAGTTATCCACTTTGGTGGCAAAAATAGGAAAACAGATTATTATCTGAATGGTGGCCGATTAGGAAAAGGGGAGGTGCAACGAGACCTGGGTGTCATTATACACCAGTCATTGAAAGTGGGCATGCAGGTACAGCAGGCGGTGAAAAAGGCGAATAGTATGCTGGCATTTATAGCGAGAGGATTCGAGTACAGGAGCAGGGAGGTACTACTGCAGTTGTACAAGGCCTTGGTGAGACCACACCTGGAGTATTGTGTGCAGTTTTGGTCCCCTAATCTGAGGAAAGACATCCTTGCCATAGAGGGAGTACAAAGAAGGTTCACCAGATTGATTCCTGGGATGGCAGGACTTTCATATGAAGAAAGACTGGATGAACTAGGCTTGTACATTGGAATTTAGAAGATTGAGGGGGGATCTGATTGAAACGTATAAAATCCTAAAGGGATTGGACAGACTAGATGCAGGAAGATTGTTCCCGATGTTGGGGAAGTCCAGAATGAGGGGTCATAGTTTGAGGATAAGGGGGAAGCCTTTTAGGACTGAGATTAGGAAAAACTTCTTCACACAGAGAGTGGTGAATCTGTGGAATTCTCTGCCACAGGAAACAGTTGAGGCCAGTTCATTGGCTATATTTAAGAGGGAGTTAGATATGGCCCTTGTGGCTACGGGGATCAGGGGGTATGGAGGGAAGGCTGGTGCAGGGTTCTGAGTTGGATGATCAGCCATGATCATAATAAATCGCGGTGCAGGCTCGAAGGGCCGAATGTCCTACTCCTGCACCTATTTCCTATGTTTCTATGTTTCTATTAAAAGCAAGCAAACAGCATTCAGAATGAATGTGAGTCCATAAACACAAAGCCCAGAGCAGGCCCACAGCCTCAGCCTATCACACAGTGGGCAAGATGTCACAGACATCGAAACACAAAGCCTGGAATTGCCAGAGCAGGCCCACAGCCTCAGCCTCAACGCAGCAAAGAGCAGAGTAAATGCCGCGGAGTAGGGAGAGGAACTGGTCCAACTATCCCCTCTGGTCCTGACAGCCTGCCTTTTCGATCCATCCAGCCCGGTGTTTAAATCATGTAAATATTGGGTCATTCCTTGCTTAGAGACCCGGGCCCCCCTGCATCAGTACGCTCTGGGCCTGGACCCCACTGCCATGTTCCAGCCATAATGTGACCTTTACCGGTGCTTTGATTGATCAAACCTCGCTCTCGGTTTAGGTAGACAGGCTCTGAATCTCTTCTGCTCCGACTTTTCTCCATATTCTGGTCTTGACCTCATTCTGACCACTCCTCCTCGACCACGTGTCTCCGAACCTGTTTCACACCCGCAAGCCTCGACCCTCAAGTCAGCCTCGTTTTTGCTCGCCTCTTTATTGTTTGCGGTGATCGTTTAGTCTGGGCCAAACCATTTAAACTGCCTACTCCCACCGATCCACACCCATGAGCCTGTCCAAACTTCCCTTAGTCATTGAAATTGAGCGTATATGCACCATTTGTGCTGGTAGCTCACTCCACACTCTCACCACCCTGTGAGTGAAGATGTTTCTCCTCATGTTCCCCTTAAACATTTCACCTTTCACCCTTAACCCATGACCTCTGGTTGAAGTCCCATCCAAGTTCAGTGGAAAAAGTCTGCTTGTATTTACCCTATCTATACCCCTCATAATTTTGTATACCTCTATCAAATCTCCCCTCAATCTTCTATGTTCCAAGGAATAAAGTCCTAATCTATTCAATCTTTCCTGAGATCCTGCAGTCCCGGCAACATCTTCATAAATTTTCTCTGTACTCTTTTAACCTTATTTACATCTTTCCTGTAGGTAGGTGACCAAACTGCACACGCTACTCCAAATTAGGCCTCACCAATGTCTGATACAACTTCAACATAACATCCCATCTGCTGTACTCAGTACAATGAACACACTCCTCTAGGCCTGGCAAGGACACAACTGATGAAAGTGGGGCTGGAGTATTTTTCACTCAGGATCTTATCAAACAGGTTTGCAAGCTGTTGGAGAAGAACATAACCGAGAAAGCAGGAGTGAAAGATATAATGAACGCGATGACGCTTTACGCACCATGGGGTCAATCTTGTAGTGACAGGCAGCGAATGGGCCGAAACGATCTAACAGCATCCCGCAGTACAAGGGTCCTTCGTACTTTTCATGCTCGGCTTCGGAGCACTGCGGTGCCACCTCGGTGTCAGTCGAGGTACAGCTGGGAGAATCAGAATCAGGTTTAATATCATTGGCATAGGTCAAGAAACTTGTGATGCAGCAGCACTACATTGCAATACATAATAACTGTAAATTACAGTAAGTACACGTATATCTGAAAAGGTAAATAAGTAGTGAGGTAGTGTTCATGGGTTCAATATCCGTTCAGAAATTGGATGGCAGAGGGGAAGAAGCAGTTCCTGAATCGTTGAGTCCGTGCCTTCAGGTTTCTGTACCTCCTCCCCGATGGTAGCAATGAGAACAAGGCACATCCTGAGTGTTGGGGGTCCTTAATGATGGATGTCAGCTTTTTGAGGCATCTCTCTTTGAAGATGTCCTATATGCTGGGGATGGTGGTGTCCATCATGGAGCTGACTAAGTTTACAACTTTCTGCAGCTTATGTCAATACAGTGCTGTGGTTACCCTCCTCCCCCATACCAGACAGTGAATCAGCCAGTTAGAATGTTGTCCACAGTACATCTGTAGAAATTTGCGAGTAGCCTTGGCAATGTACCAAATCTCCTCAAACACCTTATGAAATATAGCAGCTGTTGTGCCTTCGTTGTAGCTGCATCAATATGTGGGGTCCATGTTAGCTCTTCAGAGATGTTGACACCCAGGAACTTGGAATTGCTCTTTGGACTTCTGATCTCTCTTTGAGGACTAGTGTGTGTTCCCTTGTCTTACCCTTTCTTTGGTTTACTGACATTGTGCAAAGTTATTGTTGTGACACCACTTAACTAGCTGATCTAGCTCACTCCTGTAAGCCTTCTCGTCACCATCTGAAATTCTGCAAGCAACAAATTTATAGATGCCATCTGAGCTGTGCTTCGCCACACAGCCATGAGTGTAGAGAGAGTAGAGCAGTGGGCTACGTACACATCCCTGTGGTGCGCCACTGTTGGTTGTCAGAGAGATGGAGGTGTTATTCCCGATTCGCACAGATGGTGATGGGGTTCAGAGATGAGAGAGGAAAAAGATTAATGCTCATCTGTAATTACAGACAACTAAAAGCACAAAAACATTCCTATCAACCTAACTACAGGCTGTGAGTGTTAATGCTACACACAAGCCTCCTTAAATGTTTTATTGCAGCCCTTCATCAGATCGTTCAAATACATTTTCCCTAATATTCTTTATAATTGGGTTGAGTTGTTCTCTGATCTTGGCAATTCATCTGAAAAAGTTTCCTCACCACAAGAGGAGCCATCATCAGTGTGCTGTTGATTGTGGTGTGTCCTTTTTTGTTGCCATTTGTGTGATGTTTTTCTTTGAACGGGTTCCATGGTGTTTCTCTGTTTCATGGCTGTCTGTGGGAAGACGAATCTCAGGGTTGCGTACTGCATGTGTACTTAGATAATAAATGTACTTTCAATCTTCTTTCCCTCAAAATTGTAGAGGTTGATTGATGTAATAATAATAATATCTATTTAAAAATATGAAAAACTTTATTATAATGACCAGATAATTTTGATCATTGTAAGGGTGGATAAATAAGCTGGCTGGTGGTGTGGCATCTGCTCGGGACTTTGAGGTGAGTGGTCCAGGTTCAAATCCGGCTGGCTCCTTGCACACTTTCCATCCGTGCTGCGTTGAGTGTTGAGCTAGCAACTCGGCCTTGTAAAAAACAGACAAGAAAAATACTAAAGAAATGGCATGGTTCCCACCCGCTGCACCACAAGCCACGGGACAGGACAACAAGGGTGGATAAATGGATAACAATCATGGCCTTCTCCGCTGGAATAAAGGGTTAAACTAATTATGTCAATTTGACATACTATTGTTATTCAGAGAATCCCTACAAACCTTCAGCAGATTCACTGAGAAAAGACTGTAGAGATGGAGAAACAAAGAAACAAATTGTCTTCCTTCCTATTTGCCACTTACTTCTGGTCCACGTTCCAGCTGTTGCCAAAGTCATTGACTCCCTTCACCACCTGTCCCTCGGGAGTTCTGAAATCATCGCCCGGGATCCCGTTGTAGTCACCGCACAGGCCGCACAACTGGCTGGAGTAGCTGGACAGAGGGAGAGGGAGACAGGAGTGAGATCAGAGCGGTCACATGCAGGGGTTAGCAGAGGAGGCTCTGGACCATGAAATACTTCGGTGGGGGGTGGTGAGGAAGTCAGTGTGGATGAAATGGGATTGGTGGGAAAGATTCTGCACACGGAGGGGTTAGTGGGACGTCTGGGTGCCTCAATGTGTGTGCAGGGCATGATGTCCTGAAAGCATTGCTTGGGATAGCAGGTGGGCAGAAAGAGAGGCACAGGAACAGCGGTGGGCACATTGGTCAAAGTTCGAAGTGCATTTATTATCAAAGTATGAATATATTATACAACCTTGAGGTTTGACTCCTAACAGGCAGCCACAAAACAAAGAAACCCAAAAGAACCCATTGACAACAAAAGGAGACTATCAACTACCCAATGTGCGGAGAGAGAAAAAGATCAAATTGTGCAGACAATAAATAGCATTCAGATCTGAAGTTCACAGAATTGATTCCATAGCCCATTAACTGCAGGCCACGGCCTCAGCCCAGTGCAGAGATGAGTAAACCACTTGGAGCAGTGAGCTGAAGTTCAGTGTAGAGACGGCTAAAACTTGTGCACCAGTGAGCTGAACACTGGCCCGACCTTTGCTTCCAGCCCCTGATCTTTTCGACCTAGCCTGGCGCTTATATCGTCCAACCTCAGGTCATTCCTTGCTCTGGGCCCCAGACCCTGCTGCTACAACATGCTCTTGGGCCTAGCTCCCATCGTCCCAATTTGACGTTGGATGTGGCATCATTAACACGAGAGCAAAGGTGAAAATGATAGGTGGAGTGCCATGAGCATGTGCAGTTGGGCGCAATGAGCAGGAGGGGCTGGCTCGTGCTGAGACCCTCAAGTGGGTCACAACCAGGAAAGGAAGTGGTGGGGTATGGTGGGGCAATGGAGTTGGTGAATGAATGGTCGCATTAAATCAGTGTGCTGTGAATAGGTACAGCTCTGGTGCACGAGGCCGGTCCCGACAGCAAGGAAAGACCTGAAGTCCTGAGCTGAATTGGAAAGGTTGGGAACTGTCCGAATTGAGATGGCGAGGCTCGAGCCTACGAGTGTATCAAAACGGTGGAGCCCGGATCCAAGAGCAAGGAATGACGCGAGGCTTGGACAATTTGAGCACCAAGGCAGATCGAGAAGGTTGGGGTGTCAGGGCTGGAGGCGAGGGATGGGCAGATTCAGGTCACTACACTGAACTGGGGCCGTGGCCTGCAACCAAGGGCTGTGGAATCACTCCTGTGAACTTCAGTTCAGTGCGCTGTTTGCTTGCACAATTTGTTTTTGTCTCTCATGCAGATGGTTTTCGTTTGTTTCAAAGGGTTCCTTTGGGTTTCTTTGTTTTGTGGCTGCTGGTAGAGAGACAAATCTCAAGGTGGTATAAAGTATATATACCTTGATAATAAATGTAGTTTGAACTTTGCAGACAGAGTAAGCATTACAGCGGCGTAGGGACAGGTATTGTGAGCACAACATGGAAGTGGAAGGTGGTCCTGAGCAAGGCCAGGTTGTAGGGAATCTGGTGATTATTGTGCAGGGGCAACAAGATAGATGTGAACATTGACAGTGAGGCGCACAACCTTCAATCCCATCCCACCTCATACAGCCAGGAGGGTGGCTTCTGGCTCTACTCACTCGCTGGGAACTTTCACATCGACGTGGTGTCTGCCGTTGTAGCGCACGGTCAGGCCGAAGTTGGTCTGCAGCACCACGTGTCTGCCCACAGGTTTGACGGTGACTCCGGGGAGCGGGCAGATGGGAACGGTCACAGGCTCTCCGTCCACCTGGAAGGCAGCAGAAGCAGAAAACTGGCAGTCAGTCAGCACAGGTGTTCATTCATCTGTTGGAAGTGAGTGGAAGGTGGAGAAGGGAGCTCTGGCTGAAAAGAAGAGCGGCGATAGCAAAAGTGGAGACTTTATCAACCTGGTCATCAGTGTTAGGGGGAAGGCCATGGTTAAAGAAAAGGGAAAACATCTCAGAGGACATCTCGTGAAGAAGCATGTTGGACCCACACTAGTTGGGATTTAAAAAGGTGTTCTAAACGAAACCTTTAAGATGCCAAGGGTTATTGACAGGATAGAATCTGAGGAGTGTGAGTGTGCCAGAGGTTTTTGTAGACCCAAGTGACTTGCTCTATTTCATCTACGAAAGTTTCTTCTTCTTCTTTCTTCATGCCGCTTTTCTTTCAAGGTGGCTGGGGTCCTGTCGAAGTCTGTGATTTACAGCTACAGCTCAAACTAGGGTTCACCCCAGGCGGTGGGTTCTCATTCTCGGAACTCGCTAAGCAGCCTGTCGTTTCAATATCCCCAGGCGGGCCTCCGGAGTGCAGCCCTTAGTACGACCCAATTCCTCGTCGATGTCGCTGACTGAAGCGTCACAGGAGACTGAAACATCAGGTCAAAAGATGGTGTGCGCTGCTGTTGGAAGGCCCATGCACGCGAGCGATCCTCTTTCTCCCTCTCTCCATGTTGAGTGGGAGTCTGTTGGTCCTCAAGTCAGGGAACTCGGACAAGCGATGTGGCAGATTGCAAAATCAAAACAGTGAGCTGGTGTCCTCTCTTGCTGTTGCAGGAGTGCTATCTTTCTCTCCCTGTCTGAGGTATCGAAGTGTTGGGATGGACCGTAGTTGTTGATGGCCTCTAGATCATGGCTTCTGGGGGCTTTGCTATTACTTGTGTGGTGGGTGGTGGGGGAGAAGTTGATGCTTTTGGTGGAGTAAGGAGGGGAAGGTCAATGCTTTGGTGCTGCTTGTCTGTCCACAGAATCCTAACACTTTGGAATATCTTCTAGGTAGAGACTTTTAGTAAAGGATTACGGAGAACTGGCAGGGAAGTATTCCTTAGCCTAGGATCAAAGCAGCTTTGACCTTTCTCAGTGGTACAGCCGGCTCCAGCAGCCATATGATCCTCTCCTGTACCTCTTCCCTTATTTTTTCATTTGAATAGATTGCGGAGGAGTTAAACCTTAATATCAATGGCTCTTCTCCCTCAACTTCAATTCCCTCTCTGAACAAAAATCTCCTGGCTGGTCAGTGTGAGTGGTACCACAAATGCAATGAGCATTTCCATTCCTTAGAGCTGCACCGCCCAGCAACCCCCCTATTTAATCATGGCCTAATCACTGGATGATTTACAATGACATGGTAGCATAGTGGTGAGCACGATGCTTTACAGTACCGGTGACCCGGGTTCAATTCATGCCACTGCCTGTAAGGAGTTTGAATATTCTCCCTGTGACCACGTGGATTTCCTCCCACAGTCCAAAGACCAACTGGTTAATTGATCATTGTAATTTGCCACACGATGAGGCTAGGTTTAAGTCAGGGTTTGCTGGCAGCGAGGCTTAATGGGCAGGAAGGGCCTACTCTGCACTAAATCTCACTAAAATAAAATTTAAAAGACTGCAAACCCCAGCCTCTCACCTGGACAGCCCTGTTCCTGAGTATTGACACCGTGATGCCGTAGACACTGACGTGAACTGCTTTGACATATGACACTGTCTTCACTCCATTGCGATGCTCGTTGGCCGTGTACACAGTGAATGGGGTCAGACTGGAGTTACAGGGCTTGGCCAACACATAAGTGCAGTTGCCCTGGAAGTTGAACTTCCTCTTGTCGAAGGAGGTGTAGTGGGGGTCTCCAGATGCGGTACAGGTGGACGAGTCTGAGGGGAGAACAGGAAGAGGGGAAAGGTGAGTTAAGTCCATGTATCAAGAGTTGCCATAGTCACAACTAGGCAAAATCAACAAAATGGGAAGGGAGAGGAAAAAGAATGATTAAACTCATCCCTCACCCAGTACCCCTGACCTTTTACCTTTAGGATAACAGCCCTGGACACCACCCTTGTTGTCACAGTACTCGTAGGGGCCACAGCCGGTGTCCGTGCACTGGACGTTGTTGCTGGACAGGCACTTACACACCTGGTTACAGGCCTCAGACCAGATCACCTCCCCAGGCTGTAGAAACAGAGAGATGCACATGAGGGGTGAAGTGTAGAGAAGTGAAGTTCACTTGATTGTCAGTGAGAATTGCACTTGTGTCTCATCTCCTCTGGATATCCCACAGTAGATCACAGTCAATCAAGGTCTGCCCAAAAACAGAAGAGCTGAACGAAGAAACTCCTCCTGCACTCACCTAGTCTTCCTATCATTTCCATCTCAGCAATATAACTCATCATAATTCTTTACAGTTTTGTGAATATCCTATTTCCTGGCCAATAACCGACATAGATAGTTTCTGTTTTAGGTCCACTCATCCCCACATGTGACATGGAAAGATCAAATAGGTTAGGACTTTATTCCTTGGAATGTAGAAGATTGAGGGGTTAATTGATGGGGTATACAAAATTGTGAGACTATAAGATACGGTAAATTCAAGCAGGCTTTTTCCACTGAGTTTGGGTGAGACTACAACTAGAGGTCATGGGTTAAGGGTGAAAGGTGAAAAGTTTAAGGGGAACATGAGGGAAACTTCTTCACTCAGAGGGTGGTGAGAATGAGGGACGAGCTGCCAGTACAAGTAGTACATGTGAACTCAATTTCGATGTTTAAGCAAAGTTTGGATAGGTACATGGTTGGTAGGGGTATGGAGGGCTATGGTCCTGATGCAGGTCAATGGGAGTAAGCAATTTAAATGGTTCAGCATGGTGTAGATGGGCTGAAGGACCTGTTTTTGTGTTGTACTTTTCTATGACTCTCTGATTCTAATGTAAAGGGAATCCTTCATATCAAGAGCATTATGTAGACAAGGTCAATGTTGGATGTGTCGACTGGAAGACTGCACTTTACATTGTTCTGAACAAGATACTGAGACCAGATGATATAAACGTACAAGGCAATGACTTCAACACTAATTTCAGAGTCATGAATGAGACCGTGGTTCTTACCTGGTAATCAGTTCCATTGTACACACAGCCACACTGATTTCTCGGGACACACTTGTCTCCGCTCTGAACAAAGCCTTTGTCACACTGACAGCCCTCGGCACACGGCTGGTCACAGAGCTGAGGACCAGGCTCAAGGCAGGTGGCTGGACAGGCTGAGGCACAGGGCTGGTAGTGACTGTTCGGCGGGCACCGGAGAGCTACACAGAAAGAAAAGGGAACAGTTTTCACAGCCAGCACGGTCACTTGGATCAAAAGCTGTAGAAATCTCTGATGGTGTGGTGTGTGATCTCTGTGCTACGTACGGCAGAAGGTTTCGTTCCTCCAGGGTTGAATGGTGACGTTGTGTTGCTGACACTGGGTGACATAGGCCTCGATGGCTTCACAGAGCTGCTGCTTGTTGCCGTCCATCGCACACATGTCGTACACACAGTCCCTGAAGAAGGCCTGGGAGAGGGAGGAGTGGATCTCAGGTTAAGGTGTTAATGAGTCTGGGCAGCATCTTTATGTGTCGGAAATGAATGAAGGATGTGGAATGTAAATTTGCAAAGAAGAATCAATGGACTCAGAGCAGCTCAGCTTACATCTAAGAAAGGATGTGCTGACATTGGATAGTGGTCAAGGGAGGTTCACAAAAATGATTCTGGGATTGAAAGGCTTGTCATATGAAGAATGTTTGATGGCTCTGGGCCTGTATTCACTGGAATTCAGAAGGATGAGGGGTGACCTAATTGAAACCTATCAAATGGTGAAAGACCTCGATAGAGTGGATGTGGAGAGGATGTTTCTTATAGTGGGGAAGTCTAGGACCTGAAGGTACAGCCTCAGAATAGAGGGACGTCCATTTAGAGATGAGCAGGGATTTCTTTAGCCAGAGTGTTGAATCTGTAGAATTCAGTGCCACGGGCAGCTGTGGAGGCCAAGAGATTTAAGGCAGAGGTTGATAAATTCTTGATTAGGGTTACAGGGAGAAGTGAGCAGAAAAACGGATCAGCCATGATGAAATGGCAGAGCAGACTCCTAAATTTTCTGGTCTTATGGAAGCAACAGATCTGAAAAATGGCCAGACTTGTGAGATAGAACACTCGATGGCTCATCTACCTACAGCAAGATCCAGTAATACTTCAGGTAAGGTCTGAGCAATATATATTCTCGTCCACATACTGTGATAAACTCCTTTTCTCCTTCATTACCATGACTGTAATTGGATCTTTCTTGTCCAACTCAGAAAGCTAACAGAGGCCTCAGTACGACGTCTCATTCACAGACTGTACTTATGACAGATGGGCAGTCACTTCAGACTCCCTCAGGATTCCAGCAAGGACCAGACATAAGACCATAAGATATAGGAGCAGAATTAGGCCATTTGGCCTATCAAGTCTTCTCTGTCGTTTCACCATGGCTTGTCCATTTTTGCTCTCAGCCCCAGTCTCCTGCCTTCTCCCCTTCATACCCCTGACTAATCAAGAATGTGTCAACCTCGGCCTTAAATATACCCAATGGCTTGTCCTCCACAGTTGTCTGTGGCAACGAATTCAACTGATTCACTCTCTGGTTAAAGAAATTCCTCCTTATCTCCATTCCAAAAGGACACCCCTCTATTCTGAGGCTGTGTCCCCTGGTCTTAGACTCCCCCACTATAGGAAACATCCTCTCCGCACCTACTCCATCGAGGCCTTTCAAGGTGCAATAGGATTCCATGAGGACACCCATCATGGTTCTGAATTCTGGTGAGTACAGGCCCAGAGCCATCAAACATTCCTCATATAACAAGCCTTTCAATCCCAGAAATATTGTTGTGAACTTCCTTTGAAGATTCATAACTCATATTTCAGAACCTCTCGCGTCCTGAATTAATGTGGTTCAACTTGCACGAATGCCAATATTTTTATTTTGACACACAAGTTGTGTGTAATTAACATTAACAAATTCAGGAGTCAGCAGGTGCTTCCCAACAAACCATTGAAGTCCTCAATTAACAAACATGGGTGCTGGGTATTTTTTCACTCAGAAGCTTATCAAAGAGGTCTAGAAGAGCATAACCGGGGGAGGCGAAGAGACAATGTTAAAGGTATAAACAACACAACTCTGCTATACACACCATGGGATCAATCTTGTAGTGACAGGCAGTGAATGGGCCGAAACGATCTGAGAGTATCCTGCAGTACGAGGGTCCTTCATACATCTGAAGATCATCTTCAGGACACTGTGGAGTCACCTCGGTGTCAGTCAAGGTACAGCTAAGAAAATGAAGATAGAGGTTGGAGGTGATGGAGAAAGAGAAGGCATGGATTAATACTGTTGGCCGTGGAAGAATTTAAATATGGAAGAAAATGTCAAATTTGAACGGCTCAAGGTCAGTAGAAGCAGATGAACCAATTGTTTTTTTTTCTTGCCGTGTGCTTGAAGGAGATGGAGGATGCCATTTTGTGAAGCTGCTCTGTAACCTCCATTTTGAGAACTGCTTGATGAACTGATTCTTGCTCTGGGATAATGTAATCAGAACTATTGAATGTGAATATAAGGAGCTTTAGCTATGGACCTGCTAAACCTCGGGTTATTCTCAGATAAGCTGTGTACAATATTGTATCCAATGCTCCTGATGTAGCTTCCTCGACATTGGTGAGACCTGTCGTAAATTGGGGGACCACTCTGTCGGGCCCACCGCACCCTCTGCCACAATTGGGAAGTCCTGGTGGCCAAACATTTTAATTCTAATGCCCATTCCTGTTCCGACTTGTCGATCCATGGCCTCCACTTGTGCCAAGATGAAGCCAGACTCAGGGTGGAGGAGCAACACTTCATATTCTGTCTGGGTTCCCTCCAACCTGATGGCATGAATATCGATTTCTCCTTCTGGTGCACAAATTCCTCACCCCCTCCACTTCCTCTATTCCCCACTCTAACCTATTACTTCTTCTTATCTGCCTATTACTTTCCCCGGGTCCCCTCCTCCTTCCCTTTTTCCTATTGTCCAGCCTCCTCTCCTATCAGATTCTTCCATCACTAGCCCTTGGCCTTTTCCACCCACCTAGCTTCACCCATCACCTTCCAGCTAGCTTCCTTCCCCTCCCGCCCCCCCCACCTTTTTGTTCTGGCATCTTCCCCCTTTCCTCCTCAGTCCTGAAGAAGGTTCCCAGCCCAAAACATCCCGTTTATTCACTTCCATAGATGCCACCTGACCTGCAGAGTTCCTCCAGTACTTTGTTTGTGTTGCTTCGGAGTTCCAGTATCTGCAGACCTTCTCGGTTTAGGCTAATCTGCCTCAGTGTTGGAGTGTGTTGAGCTGGCTTTGGAGGCAGTACAGAGAAAGGTCCACCAGGTCGATTCAGGAGATGAAGGGGACTAGCTTATGAGGAGAGCTTGAGTCGCCTGGGATTAAACCCATTGGAATTCATAAGAATGAGAGGGGATCCTATTGAAGCATAAAATTACGAAAAGCATAGGTAAGGTAGAGGCAGGAAAGTTATTTCCACTGGTGAGTGAGACTCAAACGAGGAAACATAGGCTCTAAATTCGGGGCAATAGAGTTAGGATGGTGATGAGGAGAAACTGTGTTTCCCGGAGAGTAGTGAACCTGTGGAATTCTCTGCCCAGGAAAGCAGTAGGGGCTACTATATTAAATCTTTTTAAGACACAGTTGCATAGGATTTTGCGTTGCAGGGGAATTGAGGGTTATGGGGAAAAGGGAGGTAGGTGGAGTTGAGTCCACGGCCAGATCAGCTGTGATTTTATTGAATGGTGGAGTAGGCTTGATGTGCCAGATGGCCTACTCCTGCTCCTAGTCCTTATGTTGTAATGGCTAATAAAGCTGTGAATCCGTGATAGTCTCCTCCATGAGACAATAAAGGGTTAAATAAAAAGATGCCACATTGGCACATTGTCAGTCATAGAGTTAGAGAGAAGTACAGTACAGAAGCAGGCTCTTTGGCCCATCTACTCCATGCCAAACCATTTAAACTGCCTACTCCCATTGACCTACCCTGGAACCATAACCCTCCATACCCCTCCCATCCATGTACCTATCCAAACTTCTCTCAAACGTTGAAATTGAGCTCACATGCACCACACTCTCACCACCCTCTGAGTGAAGAAGTTTCCCCTCATGTTCACCTTTCACCCTTAACTCACAACTTTTAGCTGTAGTCCCACCCAACCTCGGTGGAAAAAGCCTGCTTGCATTTACCCTATCTATACCCCTCATAATTTTGTGTACCTCTATCAAATCTCCTCTCAAATTTTCACATTCCAAGGAATAAAGTCTTAATCTATTCCATCTCTCCTGATAACTCAGGGCCTCCAGTCCTGGCAGCATCCTTGTAACTTTTCTCATCTTAAGAATCCCCATAGATCTTCATAGGATTCACTGAAAAAAGACCATAGAGATCAGAAAATAAGTTGCCTTCTTCCCTATTTGCTACTTACTTCTGGTCCACGTTCCAACTGTTGCCAAAGTCGTTGACTCCCTTCACCACCTGTCCCTCGGGAGTTCTGAAATCATCGCTGGGGATCCCATTGTAGTCACCGCACAGGCCGCACAACTGCCCGGAGTAGCTGGACAGAGGGAGAGGGAGACAGGAGTGAGACCAGAGTGCTCACATGTGGGGTTTGGCAGAGGGATGGTCCCAGGCCATGAAATGCGTTGTGGAAGGGAATCAGTGAGAACGAGGCAGGACTGGTGGGTTAGTCTGGGTGCTTCAGTGAGTGCATGGTGTGAGACATTGCTGAATTCCTGAAATTATTGCTGGGGACAGCGGGTGGGCAGAACAAGAGCCATAAGCACATTGGGGGCCAACGTTGGATGTGCATGAAAGCGATGGTGAAAATGGTGGTTGGGCTGCCATGAGCACCTGCAGTTGGGCCCAGTGAGCAGGAGGGGAATGGCCTGCGCAGTGGGTCACAATCAGCTCGTGAGACTCCACATAATGAACAGGAAGTAGTGGAGAGAGGCATGGATGATGGAAGTTCAAAGTACATTTATTTTACTATCAAAGTACATATATATTATACAGCCTTGAGATTTGTCTCCTTCCAGGCAGTCACAAATCAAAGAAATCCCAAAAATGCCATTAAAAAAACATCAAACACCTAATGCACAGAGAGAGGAAAAGACCCCAAAGAGACCATGATCTAGGCCCACCTATTTAACCCACACCTAATCACTGGATAGTTTTCAATGACCAATTAACCTACTAAATGGTACTTCTTTGGACTGTGGGAGGAGACCCATGCACTCACAGGAAGAAGTATGAACTTCGTGCAGAGGACGCCAAATTGAGCTCTGAACTTGTGAGGTTTACTTGTGTCTGTGCTGAACTGGGCTGTGGCCTGTAACTAACGGGCTCCTGAATCAACCACAGTGATGACTAACTTCATGTCTGTGAACTCACTTTCGTGAACCTCAGTTCTGAATTTACTTGCTTACTTTTATTGTTTGCACGATTTGTTTCGATAGTCAGAGCACACAACCTACAAACACACCCCACCCACGTACTGCTGGGGGAGCCAAGTGCCCAGCTATACTTACTCGCTGGGAACTTTCACATTGACGTGGTGTCTGCCATCGTAACGTACAGTCACTCCAAAGTCCGTTTGCAGCACCACGTGTTTGCCTGAAGGTTTGATGGTGACTCCAGGGAGAGGGCGGATGGGAATAGTCACAGGCTCTCCATCCACCTGAAAAGCAGTGCACAAAATCAGTGCAGTCACTCTGTATAGACGTTCATTCACCTGTTGAATGTGAGTGGAAGATGGAGAGTGATCTAACTGGGAGGTGGGGAGGTGACAGCAGAAATGAGGGAATAGAGGACAGATGATTGAGAAAACCCTGTCATCTGTGTTAAAGAATAAGGGAAACATTGAACAAGAGAAAGGAAATACAAAATAGTCCCAGAGAACATCTCAATTATTAGACATGTTGGACCAACATTCATAGATGTTTAGAAAATTCATCTTCTTGAAGTGTTTAAGAAACGAATGACTCCTGATAAGATAGATGCATCACTTCTGGGGAAACGATGCTGTAGTAGTTGGGAGAAAGGAGATGGCATACAAACTGAACATGTATTTTGCATCAATCTTCACTGTGGAAGACACTAGCAGCAGCCTGGAGTTTGAGAGTGTCAGGGAGCAGAAATGAGTGCAGTTGCTATTACTAGCGAGAAGGTGCTTGGGAAACTGAAAGGTCTGAAGTCACCTGGACCAAGTCATTCAGTGTATTTAAGGTAGAGGTTGATAGTTCCTTGTCTAGTCAGGGCGCGAAAGCAGGAGAATGGGGTTGAGAAGGAAATGCATCAGCCAGCCAGGCTCGATGTGCCGAATGTCCTAATTCCGCTCCAATGTCTTATGGCCTTACGGAAGTCTTAAAATAGTGGCAGAGAATCAGGATAAGAGATTCCAATACCGATAGCTAGGAACAAGAAAGAAAATTTCTCCCAAGAGAATCATACATCTTTGGAGTCTTTGAACTCAAAATCTGCCTAGGTACATTAATCCAGGGAGAAATTCTTTTGACACGCACCTGACTGCACCAGCTTTCAGGTTTTATAGCTGGCACTGCCCCTTTAAAGATTCAGGCCCACTCTACTAATTGGCGGCCATGTTTTGACACCAGGATTTTAATATTTAAAGTTCACTGCGGAGTGTCGCGGATGTAGGTAGGAAGGGACTGAACCAGGAAGGGATAAAACAGAGTTGAGGTATGCAGATATAAGTTCAGTGGGGCAGGAACAAACAGAAACAATGGGTCTACATGGACAGGCAGGTGTGTGGATCTTGGGCAGGAGGCAGAAGTGGGAGATTCCTTCATAGGTTTGTGCTCAGTCATCAGCTCAACTTTGATTTCTCATCTAGCGTCTAGTTTAGAACCCTGTCCTTGTTTCAGTCTCGTATCGTGTCTCGATTCTACTCCAGGTACTCCAGCACTTAAGTCCTAACTATGCTCGCCTAGGCCTCTCATGTCAGAAATAGCCCTTTATGTACTCTCTAGAAGAATAAAGAATTATGGGAAAAGGCAGGCCAAACAAGACTTTCCCACAATCAGATCAGCATTGATCTTTCTCGATGATACTGCAGGTTCAAAAGGCCATGAGGACTATTTCTGTGTTTCTTTTTACTTTCATTAGATTAGACTGTGCTTAACATCATTCTTTCTTCTCCTTCCCCCCCCCCCCAAGTCCTTGCCCACCAACAGCTCTTGGTCATCAGTTTCAGTGATGCCAGCCAGCAATGGTGAAAGTAAACACCAGCTCCTCTCACCTGGACGGCCCTGTTCCTGAGTATTGACACAGTGATGCCGTAGACGCTGACATGAACCGCTTTGACATACGACACAGTCTTCACCCGGTTGCGATGCTCGTTGGCCGTGTACACAGTGAACGGAGTCAGGCTGGAGTTACAAGTCTTGGCCAACACGTAAGTGCAGTTGCCCTGGAAGTTGAACTTCCTCTTGTCAAAGGAGGTGTAGTGGGGGTCTCCGGATGCGGTGCAGGTGGACGAGTCTAAGGGGAGGACAGAAAGGGGGTGGGTGAGTTCAGCAGGCACCTCAGTAGCAGAAGAGTTGCTGTAGCAACTTTGAAACTGGATGGGGGTAGGATATCTGACAGAATGGGGAGGAAACAGGGTGATTAAGCCGAAACCTTTACCTTTGGGATAACAGCCCTGGACACCACCCTTGTTGTCACAGTACTCGTCGGGGGCACAGCTGGTGTCCGTGCACTGGACGTTGTTGCTGGACAGGCACTTACACACCTGGTTACAGGCCTCAGACCAGATCACTTCCCCAGGCTGGAAACACAGAGAGATGCACATCAGGAGTGAGCTATGGAAAAGGCAGGAATTTGTATACTTCACATCCTCTGGACTGGATATCCCACAGCAGATCACAGTTCATCTAGAAGGATGTTCTAACATCCTGCAAGCACAAAACCAGAACAGCTCAACCAGCCAAGGTTATCAGTTAGTTTTTTTTTTGTACATGGGTGGGGGTAGGGGTTGGTTGATGTTTTTCTTTGAACCAGTTCCATGGTTTTTCTTTGCTTTATGGCAGTCTGTGGGGAAGATTAATTCTATACTGCGTAAATCCTTTGATAATTATACATACTTTGACTTCCGAGTACTTCTGAGCCAAGCTCTAAGATCGACAGCACATATTGTGTAACGAATGTGAGGAGACCAGGCTTTGTCTTGGTCTCCGATTTTACACTCAAAGCAGAGCTTATAGGCTTTCGTAATAAGAGGAGTCATGATCTGTCTTTGAGATTTAAGCATATACTCGCCACAAATATAACAAGTATTGCCGCTGTTGAATCATTGGCAATCACAAACACTCCTGAAAATAACATTACTATAATGAGTACACACAATATGCTGTGTGCGTAGAGCGTGCGCATCAACATGGTCGCAAACCAATACACATGTAAACACAATGCATAAACAGTGTGTGCGCATCACAAACAAGAGAAAATCTGCAGATACTAGAAATACAAAGCAACACATGCAAAATGCTGGAGGAACTCAGCAGGCCACAAACAGCACAGTCAATGTTTCAGGCCGAAACCCTTTGGCGGGACTGGTTGACGAAATGTAGACTGTACTTTTGCTCCCAGAGATGCAAATGAGACAGAGGCAAAATTTTGCAAAATCTCAGCATAGCGACTTAAAAACTCAAAATTCAGAGCCTGACGCAAGAGCGCCGATATTACCTGGTAATAGGTTCCATTGTACATACAGCCACACTGACTTCTCGAGACACACTTGTCTCCGCTCTGCACAAAGCCTTTGTCACACTGACAGCCCTCAGCACACGGCTGGTCACAGAGCTGAGGACGAGGCTCAAGGCAGGTGGCTGGACAGGCTGAGGCACAGGGCTGGTAGTGACTGTTGGCCGGGCACTGGAGAGCTACACAGAAAGAAAGAAATGGATGTCACAGCAGGAAGAGACACTTGACTCTAAAGCTGAAACAATCTCTGTTGGTCAGGAACTTGTTTTCTGTGCTACATACGGCAGAAGGTTTCATTTCTCCAGGGCTCAATAGTGACGTTGCGTTGCTGACACTGAGTGACATAAGATTCCAGGGCCTCGCACAGCTGCTGCTTGTTGCCGTCCAGTGCGCACATGTCGTACACACAGTCCTGGAAGAAGGCCTGGGAGAGGGAAGAGTGGATCACAGATTATGATGTGAAAATATTCCTGCATTGTCATGTTGAGAAAAAGAAATAAAAATATAAAATCACAAAGAGAAGGAATAGCTGAAGTTAGATGTTTCAGTATTTCAGTGGAGTAAAGAGAATTACAGAGGCATGATAGAGGAGCTGTCCTAAATTTATTGGAAGGGAACACTAGCAGGAATGATGGAAGAGCAGCAATGGCTGGAATTTCTGGGAGTAATTCCAAAGGCACAGGATGGATAACTTCCTAGGAAGAATTATTCTAAAGGCAGAACGATGAAGCCGTGGCTAACATGAGAAGTCATAGCCAACATAAAAACCAAAGTGAGGGCATATAATAGAGCAAACATTAATGGTGAGTTAGAGGATTGGTAAGGTTTTTTGAAAACTAACAGCAGGGAACTAAAAAAGTCGTAAAAAAGCCAAAGTAAGTTAGCCAATAATATTAAAGAGGATACCAAAAGTTTCTTCAGATATATAAAGTACAAAATAGACCTGAGGATAGATATCTGCCCACTGGAAAATGGTGCTGGAGAGGTAGTAATGGGGGACAAGGAAAGGGTGGATGAACTAAATAAGCATTTTGCAACAGTCTTCACTGAGGAAGATCCTAGCCGAATGTTGGAAGTTTGAGGGTGTCAGGGGACAGAAGTATGTAAATTTGCCATAACTAAGGTGAAGGTGATGAGGAAACTATAAGGTCTGAAGGCAGATTAGTCACCATGGACCAGATAGTGTACACCCAAGGGTTCAGAAGGAGGTGACTGAAGAGATTGAGGAGGCACTAGCATTGATTATTTTAAGAATCAATTGTTCCGGAAGACTGGAAAATTGCAAATATCATTCTACTGTTCAAGAAGGGAGAGAGGCAGAAGAAAAGAAATTTATAGGCCAGTTGTCTGACCTCAGATGGGAAGGTGTTGGAGTCGATTGTTAAGGATGTGGTTTCAGGGTACTTGTAGGCATGTGATAAAATAGACCATAGTTTCCTTCAGGGGAAACCTTGCCTGACAAATCTGTTGGAATTCTTTGAAGAAATAACAAGCAGGATATACAAAGGAGAATCAGTGGATGGTGTGTACTTGGATTTTCAGACCTTTGACAAGGTGCCACACATGAGGCTGCTTAACAAGTTAAGAGCCCATGGTATTACAGAACTGATGGTAACATGGATAGATTATTGGCTGATTGGCAGGGGGCAAAGAATGGGAAAAAGGGAGCCTTTTTTGGTTGTCTGCTGGTAACTAGCAGAATTTCACAAGGGTTTGTGTTGGGACCGCTCGTTTTAATGTTCTATGTCAATAACTTGGATGATGGAATTGATGGCTTTGTGGCCATGTTTGTGGACGATACAAAAATAGGTGGAGGGGCAGATAGTTTAGAGGAAGCAGAGAGGCCACAGAAGGACTTAGACGGATTAGAAGAATGGGCAAAGAAGTGGCAGATGGATTACAGAGTCAGGAAGTATATGTTCATGCTCTTTGGTAGAATAAATGAAAGTGTAGACTATTTTTTAAATGGAGAGAAAATTCAGAAATCTGAAGTGAAAAGGGACTTGGGAGTCCTAGTGCAGGATTAGCTAAAGGGTAATTTGCAGGTTGAGTCGGTGGCGAGGAAGGCAAATGTTAGTATTCATTTTGAGAGGACTAGAATATAAAAGCAAGGATGTAATGTTGGGGCTTTATAAAGCACCGGTGAGACCTCACTTGGAGTATTGTGAGCAATTTTGACCCATTGTCTTGGAAAGGATGTGTTGACATTGGAGAGAGTTTAAAGGAGGTTCACAAGGATGATTCTAATATTGAAAGGCTTATCATATGAGGAGTGTTTGATGACTCTGGGCCTGCACTTAATGGAATTCAGAGGAATGAGAGGTGATCTCATGGAAACCTATTGAATCTTGAAAGGCCTCGATAGAGTGAATGTCATGAGGATGCTTCCTATAGTGGGAGACTATAAGACCAGAGGACACAGCCTCAGAATAGTGGGACATCCATTTAGAATGAAGATGAGGAGGAATTTCTTTAGCCAGAGAATGGTGAATCTGTGGAATTCATTGGGTATATTTAGGGCAGTGGTTGACAGATACTTGATTAGTCAGGGTGTGAAGGGATATGGGGAGAAGGCAGGAGATTGGGGCTGAGAGGAAAATTGGATCAGCCATGATGAAATGGCGGAGCACTCAATGGGACAAATGGCTTACTTCTGATCCTATATCTTATGGTCTTATAACCAACAGAAAAAAACAATAATATATGCCATAGAGACATCTGCAGAGTTAATCTGCAGCAAAATCCCATGATGTTTGCTGTATGCATTCTTTGTGGAATACATCTTTTGCAAGAGGAGCAATAAACTCCTATGCTCAGTGAACAGCATTATGGGTAATCAATTACTTCAAATTCACCACAACAGGAAAATAGGGGCATCCGTTTTAAGGCTCATCAAAAGACAATCCCTGACATTTGGGCATTAACTTTGTGTTGTCTCATGGTGTCAGTTTGAATTATGTGCTCGTCTTTCTCTCCTGGGCTTTCAACCGATGACATTCTAGGATCATTATTAACCCTAATGCTCACCACTTGTCCAAGCAGGCTCTGGGGGCAGGGTATTTTGTTCTCTTGGGACCTTATCAAAGAGGTCTAAAGATGGTGGAGAAGGGCATAGCCAAACACAGGATAGAGAGAAGTGACAGGAAAATGGAGACTCACCATTGGGTCAATCTTGTAGTGACAGGCAGTGAATGGGCCAAGATGATCTAACAACATCCCACAGTAGGAGGGTCCTTCGTAGGTGTCACGTTCAGCCTCAGAGCACTGTGGGGTCACCTCAGTATCTGTCAAGGTACAGCTGAGAAAAAGAGAGTTGGGGGTTGAAGGTGACGGAGAGAGAAAAGGTAATTAATACTTATTTCATATTATGGAAAAATGACAAATTCTGCTTTGTTGGCAGCCTCTGGTCAGTGTTTTTTCCTGGTCTGCATGAATGAATTTTTAAGTGGATCAGTAGTTTTCATCTTCCCTTTTGGTCTAATTTGGAAAGCCAACTGGACCTGTCAAGCACACCCCTCTTCCTGCATGGTTTTCCTAAATTGTACAAACAACATATAGAGCCTTGGGCCAAGTGACGGCCAACATGTCTGTCTTCGCATTTAGTGGGATATTTTTTGTTGGCAGTTGAAAGCAAATGAAATAATCCTTTCTACAAAAATGCAATATTCTTAGATCTGAGATTAGGTCTCACTCATTCACAGAACTAACTTCTTACACTTTGGAAAACTTGCTGAACCCACATCAGTGGATCCTTAAATCCGATCTGCTGTACAGTAACAAAACACAGAGAGGTACTGTTAAAAAGGCTACATTATTTGGTCACCATCGAGTCTGGAGAAATAACACTGGACAACAAAGCTTTTCAAAAGTATTGCTTCCTCATTTTTTTTTGTTTGTGATTGACCGCTTGAAGCAGAACACAAATATAATTTCAGACCACTTGTATCACATACCCCCAAGAGGAACACAAAATTGCCATAGGGTTTGGAGGCTTGCGTGAGAGCAATGTTTGCTGGAGTCAGGGCTTTATGCTTTGGCTCTTGGTAGGGTCACCCATGCCAAACCGTTCAAGGAGTAGAGGCCAGACTAAGAGTGGTCCACTGGTCCTCCAGGTTCGGGGGTTCTACTACTACTACTACTACTACTACTACATCGACTCAGTCCTAGGGGGCTGGCATTGGGCACGATGACAGACTCTCCACTTCTCCCTCTCCCTCATCAGTGTGTTCAGTTCATCTACATTAGCCACGCTGCTATCTTCTAGAAGCGTGTTGACCATAGTCTTGGGAGGGCGCCCAAGGTTCATCCTCCCATGCTTGGGCTCCCATATGATACCTAGGCTGGCAAGTAGCTCAGGATGGCATAGACAATGCCCCGCTTCGGGGGTTCAGCTCAGGGCTAACAACCCTGACTAGTCAAAAAAAAGTTGTTAGAAAAACAGCAATGAAAAATCTTTCTCCATCTGAGTGTGACAGTATTCCTGAGTCCCCACCCAGGACTTGCATGACTGACAGTAGTGAAAACCGAGAGGAAGCTAATGACACGATGAAGGTAGCCTTGAACATTGCCAGAGATGGAGGACCTTCATTGCTGCCCTAAATGCCAGTGGTGCAATGGGCAGCAAGTAAATATCACATAGGAACTTGGAGAAACAAGAAATTAACATCTATTGAATATAATGTGTTTAATTGCATAACAGTGCTGACGCTTTGCAATAGTTCAACTAAGCTAAAAATGTTTTGTTGATTTTCATTTGTACTCAGTGCTGAGGCTTCTCACTTAAGTGTCCAACAATAATCAGCCAGCTTTGATGGATACCGGTTACCCTGATACCGTTTCTCCATGACCGCAATGTCCTGGTGAACATTTCACCATGCTCGTCACTGAAGTCTAAATGGGAATGCAGAAAATGAATCTTTAGTGACATGTTGCACTTCATGGATTTGTGTGCTTGAAGCATGTTGTCATCCAGCTGCACGTAGTTTGGTGCTCTATAGTTGCCAAGAAAATTTTCAGCTATATCCTTGAATGCCTTTTATGTGATTTTCTCCGGTCACACTAGAAGTTCTTTGAACTGTCTGTCATTGATGACCTGTTTGATTTGTAGTCCAACAATAATGCCTTCCTTAATCTTGGCATCAGTTATTCTGACTTGAATTATGAATTGAAATAGCAAGTAGAGGCGATTTCAAAAAAATGGTGCGTGATAGGGAAATATCATGGTGATTTTCATGATCAACAGTCCAAAATCCGTAATATTCACCCAAAAGTATTCAGGAAGCAAAATCTTTGTGGTCCAGTGTAATTGATCAATGTGTGAATGTTTTGACTATTGGTCCATTCTCTATGTCACAGTGTAGAGCTACGAAAAGGCAGTCATCGCTGATAATCTGAAGAGCTAAAGATGGTACCAGAGGTTTTTACAGACCTGGGTGATTTTTTCCAGTCCATTGGTGAAATAGTTTAAATCTCCTGTTCTCATGTCTCTTTTTCCCTTTCCAAGGTGGCTGGGGTCCTGTCGGAGTGCATGATCTACGGCTGCACTCAAACTATGTTCTTCACAGACAATGGGTTCTCACTTGAAAATCGCCAAGCAACCTGGCATTTCAGGATCTCCAGGAGTGGCCAGGAAGACGTGTGCCTTTGGGGTGTGGCCCAGTGGACAACCCGATTCCTCACTGCTCTTGGTGATGGAAGAGTTGTGGGAGATCGAAAGATCGAGACAGCATGTGCAGCTGTCAGGAGGCCTCTGCACTCTCTCTGAATAGTGAGTGAGAGTCTGCTGGCGGTCAAGTTGGGGGAACTCGAATAAGCGGCGCTGCAAATTGTAACATCAAAACAGAGAACTGCTGGCCTCCCCCTTCGCTGTGATAGGAGCCATATCTCTCTTTCCCTCGCTACTGAGAGAGAAAGAGAGAGCGAGAGAGCCTGTCTGAGATGCCGAAGTATTGGGATCGACAGCAGTTTTTGATGGACTTCAGATCATGGTGTCTGGGGGATTTTCTATTGCTTTCATGGTGGGTGGTTGATTGATGCTTTTGCTGGAGTAAGATGGGGGGAGGGATTGATGCTTTTGCTGGAGTAAGGGGGGGGCGATTGAGCCTTTTGCTGTTGTTTGTGAAGGGGAAAGGGAGCTTTGGGGTTCTCATGTTTTTCTGTCCATCAGTCTTTGTGTTTGTTTTCTCTCTCTCGTGGATGTCTGTGAAGAGTAAGAACTTCAGGTTGATCCACTGAACTATTCAACCATAGAATTCCTGCAATCCTTCTCATAATTCTCTGTAGGAAGATCAATGACTTGGGGAACAAGTCCTCTGCCTCCCTATCTCCCACTTACTTCTGGTCCACGTTCCAACTGTTGCCGAAGTCGTTGACTCCCTTCACCACCTGTCCCTCGGGAGTTCTGAAATCATCGCTGGGGATCCCGTTGTAGTCACCGCACAGGCCGCACAACTGACCGGAGTAGCTGGACAGAAGGAAAGGGAGACAGGAGTGAGATCAGAGCGATAGTGTGCAGGGATTGCACGAGGGGTGATTCTGGATATGGAAATGTAGTGGGATGGAGAAACAGTGAGTCTGAGCTGGGAATTGTGGTGATGGGAGTGGCTAGTGGCACGACAGGGAGCCCCAGTGGGGGCAGAATGTGAGGCTTTGAACAGGTTCCTTGGTGTTTCTTTGTTTCATGGCTGTCTGTGGGGAAGATGAATCTCAGGGTTGCATTTTGCATGCATACTTTGATAATTAATGTACTTTGAATTGCCCATGGTCTGAAATCATCTTCTGTGTTAGGAGATTGCGGACACAGAGAGAGCACAGAACTGTGAGAGTGGTACTGGGCATGGCACGATTAGCATGAAGATGGCAGCGTTGGGTATGTGGCACTGGGAGAAACCAGCAGGTGGTTTCAGACATGGACACACACAGTGGGAAAGTGGTGCTGTGTGTGGTGGGCAGATGAAGGCCGGTTTTCAACGGGGAGGTGGGGTGATGCATTATGATAATCAGGAATGGTGAGGTTTGGAGAGGAGGGAAGAGGAGGGAAGAGAAGGATTGCAGAGGAAATCGTGTGCCATGTGACCAACTGTCAGAGGTAAATGTTTTGACACAGAGAATGATGGGTGCATAGAATATGCTGCCAGGGGCGGTGGTAGAGGCAGATACATCGAGGACATTTAAGAGACTCTTAGATAGGCACATGGATGATAGAAAAAAAGGCTATGTAGGAGGGAGGTGTTAGATAGTTCTTGGAGTAGGCTAAAAGGTCGTCACAATATTGTTCCCTGAAGGACCTGTACTGTGCTCCAGTGTTCTAAGTTCTATATAATTGTGAGCACTGCTTGGATGTGCTGAGGAAACGTACTGAGCATTGGAGTGGCAGGAGTAGTGAACAGCCGGTTGGAAGAGGAGATGCCAGTGAACAGGGACAACGAGCATTGTCACTGACTGGAAACTGTGAATGTGGTGTAAACACTCTGATTTTGGCACTCAATAGACAGAAGAAGGTGTGGGAGTAGTGACAGTAAGATGGACAATACAACCCTACACAAACTCGTACCGCCGAGATGTGGGCTCTGCAATACAGCAGGAGAGGGCTAGACTTACTCGCTGGTAACTTTGACATTGACATGGTGTCTGCCATCATAGCGAACTGTCAGACCAAAATCTGTCTGCAGCACCACATATCTGCCAGAAGGCTTGATGGTGACGCCAGGGATCGGCTGGATGGGAATGGTCACAGGCTCTCCATTCACCTGGAAAGCAACAGACAGAGAAAGCCATAGAGTCATTTTGTTCCAGGCCGGGGATAGACTAGTTTATCCATAGGAAAAGAGAAGAAACTGAAGGCCGTGAGACTCAGATCGGGGTATGTCCCAGGATCCCGGTGGGTGAAATCCCAGCCATAACCCCAAGCCTAACACTAATGCAATCCCAAGACCCTGTAGGGTATTGATAATTTAAGATGCCGCAGGCCTGTTTTCCTTCTTTGCTGGTGAGATAGGCAGCATGGGAGCTGTGTAGCTTTGGTTGTTGTGAGGACTAGACTTCATGCTGCGGGCACGCCTACTGCTGCAGTCCAGCTGAGGAGACGCCAGAGGCTGTGTGGGGTGGCACCCTTTCTCGGTTGGGAGTGCTGCCCTCCAGTGTTCAATTTGTGAAATGACAGCCTGTATTGCAGCGAACTGTACTATCAATTTGTGGGCAAACAACAGGAATTCTGCAGATGCTGGAAATTCAAGCAACACACATCAAAGTTGCTGGTGAACGCAGCAGGCCGGGCAGCATCTCTAGGAAGAGGTACAGTCGACGTTTCAGGCCGAGACCCTTCGTCAGGACTAACTGAAGGAAGAGTGAGTAAGGGATTTGAAAGCTGGAGGGGGAGGGGGAGATGCAAAATGATAGGAGAAGACAGGAGGGGGAGGGATAGAGCCGAGAGCTGGACAGGTGATAGGCAAAAGGGGATACGAGAGGATCATGGGACAGGAGGTCCGGGAAGAAAGATAAGGGGGGGGGGTGACCCAGAGGATGGGCAAGAGGTATATTCAGAGGGACAGAGGGAGAAAAAGGAGAGTGAGAGAAAGAATGTGTGTATATTCAGAGGGCCGCCAGAGAAAGCAGGATCTCCCAGTGGCCACACATTTTAATTCCACATCCCATTCCCATTCTGATATGTCTATCCACGGCCTCCTCTACTGTAAAGATGAAGCCACACTCAGGTTGGAGGAACAACACCTTATATTCCCTCTGGGTAGCCTCCAACCTGATGGCATGAACATTGACTTCTCTAACTTCCGCTAAGGCCCCACCTCCCCCTCGTACCCCATCTGTTACTTACTTTTATACACACATTCTTTCTCTCACTCTTCTTTTTCTCCCTCTGTCCCTCTGAATATACCTCTTGCCCATCCTCTGGGTCCCACCCCCCCTGTCTTTCTTCCCGGACCTCCTGTCCCATGATCCTCTCGTATCCCTTTTGCCTATCACCTGTCCAGCTCTTGGCTCCATCCCTCCCCCTCCTGTCTTCTCCTATCATTTTGCATCTCCCCCTCCCCCTCCAACTTTCAAATCCCTTACTCACTCTTCCTTCAGTTAGTCCTGACGAAGGGTCTCGGCCTGAAACGTCGACTGCACCTCTTCCTACAGATGCTGCTTGGCCTGCTGCATTCACCAGCAACTTTTATGTATATCAATTTGTGGGAACTGTTACTGCAGGTCTTGGACTGCATATGTTCTTTTGCTTGCTATTTTGAATGTGCTAGGTATGTTTTGCACTTTGGCCCCAGAGGAACACTGTTTTGTTCGGCTGTATCCAGGATTGGTTGAATGCTAATTCAACTTGATTTGATTTGATCCGGTACCCAGTAACATGTTGGAACAGCACTCCCACCATCATGTTTACAATCAGTAAGTGAGAACAATTAAATGAGTGAAAAATAGATTTTATTTCCAGCGTGGTAGTGATAGACAACAAAAGTATGCAGATCGTTGCCGCAAGCAGTATACTGTTGTGTTGGTGTACCCTTCTGTGGACAGCATATGCATAGATATCCTGGGTGATGGAGGTTTTTGATGATGGATGCCACTTTCCTGCAACAGTGTTTTATGTAGGTGTGCTTAATAGTTGGGAGGGGCTTACCTGTGATGGACAGGGCCTATCCACTACTTTTCCCCATTTTTCCCCATCCCTATCAGTCTTGATGAAAGGTCTCAGCCTAAAATGTCAACTGTTTATCCTCTGCATAGATTCTGCCTGACATGCTGAGTTTCTCCAGTGCTTTGTGTGTGTTACTTCAGCAGCGAGACATTTTTGGTCCACGCATTGGAGTTTATTAGAATGAAGTCTGTATCGTACTGACAGGGTGCATGCTGGAAGAACTATCCCTTGAGGAATAATCTCGAAATAGGGTATCATATTAGACCAAAATGTTGTCGTAGGACTTAGGCTAACAACACTGACTGGTCAAACAAAGTTGCTATGGAAACAGTGACGATGAAGAATCCTTCTACATCTGTGTGTGGGATGGTATTCCTGAGTCTCCACCCGGGACTTGCATGACTTTTGTCTTAAGTGACACCAGCAAACAATGGATGAATGACGCTGGGACATATTCTAGGACACATCACAGCAATGTAACTTGTGGTCATTGGGTGTTTTGGGTCTTTCAACATCAGACACTCGCCCAGGTGACTCAGGAAGGGTTTAAAAGGCCCAGCAGCATTGGTCTATGGGTCACACCTCTTATTCACAGAAATCCTTAGACATGCTCAGAAGCCTCTGGGAAGGTCCTGATGGCTCTTTTCTTTGCAGCTCCCTGAAAAGCCAAGGAGAGAGTAGGTTCTGCACAGCAAGCAGCCAGCAAAACCTCTACCCCCCACCTCTATGGGCTCTCATCGTCCCCTCCATCCCTGTGTCTGGTACTGCTCCACCAGCTCCTGGTATTTGGCTTGCAGTTTCAGCTTCTCTCACCTGGACGGCCCTGTTCCTGAGTATTGACACAGTGATGTCGTAGACACCGATGTGAACCGCTTTGACATACGACACAGTCTTCACTCCATTGCGATGCTCGTTGGCCGTGTACACGGTGAACAGGGTCAGACTGGAGTTACAAGTCTTGGCCAACACGTAAGTGCAGTTGCCCTGGAAGTTGAACTTCCTCTTGTCAAAGGAGGTGTAGTGGGGGTCTCCAGATGCGGTGCAGGTGGATGAACCTAAAGGACAGACAGTGAGAAAAATGAGTGAGTAATGTTTACACTTCTAGAGGCAGAAGAATTGCCACAGCAGACTGCAACTGTGTGGGTGTGGGATATCTGGTGCTGTGGTAGCGAAGTGGTCAGCGCGGAGCTATTACAGCTCCTGGTGTCAGAGTTCAGAGTTCAATCCCCATTTCCTCTGCAAGTCGATTGTACGTCCTTCCCGGTGTGGGTTTCCTCCGGGTGGTCTGGTTTTCCCCCATAGTCTGAAAACATACCGGATGGTCATTGTAAACTCTCCGGTGATTAGGCTAGGGTTAAATCAGGCATTACTTGATGGCGTGACTCGAAGGGCTGCAAAGGCCTATTACTCTCTGTATCCGCTGTGCAACAGAATGGAAGCAAAGATTAAACCGATCCCTCAGCAACACCCCTGACCCTGTACCTTTAGGATAACAGCCCTGGACACCACCCTTGTTGTCACAGTACTCGTCGGGGCCACAGCTGGTGTCCGTGCACTGGATATTGTTGCTGGACAGGCACTTACACACCTGGTTACAGGCCTCAGACCAGATCATCTCCCCAGGCTGGAAACACAGAGAGATGCACATCAGAGTGTGGAAAAGGAAGGCCCATCTGAGAGACAAGGGGAGCCTGAATTTCTATAGCACCTTTACGAACACACGCTTAAAGATGATACTTAAGGTCTTTCTCAGATCTGCAAGGGAGAGTGAGAATGGATTGTGCAAATACACAAGACAATGGCTTCATCACTAATTTCATTGTCATGAATGAGACCGTGGCTCTTACCTGGTAATAGGTTCCATTGTACATACAGCCACACTGATCTCTCAAGACACACTTGTCTCCGCTCTGCACAAAGCCTTTGTCACACTGACAGCCCTCGGCACACGGCTGGTCACAGAGCTGAGGACCAGGCTCAAGGCAGGTGGCTGGACAGGCTGAGGCACAGGGCTGGTAGTGACTGTTGGCCGGGCACTGGAGAGCTACACAGAAAGAAAGAAATGGATGTCACAGCAGGAAGAGACACTTGACTCTAAAGCTGAAACAATCTCTGTTGGTCAGGAACTTGTTTTCTGTGCTACGTACGGCAGAAGGTTTCATTTCTCCAGGGCTCAATAGTGATGTTGCGTTGCTGACACTGAGTGACATAAGATTCCAGGGCCTCGCACAGCTGCTGCTTGTTGCCGTCCAGTGCGCACATGTCGTACACACAGTCCTGGAAGAAGGCCTGGGAGAGGGAAGGGTGGATCTCAGATTATGATTTGAAAATATCCCTGCATCGTCATGTTGAGAAAAAGAAATAAAAATGTAAAATCACAAAGAGAAGTAGAAGCTAAAGTCAGATGTATCAGTGTTATAGCGGAGTAAAGAGAATTACAAGAACACAAGAGAGAAGCTGTCCTAAATTTATTGGAAGGGAACACTAGCAGGGATGAAGGTAGAGCAGCAATGGCTGGAATTTCTGGAAGTAATTCGGATAGCACAGGATAGATACCTTCTGAGGAAGAATTATTCTAAAAGCAGAATGATGCAACCATGGCTAACATGAGAAGTCGTAGCCAACATAAAATCTGAAGAGAGGGCATATAATAGAGCAAAAATTAGTGGGAAGCTAGAGGATTAGGAAGCTTTTAAAAACTAACAGATGGCAACTAAACCGTCATAAAGAAGCAAAAGATGGAGTACGAATGTAAGCAAGCCAATAATATCAAGGAGGATAGCAAAGGTTTCTTCAGATATACGAAGTATAAAAGAGACCGAAGGATAGTTATCTGACCTTTGAAATATGATGCTGGTGAGGTGGTAATGGGGGACAAGCAAATGGTGGACAAACTGAATAAATATTTTGCATCAGTCTTCACTGTGGAAGGCACTAGCAGTAAGCCACAAGTGGGGTAGAAGTGTGTGAAGCTGCCATTTTTAAAGAGATGGTGATTGGAAAACTTGGGGCAGAGTATTTTTTTATTCTGGAACTTTATCAAACAGGTCAACAAAGTTCAAAGTTACTTTTATTATCAAAGTACATATATGTCACCGTGTACAACCCTGAGATTCACTTTCTTGTGGGCATACTCAGCAAATCTATAGAATAGTAACTCTAACAGGATCAATGAAAGATCAACCAGAGTGCAGAAGACAACAAACTGTGTAAATGCAAATATAAATAAACAGCAATAAGTAATGAAGCTTTTTTCCTTAAGAGATAAGGAGTTCTTAAAGTGAGCTCATTGGTTGTGGGAACATTTCTATGATGGGGCAAGTAAGTGTAGTTATCCCCTGTTGTTTAAGTGCCAGATGTTTAAGGAGTAATAACTGTTCCTGAACCTGGTGGTGCAAGTCCTGAAGCTCTTGTACCTTCTACCTGATGGCAGTAGTGAGAAGAGAACGGGGCCTGGGTGGTGGGGGTCCCTGATAATTGATGCTGCTTTCCTACAACAGCATTTCATGAATGAGGTGGTGGAGAAGGCAAAGGGTAGAGAGGAAGTGACAGGAAAATGGAGACTCACCATTGGGTCAATCTTGTAGTGACAGGCAGCAAATGGGCCAAGATGATCTAACAACATCCCACAGTAGGAGGGTCCTTTGTAGGTGTCACGTTCAGCCTCAGAGCACTGTGGGGTCACCTCGGTATCTGTCAAGGTACAGCTGAGAAAAAGAGGGTTGGGGGTTGAGGATGAAGGAGAGAGAAAAGGTAATTAATATTTATTTCATATTATGGAAAAATGACAAATTCTACTTTGTTGGCAGCCTCTGGTCAGAATTTTTATTTCCCAAACCCTTTACATCCTGATCAGTTAATGAAAAGAGAGGGCCAGATCAATGTGGTCAGGTCAGGTGACAATGAATTTTATGCAGAGAGATCATGAAACACAAGACAGATAATTATTGCACAGCCGCACATAATTACACCCTAACCCTAACCCTAAATTCAGGCCTTCACACCCCTACACAGTCTGCCCCACACACCCCACAAACTTTTGGCTACATATCCCACATACTCTGGCTACACCCCCACAAACCCTGGCCCACCTCACCACCACAATCCGCCACCTACCCACCCCATCAAACCCTGGCCCACACTCCCCCACAATGTGGCAGGGTCGCATGACACTGAATCTCTAGTAATGAGATCAAGAAACAATAGGGAGAATTCTCCCATTTTTATGCACAATTACAATCTAACCCTAATGCATGATTGGATTTATAAATGAATCAGGAGATTTCATCTCCTTCATTAGCAAAAGCCTTTTGTTCTAATAGGAAAGCCAACTTGACCTGTCAGACACCTTGTCTATCTGAAATGGTTTGCTGGATTACAGCTGAACTTTGAACTAAGCAATAGCTTTGACTTTTCCTGATTCTCGGGGGTCTCAAGCGAGAAGCTACAGATTCCTTCCTGGATAGTTTTCCTAAATTGTACGAACAAGCCTTGGGCCAAGTGACGGCCAACATGTCTGTCTTTGCATTCAGTGCGATATTTTTTGTTGGCACTTGAAAGCAAAATAAATAATCCTTTCTGTAAAAATGCAATATTCTTCGATCTGAGTTTAGGTCTCCCTCATTCACAGAAGTAACTCCTTTCACTTTAGAAAACTTGCTGAACCCACTACCTCAGTGGATAATTAAATCCAATCTGCTGTACAGTAACAAAACACAGAGAGGTACTGTTAAAAATGCTGCATTACTTAATCATCAAGTCTGGAGAAATAACACTGGACAACAAACTTTTTCGAAAGTATTGCTTCCTCATTTTTTTTGTTCATGATAGACCACTTGAAACTGAACACAGATGTCTTGTATCACAGACCTCCAAAAGGAGCACAAGCTTGCTGTTGGATTTGGGGGCTTCCTTGCCTCAACTGACCTGGAGAGTTATGTTGGCTGGAGTCAAGGCTTTATGCTTTGGCTCTTGGTAGAGTCAGCCAGCCCAAGCAGATCAAAGGGTAGAGGCCAGAATAAGAGTGGCCCACCAATCCTCCAGGCTTGGGGGTTCAGCTCAGGGCTAACAGCCCTGACAGATAAAACAACATTGTTATAGAAACAGCAGTGAAGAATTTTTCTACATTGGAGTGTGATGGTATTCCTGAGTCTCCATCTGGGACTTGTGTGACCGACAGTAGTGAAAACAGAGAGGAAGCTTCTGACATGATGAAGGAAGCCCTGAACACCACCAGCGATGGAGGACCTTCATTGCTGCCCCAAATGTCAGTGGTGAATAGGCTGTAAGTATGTAATTATAATAAAGGAAATTGGAGAAACAAGAAATTAACTTTTATTGAATATGATAGGTTTAACTGCATTACAGTGCTGATGTTTTGCAGTAGCTCTGAGTTAAAAACGTTTTGTTGATGATTTTCATTTGTACTTAGTGCTGCGGCTTCTCATTGAAAAATCCAGCAATAATCACCAGCATTTATGGATTCCAGTTACCCTGACACCATTTCACCATAACTGCAATTTTCTGGAGAAACCTTTCACCATGCTTGTCACTTACAGTGCCAAGATTTGCAGGGAAGAAATCTAAATGGGAATGCAGTAAATGAATCTTTGGTGACATGTTGCACTTGAAGCATGTTGTTAACTAGCTGCACATCGTTTGGTGCCCTGCAGTTGCTGAATATCCCTGAATGCCTTCTAAGCAATTTTCTCCAGTTCCACTAGAAGTTCTTCAAATTGCCTGTCATTGATGACCCATTTGATTTGTGGATCAACAAAAATGCCTTCCTTAATCTTGACGTCAGTTATTCTGACTTGAATTGCAAATTGAAATAGCAAATATAGGCTGTTTCAAAAAAAAGGTGAGTGCTTGGAAAATGTCATAGTGACTTTCATGATCAGCAGCTCAAAATCCAATAGATACAGACAAAAGTATTGAGGAAGGGAAATCTTTGTTGTCGAGTGTCATTGATCATTGTGTGAATGTTTCGCCCATTAGCCCGTACTCCATGGCACAGTGTAGAGCTCCAAAAAGGAGATCATTTTTGATAACCTGAAGAGCTAAAGATGGTGCTAGAGGTTTTTATGGACCTGGGCGACTTTTTCCAGTTTGTTGGTGAAACAGTCTGAATCTCCCGTTTGCATGTCTCTTTTTGCTTTTTCAAGGTGGCTGGGGTCCTGTCAGTGTCCATGATCTACAGGTGCACCTAATGACATTTTTCACAGCTGATGGGTTCTTGCTCTCGATAGTTGCTGAGCGATCTGGAGTTTCGTGATCTCCAGGAGTGGCCTGAAGACGTGTGCCCTTGGGGTGCGGCCCTGTGGGCGACCCGATTCCTCGTTGATGTCGCCAATGGAAGCGTCACAGGAGATTGAAACATTGAGACAGCTGTTGGAGGCCTCTGCACTCGATTGATCTATCTCTCGATGGTGAGAGAGAGTCTGCTGATTCTCAAGTCAGGGGAGCACGAATAAGTGATGCTGCAGTAATATCGAAAAAGCAAGCTGTTGGCCTCCCCTCCTGCTGTGGGAGGATGATCTCACTCTCTCCCTCATTATTGAGAAAGAGGGTCTGTTTGAGATGTCCAGATGTTGAGATGGACAGTAGTTTTTGATAGACTTTAGATGATGGTCTCTGGGAGCTTGCTATTATTTACATGGTAGGTGGTGGAGCCTGATGTTTTTGCTGGAATGTGAGGTGAGGGGAGGGGGAAGGGGGGAGATGTTTGATGCATTTGCTGCTACTTGTGTTTGGGAGGTGGGGGGGAAGATTTGGGGCTCTAATATTTTTCTGTCATTCATTCTTTGTTTTTTTCCTCTGTTTTGTGAATGTCTGTGGAGAGTAAGAGTTTCAGGTTGTATACTGTATACTATCTCTGATATTAAATTGAGCTATTGAACCATTGAATTCCTCCACTCCTTCCCGTGATTCTCTGGGGAAGGATCAATGATTTGGGGAACAAGTCCTTTGCCTCCCTATTTCCCACTTACTTCTGGTCCACGTTCCAACTGTTGCCGAAGTCGTTGACTCTCTTCACCACCTGTCCCTCCGGAGTTCTGAAATCATCGCCGGGGATCCCGTTGTAGTCACCGCACAGGCCGCACAACTGACCGGAGTAGCTGGACAGGGGGAGAGGGAGTGAGATGAGAACGGTAGTATGCAGGGGTTACACGACAGATGATCCTGAGCATTGGAATGTAGTGGGATGGGGAAGCACTGAGTCTGAGCTGGGAACAATGGGACAGGTCATGAGAATGGGTATTAGCACACAGGGAGCCCCAGTGGGTGCAGAATGTTGAGGCTTTGAACAGGTTACCTGGTGTTTCTTTCTTTCATAGCTGTCCGTGGGGAAGATAAATCTCAGAGTTGTATATTGTATGCACTTTGAATCCTTTAAATTGCCTCTGGTCTGAAATTATCTTCTGTGTTAGGAGATGTCAGGGACAGAGAGGACACAGAGCCGTGAGTGTGGTGTTGGGCATAATACAGTTAGCATGAAAATGGCAGCGGTAGGCACTGGGAGAAATCAGCAGGTGGTTTCAGACATGGACACACACGGTTCCGACTCAAGGTGGGAAAATGGTGCTGTGTGTGGTGGGCAGATGGAGACTGGTTCCCAATGGGGATGTGGGGTGATGCGTTGTGATAATCAGGAATGGTGAGGCTTGGAGAGGAGGGAAGAGGAGGATTGCAGAGGAAATCGTGTGCCATGTGACTGTCAGAGGTAAATGTTTTGACACAGAGAGTGCTGGGGTGATGGTAGAGGCAGATTCATCGAGGACATTTAAGAGACTCTTAGATAAGCACATGGATGATAGAAAAAAAGGGCTATGTAGGAGGGAGGTGTAAGATTGATCTTGGAGTAGGCTAAAAGGTTGTCACAATATCATGCCCTGAAGGACCTGTATTGTGCTGTAGTGCTCTCAGTTCTATATAATTGTGAGCACTGCTCGAATGTACTGAGCATCAGAGTGGCAGGAGTAGTGAACAGCCGGATGGACGAGGAGATGCCAGTGAACAGGGATAAGGAACACACAGGAGCATTGGCACTGGGTGGAAACTGGTGAATGTGGTGTAAACACTGATTTTGGCATTCAATGGACAGAGAAAGGCGCAGGAAGGTGACAGTGAGATGGAGACGACAATGCAACCCTACTCAGTCCCGTACTGGCGAAATGTGGGCTCCGCAATACGGCAGGAGAGGGCTGGACTTACTCGCTGGTAACTTTCACATCAACGTGGTGCCTGCCGTCATAGCGAACCGTCAGACGAAAATCTGTCTGCAGCACCACGTATCTGCCAGAAGGCTTGATGGTGACTCCATGGATCGGGTGGATGGGAATGGTCACAGGCTCTCCATTCACCTGGAAGGCCACAGACAGAGAAAGCCACAGAGTCATTCAGTTCCAGACTGGGGATAGACTACAGTTTATCCATAGGAAATGAGAAGAGACTGAAGGCCCTGAAACACGGACCAGGGTATGTCTCAGGATATGGGTGTGTGAAATCCCAGCCATAACCCCAATCCTAACTCTAATGCAATTTGCAAGACCCTGTTGGGCATTGATAATTTAAGATGCCGCAAGCCTGTTTACCTTGTTTGATAGAGAGAATGGCAGTTTGGGAGCTGCATAGCCTCGGCTGTAGTGAGGACTAGGCCTCAGGCTGTGGGCTTGCCTGCTGCCACTGTCCAGGTGAGGAGACACTGGAGGTGGTGTAACATGCCGCCTGTGTTCGGTTGGGGCTGGCTTCTCCCATTGGTGCTGCCCTCCAGTGTTCATTTTGTGGAATCACAGGCTGTGTGGCAGGCAACTGTACTATCAATATGCAGGACATGTCGCTGAAGGGTCTTGGACTGTATAAGTGTCTGTTTTTGGGTGGCTATGTTTATTTTGCTCGCTATTTTGAATGCGTTGTGTATGTTTTGTATGCTGGCCCCAGAGGAGCACTGTTCTGTTTTGCTCTAACCACCAATGGTTACATTAAATTTGATTTGGTTTGATCCTATGCTCAGTGACATGTTGGAACTGCCCTTCCACTATCATATTTAGCAATTAGTAAATGAGAATAATTAATTGAGTGAAAACTAGATTTTATTCTAAGGGTGGGTTGTCGGACAACAAACAGATCTTTGCAGCGACCAGTATTCTGTTGTGTTGGTGTGCCCTTTATTGGAAAGTACACACATACATATACTGGGTGATTGGGGTCTTTGATGATGAATGCCACTTTCCTGCCACAGTGTTGTATTTAGATTTGCTCAGTAGTTGGGAGGGCTTTACCTGTGATGGAGTGGGCTGTATCCACTACTCTCCCCCCTCTTTCCTTTCTAGTCCTGATGGAAGCTCTCAGCCTGAAATGTCAACTGTTTCTCCCTCTCCATAGATTCTGCCTGACTTGCTGAGTTTCTCCAGTGCTTTGCATGAGTTGGCAGTGAGACATTTTTGGTCCACCCATTGGAGTTTATTAGAATGAAGTCTGATCTTACTAACAGGGTACGTGCTGGAAGAACTATCCTTTGATGGATAATCTTGTTTTATATCGGATTACATCCTGGTGGAGGTATACCACCTTCAAGAGGACCAAAACCTTCTCGTAGGGTTTAGAGGCTTGCGTGCCTCGATGACCCAGAGAGCTATATTGGCTGGAGTCAGAGCTTTACGCCGTGGTCTTGGTAGGATCACCAATAGCAAACAGGTCAAAGAGTAGAGGCCAGACTAAGAGTGGTCCATCGGTCCTCCTGGTTCAGGGGTTCAGCTCAGGGCTAACAACCCTGACACGAAAAATAAAATTATTATGGAAACAGTAGTGAAGAACCCTTCTACATCAGCGTGCAATAGTGTTCTTGACCCAGCAGCATTGGTCTATGGGTCACATTCACAGAAATCCTTAGACATGCTCAGCAGCCTCTGGGAAGGTCCTGATGGCTCTTTTCTTTGCAGCTCGCTGAAAAGCCAAGGAGAGAGTAGGTTCTGCACAGCAAGCAGCCAGCAAAACCTCTAACCCCCACCTCTATGGGCTCTCATCGTCCCCTCCATCCCTGTGTCTGGTACTGCTCCACCAGCTCCTGGTATTTGGCTTGCAGTTTCAGCTTCTCTCACCTGGACGGCCCTGTTCCTGAGTATTGACACAGTGATATCGTAGACACCGATGTGAACCGCTTTGACATACGACACAGTCTTCACTCCGTTGCGATGCTCGTTGGCCGTGTACACGGTGAACAGGGTCAGACTGGAGTTACAGGGCTTGGCCAACACGTAAGTGCAGTTGCCCTGGAAGTTGAACTTCCTCTTGTCAAAGGAGGTGTAGTGGGGATCTCCAGATATGGTGCAGGTGGATGAACCTAAAGGACAGACAGTGAGAAAAATGAGTGAGTAATGTTTACACTTCTAGAGGCAGAAGAATTGCCACAGCAGACTGCAACTGTGTGGGTGTGGGATATCTGGTGCTGTGGTAGCGAAGTGGTCAGCGCGGAGCTATTACAGCTCCTGGTGTCAGAGTTCAGAGTTCAATCCCCATTTCCTCTGCAAGTCGTTTGTATGTCCTTCCCGGTGTGGGTTTCCTCCGGGTGGTCTGGTTTTCCCCCATAGTCTGAAAACATACCGGATGGTCATTGTAAACTCTCCGGTGATTAGGCTAGGGTTAAATCAGGCATTACTTGATGGCGTGACTCGAAGGGCTGCAAAGGCCTATTACTCTCTGTATCCGCTGTGCAACAGAATGGAAGCAAAGATTAAACCGATCCCTCAGCAACACCCCTTAGCTTTTACCTTTAGGATAACAGCCCTGGACACCACCCTTGTTGTCACAGTACTCGTCAGGGCCACAGCTGGTGTCCGTGCACTGGATATTGTTGCTGGACAGGCACTTACACACCTGGTTACAGGCCTCAGACCAGATCACCTCCCCAGGCTGGAAACACAGAGAGATGCACATCAGAGTGTGGAAAAGGAAGGCCTATCTCCGTACTCGGTGTCGGAGAGCTGCTCAGAGCTCGAAGTTTTCGATGACTCAGAGTCGGATTGTGGTCGGCATTGCAGGGAGAGTTTTTCTTCCTTCTCCCATCTGCGTGAGACGTGGGACATTTGAGAAACTTTGAACTTTACTGTGCTCATGGACTTCTTCATCAAGTTATGGTATTGTTACACTGTTTGTAACTATATGTTATAATTACGTGGTTTTGTCAGTTTTTTCAGTCTTGGTTTGTCCTGTGCTTTGTGATATCACACCAGAGGAATATTGTATCATTTCTTAATGCATGCATTACTAAATGACAATAAAAGAGGACTACGTGTCTTCATAATCATCATCATAATTTCCGAGCCTGACGCAAGAATGCTGATATTACCTGGTAATAGGTTCCATTGTACATACAGCCACACTGGTCTCTTGAGACACACTTGTCTCCACTCTGCACAAAGCCTTTGTCACACTGACAGCCCTCGGCACACGGCTGGTCACAGAGCTGAGGACGAGGCTCAAGGCAGGTGGCTGGACAGGCTGAGGCACAGGGCTGGTAGTGACTGTTGGCCGGGCACTGGACAGCTACACAGAAAGAAAGAAATGGATGTCACAGCAGGAAGAGACACTTGACACTAAAGCTGAAACAATCTCTGTTGGTCAGGAACTTGTTTTCTGTGCTACATACGGCAGAAGGTTTCATTTCTCCAGGGCTCAATAGTGACGTTGCGTTGCTGACACTGAGTGACATAAGATTCCAGGGCCTCGCACAGCTGCTGCTTGTTGCCGTCCAGTGCGCACATGTCGTACACACAGTCCTGGAAGAAGGCCTGGGAGAGGGAAGAATTGGATCACAGATTAAGATGCTATTGAGTTTGGGCACTATTTTGACTTAATGGGACAGAATGAGAGGTGCGGAATTTAAACTTGAAAAGAACAATCAAAAGAATGGATCCTTTTATAAATTTCGAACAGTTCATGTGGATCTGTTATCGTTTGTTCATTATGTGCCATGTTGTATGGCGTGGGTGATCATGGTCTTTCCATGACCATGATTGTTCTTGGCAAATCTTTTGACAGAAGTGGTTTGCCATTGGCTTCTTCTGGGCAGTGTCTTTACAAGATGGGTGACTCCAGCCACTATCAATACTCTTCAGAGATTGTCTGCCTGGCATCAGTGGTCGCATAACCAGGACTTGTGATCTGCACCAGTTGCTCATACGACCATCCATCACCTGCTGCCTATGGTTTCACATGAAGCTGGTCAAGGTGGGATGGGGAGGTGCTAAGCAGGCGCTACACCTTGCCCAAGGGTGACCAGCAGGATAAGAGCGGGAAGGAGCGCCTTACACCTCCTTTGTGAAAGACATTCTCCACCCCGATACCCAAGGATCTGTTTTTTTGTAACTTGATTAATCTACAACCAAATCGACGGGCAGGGCCCAGGGCTGAGAGGGTATCAAAGTTGTAAGGCCCAAGTCCAAGAGCAGAGAATGAAAGACCCGAGCTTTGGGCGACTTAAGCACTGGGCTACAATGAAAAGATCAGGATGTTGGGGCTGAAGTTGAGGGTCATGCTGGTTCAGCTCGCTGTCCTGTGAGGTTTACTCGTCTCTGCACTGAACTGAGGCTGCGGCCTGCAAGAAACAGGCTTCCGAATCAGCTGCCGTGATGCCTGGTTGTGTACTTCAGTTCAGAGCACTATTTGCTTGCTTTTATTTTGAACATGGTTTCGTTGTTTTTCTCTTTGCACACTGGGTGTTTAACGGTCCTTGTCTTAATGGATTGTATTGAATTTCTTCGTTTTGTGGCTGCCTGTAAGGAGACGAATCTCAAGGTTGTATAAGGTATACATACTTGGAGAAAAATATACTTCAAACTTTGAATTAGGCCAAGCAGACCTTGTTGTGATCAGCTATCAGAGAAAATGTTTCACACAGGACCTTATCAAAGAGGTCTGTGAGATGAAGGAGAAGAACAAAGGGTGGAAGACAAAGGGTAAAGAGGAAGTGACAGGAAAATGGAGACTCACCATTGGGTCAATCTTGTAGTGACAGGCAGCAAATGGGCCAAGATGATCTAACAACATCCCACAGTAGGAGGGTCCTTCGTAGGTGTCACGTTCAGCCTCAGAGCACTGTGGGGTCACCTCGGTATCTGTCAAGGTACAGCTGAGAAAAGATGGGGGATTAAGGGTGAGGGAGAGAGAAAAAGTGATTAATATTTATTACAAATAACCAAACAATTGACATATTCTGCTTTCTGGGTTATACCTTGGAAAGGAATTATTTTCTGAATGGCATGTTGGGATTTATGAATGAATAAGCAGGGTTGGGGGATGGGGGTTTTCAGGACTCGGATGCTTTATCATTCATTCTATGGGGTCTCTTGGTTCGTGGATGTCTGGGAAGAGTATGAATTTCAGGGTGTATACTGTGTACATACTCTGATATTGAAGGAACCTAAAATCTAAATCTGTAATATTCTACATCTGTGGTATTCATCTCCACCAACAAAAGGTTTTCTGTCTCATTTGGAAAGCACAGTGGACCTGTTATTTTGGAAGACCTGTCCTAAGCCCAGCACATAAATGCAATTACGATGAAAGCATGGCAGTGCCTCTACTTCCTTGGGAATTTGCAGAGTTTCAACATGACATCTTAAACATTGATAAACTTCTACAGATATGTAGTGGACAGTACAGTATATTGACTGGCTGCATCATGGTTTGGTATGTAAACTCCAATGTCCTTGAACGGAAAATCCTACAAAAGTAGTGGACGTGGCCCAGTCCATCACAGGTAAAGCTCTCCCAACCACTGAGCACATCTACATGAAACCCTGTCTCAGACAAGCAGCATCCATCAACATGGCCCCCACCACCCACAGTACGCTGACTCCTCCTTGCTGTAATCATGGAAAAAGTACAGGAGACTCAGGTTCAGGAACAATTATTACCCCTCAACCATGAGGCTCTTGAACCAAAGGGGATAACTTCACTCAACTTCACGCCCCATCATTGAAATGTTTCTACAACCTATGGACTCACTTTCAAGGACTCTTGCTTATTTATTTATTGTTATTATTTCTTCTTTTGTATTTGCACAGTTTGTTGTCTTCTGCACTCTGGTTGAATACCCAAGTTGGGTGGTCTTTCATTGATTCTGTTATGGTTATTATTCTATAGATTTATTGAGTATGGCACAAAAAATTAAATCTCAGGGTTGTACAGTATATGGTGACATATGTGTACTTTGATAATAAATTTACTTACAGCTTTGAACTTTGAACCCTTCTTCTATCAGAACTTCCCTAGCTCTGGGACAGCTGAACTTTGAACTGAGAAAATTACTTACCTTTTTCATATTCTCTGGGGTCCTCCAGTGAAAAGAAGCTGCCATTTCTCCTTTGGAAAATGAAGCCTATTCCAACCTGTTGGCTCTTCTGACTGAACTCAACAAACTAAGTAAAGACCCTCGAGTTAAGTGTCTCTTACTTTCTGTTACGCCGTCAGCAATGAAGGTCCTCTGTATGTATAGAAGGGTTCTTCATTGCTGTTTCTGTAACAATTCTGTTGACCAGTTAGGGTTGGTAACCCTGAGCAGAACCCCCAAACCTGGAGGACTGGTGGACTACTCTTAGTCTGGCCTCTACCCTTTGACCTGTTTGGCATGGATGACCCTACCAAGAACCAAAGCATAAAGCCCTGACTCCAGGAAACAGAGCTCTCCGGGTCATTGAGGCACGCAAGCTGCCAAACCCTACAACAGGTTGTGGTCCTCTTGGAGGTGTTCACTTTGAGTGGAGTATATTTGTTGGTGGCTGGAAGAAGAAACCTCAGTTTTGTGGACACACAACAAGAGATTAAAGGTGGTGCAAACTGGAGCAACAACAATCTGTGCTATTGCAGTCCTGGCGATTTTCAAATTCCACCCTCTGTTCTGATGTAGGATTTTGTTTCAAAATGTTGATAATTCCCTTCCCCTGCAGATGTCACTTCACCTGCTGAATTCCTCTATCATGTTGTGCGTTCCTCATTATTCTGGTCATTCTGACTTCCCATAATAGAGGTGTATAAGATTATGAGAGGCATAGACAGAGTAAACAGAGAGTATCTGTTTCCCCGGATAGAAATGTCTAATACCAGAGGGCGTGCATTAAAGGTGAGAGGGGGTAGGTTCAAAGGGGATGTGAGGGGTAAGTTTTCTACTCAGAGAGGGGTGGATGCCTGGAATGCGCTGTCTGGTACAGTGGTAAAGGCAAAAACATTAGAGGCTAGAAAGAGACATTTGGATAGATACATGGATGTGAGGAAGCTGAAAGGATATGGACATGATGTAGATAGGAAGGCTTAGAGTTTGGGTGTTTTTGATTTGCTTTTTAGCTGGTGTGGCACAACATTGTGGGCCAAATGGCCTGTTCCTGTGCTGTAGTGTTCTATGGTCTACGTTAATCCTTTCTGCAATATCACTCTTCGCTCTGCGTTGTGATCTCCCTTTTATGCTGAACTAATTCCCTTCTGTTTGTTGGTAATCTTCAATCCCCAGGTTCTATTAGGAGTTTGAAAATCAGTAGAAAATCTTTGATTCTTTGTGGCCATTTATTTTAAAGTTTAAACAAAGGAACAGATACAGAGCATGCAAAACTAAAGGCAAGGAAAAAAAGATGGCTCTTTTGAAAAAAATCTTTCACCTTCATAGTCCAGATACCACCACATTCCTCAGATAAAAAGCAACCAGTCAAAATACACCATCATAGCATGTGTGTTGTGTGCTCATACTTAGCCAATGAAAAATGGAAAATGGTGATAAATCATATGTACTGCTACTGCTTTCTGCTAGTAAGTGGAGAGAAAAGCACATATATTGTGAAAATATATGAGTTAAAAATGTTAGCAAAAACTATGGATTTAGTCTTGCATAAATGCATCTGCTAACCTCTGGTTTAAGATGGTGCTGGTGAATCTCTGCAACTTCTGGCTGGTGGCCGATGAAACAAGGAAAACAACTTAATATCTTGTCAATCACTCTTTTTCTAGTAAACGATCATCATAAGCAATGGTCTGTAACTTCCCTTTGGACTTGGAGGCAATTCGGTGTGACAGAGTTGAGGTGAGGCGACGCAGCTGGTCCATCACCGAGAGCAAGGAAGACCCGTGGTTCAATAGATTTAAGTGCCAGGCTGAATCATAAAGGTCGGGTATAAATCCAATTGATGTGGTGGGGTCCAGGCCCCGGAGTGTATCGAAACAACTGAACCCCATGTCTAGGTGCCGGGCCAGATTGGAAAAGTCAGGGTGTCAGGGCCTGAGGTGAGTGTTGGACCGGTTCAGCTCGCTGCTCCGCTCTGCGCTCAACTAAGGGTCCATGGACAGGACTCTCCTTGTGGACTTCAGCTCAGAACGCTATTTGTTTGTATTTGCTGTTTACATGACTTTTTTTCTCTCTGCACATTGGGTGTTTGATGCTCCGTTTTTTAATGGGTTCTTTTGGGTTTCTTTGCTTTGTGGCTGTCTGTTAGGACATGGATCTCAAAGTTGTATAATATATACATACTTTGATTATAAAAGTACTTTGAACTTATACAAAGTATAAGGAAACAACTAATTCTAACAGCTTTGGAAAACCTCACTAGCCCATCATTTAGATTGATTCTTTAATCCTATTTGCTGTAAAATAACAACACAGTGAGACACTGTTCAAAATGCATTGTCATTTGATCAGAATCAAGCCTGGAAAAGGATGTGAATCTTCTGACCACTGGACCATTCTCCATGGGACAGTGCAGAGCAGGGGTTCCCATCCTGGGGGTTCATAGACCCATCGGTTAATGGTAAGGCATTAAAAAAAGCATGGTAGTGTAGTGGTTAGCACGACACTTTACAGTACCAGCGACCGGGTTCAATTCCCGCCTCTGCCGTAAGGAGTTTGTACGTTCTCCCCGCGACCGTGTGGGTTTCCTCCGGGTGGTTTGGTTTCCTCCCACAGTCCAAAGACGTACTGGTTGGTAGGTTAACTGGTCATTGTAAATTGTCCCGTGATTAGGCTAGGGTTAAATTGGGGGACACAAGAGGTACTGCAGAAGCTGGAAATCCAACGCAACACAAACACAATGTGCTAGAGGAGCTCAGAAGGTCAGGCAGCATCTATGGACGGGAATAAACAGTTGACGTTTTAGGTCGAGGCCCTTCATCAGGACTGGAAAGGAAGGGGGAAGAAGCCGGAATAAGAAGGTGGGGGGAAGGGGAGCAAGAACTACAGGTGGCGGGTGATAGGTGAATCTGGGAGAGGGGAGGGGAGAAGTAAAGAGCTGGGAAGTTGATTGGTGAAAGAGATAACAGGCTGCAGAAGGGGGAATCTGATAGGGGAGGACAGAAGACCATGGAAGAAAGGGAAGAGCGAGGAGCACCAGAGGGAGGTGATGGGCAGGTAAGGAGATAAGGTGAGAGAGGGAGGTGGGAATGGGGAATAGTGAAGGTGGGGAGTCAGTTACTAGAAGTTTGAAAAATTGATGTTCATGTCATCAGAGTGCAGACTGCTCAGACAGACTATAAGGTGCTACTCCTCCTCCGAGTGTGGCCTCTTTGTGGCAGCAGAGGAGGCCATGGACTGACATGTCAGAATGGGAACGGGAAGTACAATTGAAATGGGTGGCCACCGGAAAATCCCGCTTTTTCTGGCTGACGGAGCGTAGGTGCTCAGCAAAGCAGTCTCCCAATCTCTGTCAGGTCTCAGCGATATACAGGAGGCCAAACCAGGAGCACCTGATCCCCAACAGACTCTCATATGAAGTGCTGCCTCACCAGGGAGGGCTGTCTGGGACCCTGAGTGGTAATGAGGGAGGACGTGTAGGGGCAGGTTAAACTGGCAGAATACTGGGCAGTGCAGCTCGAAGGGCCAGAGGGCCTATTCAATAAATAAAGCAGGTTGGGAACGCCTGGCGTAGAGTGACAGAACAAGAGGAACTTTGCCTCGTCGTTAATTCACAGAATTCCTCCAATCCTTCACGCCATTTTCCGAGGGAAGATTGATGATTTGTGGAGCGGGTCACCCCTCCCCCACCCCATTTGCCACTTACTTCTGGTTCACGTTCCAGCTGTTGCCGAAGTCATTGACTCCCTTCACCACCTGTCCCTCAGGAGTTCTGAAATCATCGCCCGGGTTCCCGTTGTAGTCACCGCATAGGCCGCACAACTGGCTGGAGTAGCTGAACGGGGAGAGGGAGACAGGGATGAGATCGCCAGTGTGCAAGGGTTGCCGGGGGCTTGGTGCTGGGTCGGGAATGGGGAGTCGGTGAGAACTGTGTGGGGGGGGGTTCGTGTGGAAAGCCCGAGACACGGGTGTGCATGGTGGGAGGGCTGTGCGCACAATAGGTACAGGGAGAGGGTGCCGTTGTCAAGAGTACGTGGGCGGCCACAGGGTGAGCACGGACCCGTGAGGGGCTGGCGGCCGTGGAACCGACTGCTGAGTGGGTGAGTACGGAGCACGTGAGTGGCGCCGTGCGCACGCGGAGCTGGGCACGGTTGGCTTGCTGGGGTTGAGCGAGCCGAGTCCGCGGTGGGCAGGAGGAAGGCAGGCCTGACTAACCCGCACTTAGCGCGGGGAGCCGCGCGCTGTCGGCAGATGCCGTCGTGCTCCGTCAGCACGCGGGACCGCGCGCTGTCGGCAGATGCCGTCGAGCTCCATGAGCACGCGGGGCCGCGCGCTGTCGGCGGATGCCGTCGAGCTCCGTCAGCACGCGGGGCCGCGCGCTGTCGGCGGATGCCGTCGAGCTCCGTCAGCACGCGGGGCCGCGCGCTGTCGGCGGATGCCGTCGAGCTCCGTCAGCACGCGGGGCCGCGCGCTGTCGGCGGATGCCGTCGAGCTCCGTCAGCACGCGGGGCCGCGCGCTGTCGGCGGAAGCCGTCGAGCTCCGTCAGCACGCGGGGCCGCGCGCTGTCGGCGGATGCCGTCGAGCTCCGTCAGCACGCGGGGCCGCGCGCTGTCGGCGGATGCCGTCGAGCTCCGTCAGCACGCGGGGCCGCGCGCTGTCGGCGGATGCCGTCGAGCTCCGTCAGCACGCGGGGCCGCGCGCTGTCGGCGGATGCCGTCGAGCTCCGTCAGCACGCGGGGCCGCGCGCTGTCGGCGGATGCCGTCGAGCTCCGTCAGCACGCGGGGCCGCGCGCTGTCGGCGGATGCCGTCGAGCTCCGTCAGCACGCGGGGCCGCACGCTGTCGGCGGATGCCGTAGTGCTCCGTCAGCACTCGGCGCCGCGCGCTCTCGGCAGATGCCGTAGTGCTCCGTCAGCACTCGGCGCCGCGCGCTCTCGGCCTGCAGCGGTCGCCTGGTGTCGGCACCTTTGAGCATGGGAGGTGGTGCGCAGTTGGAACGTGACTCCCCTCCGAGAAGGAGTGATTGTGTGGCGGGGTGGAGATACTCGTTCCCTCCGCTAGCCTGCAGGTCACCCTTGGGTAAGGTGCAACACCTGCTTAGCCCCTCTCGATCAGGGTCACATGAAGCCGTGGGGATCAGGTGGTGGATGGTCGTAATAACAGCTGGGGCATATCACAAGTCCTGTTTATGTGACCACTGACGCCAAGCAGACAATCTCTGAAGAGTATTGATAGTGGCTGGGATCACCTGTCTTGTAAAGACACTGCCCAGAAGGCGGCAGACGGCTTCTGCAGAAAAATCTGCCTGGAGCAAACATGGTCACAGAAAGACCGTGATTGCCTACGACTGATGGCGAGGCAAGGTGTGGATGGATAACAGAAGAAAATATGGATATGCAAACAATGGTGAGTATGGTTCCGACACTCCGTGCGAGGGAGGGGCAGGTGTCATGTGCAGGGCTCAGAGCGCCGGATGGAAACTGGTAATGTTACACAGGCTGAAGCATGGTATGGGAAGTGGGGCTGACCGGGATGAGTGGGACCGAACTTACTCGCTAGGAACCTTCACGTCAACGTGGTGCCTGCCATCGTAGCGCACGGTCAGGCCAAAGTCGGTCTGCAGCACCACGTGTCTGCCCGAAGGTTTGACGGTGACTCCGGGGAGCGGGCGGATGGGAACGGTCACAGGCTGTCCGTCCACCTGGAAGGCAGCAGACAGAGAAAGCTTGTAGATTAAACAGAAGTCTTCCGTAAAACAGTCATGCAGCCTGTCCAGTGTAAAGGAGTTAGTATTGTGAGCACTAGATCAAAGTTAATGTATTATCGAATATGTATACCTTATACAACCTTGAGATTCATCTCCTTACAGCCAGTGACAAATGAAAGAAACCCAAAAGAACCCTTTTAAAAAAAACTGACAAATGCCCTGATGTGCAGAAAGAGAGAGAGAGAGACAGAAATAACAGATTGTGCAAACAATAGGAGTAAGCATTGAGCATTTAGAATGAAGGTTAGTCCTCAGACATGAAGCCCAGAGTCACAGCCTCAGTGCAATGAAGAGTGAATGAATGTTGCAGAGCAGCGAGCTGAACCGGCCCGACATTCGCCTCTGGTCGTGACACCCGGGCTTTTCAATCCATCGTCTAAATCAAGATACAATATACTGAATTAATTGTGGCAATGAACTGCTTCTGTGAGAAGGGTTGTTTCAGTCCCTGTATGTTCAGAAGAGTCAAGATAAAAGTGCTGATGAGACATTTCCTCTACTGGATCAGAAACTTTCGGAGAGCAGAGTGGCAGGTGGAGATGACAGAGTGACTGTAAGAGGGGTGGATGGAACAGTCTCTTTAGGACACTGGAAGGTTGTTGGCTGCAAGAGTGTTACTAGTTCTGTGAAATTGAATTGGATCTTATCTTTCTCTCTACACCCATGACTGTGTGGCTTGGCACAGCTTAAATACCATCTATATATTTGAAGACGATACAACCATTGATGGCAGAATCTCGGATGAGAGGGCGTACAGGAGTGAGATATACCTGCTAGTTGAGTGGTGTCTCAGCAACAACTGTGCACTCAATGTCAGTAAGACCAAAGAACTGATTGTTGAGTTCAGAAAGGGTAAGACATGGGATCACACATCAGTTGTCATAGAGGGATCGGAAGTGGAAAGAGTGAGCAATTTCAAGTTTTTAGGTGCCAGTATCTCTGAGGATCTAAGCTGGAGCCAACATATCGATGCAGCTACAAAGAAGGCACGACAGCAGTTATACTTAATGAGGAGTATGAGAAGATTTGGTATGTCTCCAAAGACATTCGCAAATTTCTGTAGCGTACCATAGAGAGTAATCTAACTGGCGACATCACTGTCTGTCTGGTATGGGGAGGGGGGTTAACACACAGGATCAATGTGAGCTGCAGAGAGTTTAAACTTGGTCAGCTACATCGTGGGTACTAGCCACCCAAGCATCCAGGACATCTTCAAGGAACGTTGACTCAAAAAGATGGCATTCATCATTAAGGACCCCCATCACTCTGGTCATGCTCTCTTCTCATTGTTACCGTCAGGGAGGAGGTGCAGAAGCCTGAAGGCACAGACTCAGTGATTCAGGAACAGCTTCTTCCTCTCGGCCTCACCTGGAAGGACAGTCTGGGGCCCTGAATGGTGGTAAGGGAGGAAGTGTAAGGGCATGTGTAGCACTTGTTCCGCTTACACGGATAAGTGCCAGGAGGGAGATCAGTGGGGAGGGATGGGGGGGACGAATGGACAAGGGAGTTGCGTAGGGAGCAATCCCTGCGGAAAGCAGAGAGAGGGGGGGAGGGAAAGCTGTGCTTAGTGGTGGGATCCCGTTGGAGGTGGTGGAAGTTATGGAGAATAATTTGGGGTGATATACTGCGTCCGGTGCTCCCGATGTGGCCTTCTATATATTGGCGAGACCCGACGCAGACTGGGAGATCATTTTGCTGAACACCTACGCACTGTCCGCCAGAGAAAGCAGGATCTCCCAGTGGTCACACATTTTAATTCCACATCCCATTCCCATTCTGACATGTCTATCCACGGCCTCCTCTACTGTAAAGATGAAGCCACACTCAGGTTGGAGGAACAACACCTTATATTCCGTCTGGGTAGCCTCCAACCTGATGGCATGAACATCGACTTCTCTAACTTCCGCTAATGCCCCACCTCCCCCTCATACCCCATCCGTTATTTATTTTTATACACACCTTCTTTCTCTCACTCTCCTTTTTCTCCCTCTGTCCCTCTGACTATACCCCTTGCCCATCCTCTAGGTTCCCCCCCACTTGTCTTTCTCCCCAGACCTCCTGTCCCATGATCCTCTCATATCCCCTTTGCCAATCACCTGTCCAGCTCTTGGCTCCATCCCTCCCCCTCCTGTCTTCTCCTATCATTTTGGATCTCCCCCTCCCCCTCCAACTTTCAAATCCCTTACTCACTCTTCCTTCAGTTAGTCCTGACGAAGAGACTCGGCCTGAAACGTCGACTGCACCTCTTCCTAGAAATGCTGCCTGGCCTGCTGCGTTCACCAGCAACTTTGATAAGTCATGAAATTTGTTAATTCTGTGGCAACAGAACAATGCAATACATAATAATAGAAAAAAAACTGAATTACAGTAAATATATAAAATAGTTAAATTAAGTAAGTAGTTCAAAAACAGAAATAAAAAAGGTAGTGAGGCAGTGTTCATTGGTTCAATGTCCATTCAGAAATCAGATGGCAGAGGGGAAGAAGCTGTTCCTGAAACACTGAGTGTGTGCCTTCAGGCTCCTGTACCTCCTCCCTGATGGTAGCAATGAGAACAAGGCATGTCCTGGGAGATGGGATGACACCTTTAATGATGGATGCCGCCTTTTTGAGGCATCGCTGTTTGAAGATGTCCTGGATACTACAGAGACTGGTGCCCATGATGGAGCTGAATGAGTTTACAACTCTCAACAGCTTATTTCGATCCTGTGCAGTAGCGCCCCCCCCCCATCCCCATACCAGATGGTGTTGCAGACACTCAAGAATTCAGGAACAGCTTCTTCCCCTCAACCATCCGATTTCTGAATGGACATTGGACCCGTGAACACTACTCCCCTACTTTTTTTGCACTACTTAACTATTTAATATATATATTTATACTGTAATTCACAGTTTTTCCCCTACTCCGATGTATTGCATTGTACTGCTGCCACAAAGACAAGTTTCACAACATATGCCAGTGGTATTAAGCCTGATGCTGATAATGAAAGGAGGTGGAAATGTGTGTGGGAGGAGTGGTATTCTGGCTAGTAGGAGAGGATGTGAGAGTAGCCCATGGGACGTAGCAACGAGATGATTTACAAACCCTGTCATGAGCGATCGGGGACAAGGTATGGTTAAGGTGAAAAGGAAGCAGAGGATATCTCAATGGTGACACATCGGAGGTTAGGAGAATGAGAGATGATCTGATTGAAGCATACAAGTTACGGAGAAGTCTTGGCATGTCAGATGGTGAGAAGATGGGAGAATCATGTGGTACGGGCATTGTCTCAGGAGAAGGTATTCTAACAAAGGGCCAACTTTTTTCTCGACATAATCCCAATTTTTTGGAAAACTTTACCCTGGAAAGGTGTACAGGTGAAGTTATTAAGTATACGGTACTTAAGGCAGACAGATATTTAGTCTAAAGCAGGGATTCCCAACCTGTGGTCCAAAGGCTTCTCAGTTGATGACAAACACAAGAGATTCTGCAGATGCTGGACATCCAAAGCAACACACACAAAATGCTGGAGGAACTCAGCAGGTCAGGCAGCATCTATGGAAAAGAGTAAACAGTCAATGTTTCGGGCCGAGACCCTTCATCAGGGTGAAGTCTAATGAAAGGTTTTGGCCTGAAACAACAACTGTTCACTCTTTTTCATAGATTCTGCCTGGCCTGCTGAGTTTCTGCACCATTTTGAGTATGATCCCTAAATTAGTGGCAAGGTGCCATGGCATAGAAACGGTTGGGAACCCCGTCTAAAGGGAAATCAGGGATTATGGGGAACAGACAGGAAAGTGAGGCTTAGGCCAAGATCAGATTGGCTTTCATCTATTCAAATACTGCAAATAACTCAAGTGGCCATGTGGCCCTCTCAGCTGGTGGAGTTACAATGCAATGCTTTCCTTTTACACTATGTCCCTCAATCCTTATACCCAACATCTGGAACACAGACCACAGATGAGTACAGCACAGGAACAGGTCATTCGGCCCACAATGTTGTGCCGAACCAGCTAAAAAGCAACTCAAAAAACACCCAAACACTAATCCCTCCTACCTACACTATGTCCATATCCCTCCATCTTCCTCACATCCATTTTCCTATCCAAATGTCTCTTAAAAGCCTCTAATGTATTTGCCTCTTGCACCATACCAGGCAGCACATTCCAGACACCCACCACTCTCTGAGTAAAAAACTTCTACCTCACATCCTCCTTGAACCTACTCCCTCTCATCTTCAATGCATGCCCTCTGGTATTAGACATTTCTACCCTGGGAAACAGATACTCTCTGTCTACTCTATCTGTGCCTCTCATAACCTTTCTCCCCTCAGCCTCTGCTGCTCCAGGGAAAACAACCCAAGTTTATCCAGCCTCTCGTGATAGCACATGCACTCTAAACCAGACAGCATCCTGGTAAACCTCTTCTGCACCCTCTCCAAAGCCTCAACATCGTTCCTATAGTGTGGCCACCAGAACTGTAGGCAATACTACAGATGTGGCCGAACCAGGGTTTTATAAAGTTGCAACACAACCTCTTGGCTTTTGAACTCAGTGCCTCGGCTAATAAAAGCAAAACATCTCTTGGACTCATCAGTTTTAGTGGAGCCAGTAACCAATGGGTGAATGCAGTCCTCTCACCTGGACGGCCCTGTTCCTGAGTATTGACACAGTGATGCCGTAGACGCTGACATGAACCGCTTTGACATACGACACAGTCTTCACTCCGTTGCGATGCTCGTTGGCCGTGTACACGGTGAACGGGGTCAGACTGGAGTTACAGGGCTTGGCCAACACATAAGTGCAGTTGCCCTGGAAGTTGAACTTCCTCTTGTCGAAGGAGGTGTAGTGGGGGTCTCCGGATGCAGTGCAGGTGGACGAACCTGAGGGGAAATGTTGAATTTTTGAATTGCTGGGCTTGAAGGAAAGTGAGGCTTCATCTCAGTTGTAACAAAAAAATTACCTAATCTGCTGCTAAAATAGAAGGCAATTCTGATTTAGTTGTTGGAATGTATTGCTGGTTTGCAGATTAATATACATCTGTTTAGTGAAATGGATACAAGCAATGCCAATCTTAGTGTTTAGTATTACCTCCCCGAATAAAAAGGCACAGCAGCACCTCCACTTCCTGAGGAGATTGAGGCAAACAAGATTCCCCCCAACTCCCATCTTAGCAACATTTTACAGGAGCACCATTGAGAGCATCCTGACAAGTTGCATCTCCATCTGGTATGGAAGCAGCTTAGCATCGGACCAGAAGTCCCTACAAAGGACTGTGAAAATGAATGAGAAGATCATGGGGGTCTCCCTACCATCCATGTGGACATTTATCAGGAGCACCGCATATTCAGAGCCTGTAGTATTATCAAGGATCCCACCCATCCATCCAGATCCTCTTTGACTTTCTACCATCAGGCAGGAGACTCTGATGCATAAAGACAAGAATGGTCAGGATGGGAAACAATTTCTTCCCTCAGGCCATTAGTTTCTGAACTCCCTGCCGCATCACATTTGAAGTGTCACCTAATAACTTGTGTTGTACTCTACAATATTTAATTTGTGCACTTTACTTGGTTTATCTAGGTGTAATTCATTTGTAGATTTAATCCTTACTTTCGTAAGTATTGTGTGTTGTGTGTTATGTGCACTAGCCTCCATAGTATTCAGGACATCTTCTAGGAGTGATGCCTCAAAAAGGCAGTGCCCATCATTAACGATACATCATATATATACTTACTGAAATTCACAGTTTTTATTATTACATATTACAACGTACTGCTGCCCATAACAACAAATTTTGCAACGTGCTGATTCTGATTCTGACTCTGCTTGGATTGGCAGCATTAACTGCCCCCCCCCCACCTCCAAATGACACTGAACTAAGCAAAGAGGAAAAACACCTTTACCTTTTGGGTGACAGCCATGGACCCCACCCTGCACTCCGCAGTACTCATCTGACTCGCAGCTCATGTTCATACATTTGACTGTGAAGTTCCCAAGGCAACCACAAATGGAGGTGCATGCATCCGACCAGATAACCTGCCCGGGCTGAAGAGAGAAAGAGAAATGATCAATCTCAGGAAAACGGTCATTGGAGATGATTAAAGGTGCCACAGTAACATCGTGCTATTACAACGCCAGCAACGGGGATCGATGCCGCTGCCCTCTGCGAGTAGTTTTTATGTTCTCCCCTGACCATGTGGATTTCCTCGCGTGTTCTGCTTTCCTCCCGCATTTCAAAGATGTATGGGTTAGAGTAGGTGTTCCCAACCTTGTTTTATGCCATGGACCAATACCATAAAGCAAGAGGTCTGGGAGCCCCAGGTTGAGAATTTTGTTAGGGTTACTAAGTGATAAGCATGCAGTATTGGTAACAGAACTGTGGCAACACTTGCGGGCTGCCCACATTGCATGTGTTGGTCACTGACGCAAATTGACACATTTCACTGTTTGAGGTAGGTGTCGTAAATAAAGCTAATTCTTTAAAAAAAAATTGGCATCCATTAAAATCAGGAGAGTACATATCTGAATTGTGCTTTTTGCTTGACTTTGTTGGGACTCGTTGTGAAATATTGTCCCGTATAGTGAAAATTTCATGCAGTTTTGTGTTCATGGGACACACCTTAAGTATATTGTGATGTTTGCATTGGTTCCTTAAAGTTGTTAGAGTCGGAAGTGGTAACGGGAACAAGTACCCACTACCTATTAAATGCTCCCAATAGCATGCATTAAAATAACCTCTGACAACCAAGACCAGCTCCTGGCTTTCAGGTGTGGCTTAACTACTAAGCCCAGCAGAACCATTTCTACTGAGAGGAAAAGGGGAAAAGACTGGTTACTGGCACCTTAAAAACCAGTAACTTCAGACAGATGAGGCTCGTCAGCCATGGTTGGCAGCACCTCCAGGAGAAGAAAAATTCTAATTTCAAACCTCTGCTGCCTTGCAACTATACCCACTCATGGGGAAGGCTTTGGGAGTAAACCCTAAGGGAAAATTCTGGAGCTGGAGACCCTAAGGCAGTCCAATGTTGAGTTCAACGATAACTGGCAATTCCTGCAACTCATGACATGATGAAGGGTCTGGCCCAAAAGGTTGACTATTTACTCTTTTCCATCAATGCTATCTAGTCTGCTGAGTTCCTCCAGTATTTTGTGTGCATTACCCTGGTAGGTCTTTGGAATGTGGGAGGAAACCTGAGCACCTGGAGGAAACCCTTGCAGTCACGAGGAGAACATACAAACTCCTCATAGACAGTGGCAGAAATTGAACCCCGATCACCTGCCCTGTAATTTTGTTTTTGCTAACTACTGTTGCAATCAGTTGCTTTTTTAAAAATATTTTTAGTAAGGTATTAGTCGAATCAATGCAAGACTGAATTTGTAATTTCACTAACATATAATTTGCATTTCAACCTATATTTTTCACAACATATGGTGTTAGGCTTCACCAAACAGTGGTAAAGCTATATGGCAGTTACATAATGGTTTGTCATCTTCCAATGGCTAAGTGTTAAACGTGCCATACCTATGTGTCTTTTGATTGGCCCTTGCTTATCTCAGGAATGTGGCCTTTACTCAGTAGAAAAGTATCTGTTTCTGCAAAAATTGCCATCTTGTCTGTCCTTTCCTTAGGCTCTTTCCTTTAGTTTCATGTGCTCTTTACATGTTCCTTTGCTTAAACTTTAAATACAGTGCCTATAAAAAGTATTCACCCCCCCCCCCGGAAGTTTTCATGTTTTATTGTTTTACATTGCATCACAGTGGATTTAATTTAGCTTTTTTTTTGACACTGATTAGCAGAAAAAGACTCTTTCGTGTCAATGTGAAGACAGATCTCTACAAAGTGATCTAAATTAATTACAAATATAAAACACAAAATACTTGATTGTATAAGTATTAACCCCCCCCCCCGGCCTTTAATAAGACACATCAAATCATCACTGGTGTGGCCAATTGGTTTTAGAAGTCACAAAATTAGTTAAATGGAGATCACCGTGTACAGCTAATATGTTTCAATTGATCATAGTAAAAATGCACCTGTATCTGGAAAGTCCAACTGCTGGTGAGTCAGTATCCTGGCAAAAACTACACCATGAAGACAAGAACACTCCAAGCAACTCCACGAAAAGGTTATTGAAAAGCACAAGTCAGGAAATGGATACAAGAACATTTCCAAGTCACTGATTATCCCTTGGAGTACAGTTAAGTCAATCATCAAAAAATTGAGCTTTTTGGCCATCAGACTAAACACTATGTTTGGTGTAAGCCAAGTACCCCACATCATCAAAAACACACCATGCCTACTGTGAAGCATGGTGGTGGCTGCATCATGCTGTGGGGATGCTTCACTACAGCAGGCCCTGGAAGGCTTGTGAAGGTAGAGGGTAAAATGAATGCAGCAAAATACAGGGAAATCCTGGAGGAAAACCTGATGCAATCTGCAAGAGAACTGTGACTTGGGAGAAAATTTGTCTTCCAGCAGGATCTTTATGGCCTCGTTGTCCACGGGAGTGGTACCAAAGGATTGGAGGGAGGCAAATGTTGTTCCCTTGTTCAAAAAAGGTAGTAGGGTTAGTCCGGGTAATTATAGACCAGTGAGCCTTACGTCTGTGGTGGAAAAGCTATTGGAAAAGATTCTTAGAGATAGGATCTATAGGCAGTTAGAGAATCATGGTCTGATCAGGGACAGTCAGCATGTCTTTGTGAAGGGCAGATCGTGTCTAACAAGCCTGATAGAGTTCTTTGAGGAGGTGACCAGGCATATAGATGAGGGTAGTGCAGTGGATGTGATCTATATGGATTTTAGTAAGGCATTTGACAAGGTTCCACAAGGTAGGCTTATTCAGAAAGTTAGAAGGCATGGGATCCAGGGAAGTTTGGCCAGGTGGATTCAGAATTGGCTTGCCTGCAGAAGACAGAAGGTCGTGGTAGAGGGAGTACATTCAGATTGGAGGATTGTGACTAGTGGTGTCCCGCAAGGATCTGTTCTGGGACCTCTACTTTTCGTGATTTTTATTAACGACCTGGATGTTGGGGTAGAAGGGTGGGTTGGCAAGTTTGCAGACAACACAAAGGTTGGTGGTGTTGTAGATAGTGTAGAGGATTGTCAAAGATTGCAGAGAGACATTGATAGGATGCAGAAGTGGGCTGAGAAGTGGCAGATGGAGTTCAACCGGAGAAGTGTGAGGTGGTACACTTTGGAAGGACAAACTCCAAGGCAGAGTACAAAGTAAATGGTAGGATACTTGGTAGTGTGGAGGAGCAGAGGGATCTTGGGGTACATGTCCACAGATCCCTGAAAGTTGCCTCACAGGTGGATAGGGTAGTTAAGAAAGCTTATGGGGTGTTAGCTTTCATAAGTCGAGGGATAGAGTTTAAGAGTCGCTATGTAATGATGCAGCTCTATAAAACTCTGGTTAGGCCATACTTGGAGTACTGTGTCCAGTTCTGGTCACGTCACTATAGGAAGGATGTGGAAGCATTGGAAAGGGTACAGAGGAGATTTACCAGGATGCTGCCTGGTTTAGAGAGCATGCATTATGATCAGAGATTAAGGGAGCTAGGGCTTTACTCTTTGGAGAGAAGGAGGATGAGAGGAGACATGATAGAGGTGTACAAGATAATAAGAGGAATAGATAGAGTGGATAGCCAGCGCCTCTTTCCCAGGGCACCACTGCTCAATACAAGAGGACATGGCTTTAAGGTAAGGGGTGGGAAGTTCAAGAGGGATATTAGAGGAAGGTTTTTTACTCAGAGTGGTTGGTGCGTGGAATGCACTGCCTGAGTCAGTGGTGGAGGCAGATACACTAGTGAAGTTTAAGAGACTACTAGACAGGTATATGGAGGAATCTAAGGTGGGGGCTTATATGGGAGGCAGGGTTTGAGGGTCGGCACAACATTGTGGGCCGAAGGGCCTGTACTGTGCTGTACTATTCTGTGTTCTTTGTTCTATGACAAGGGCCCCAAACATAAAACCAAAGCTACACAGGAATGGCTTAAAAACAATAAAGTTAATGTCCTGGAGTGGCAAGTCAGAGTCCAGACCTCAACCCAATTGAGAATTTGTGACTGGACTTGAAAAGGGCTGTTCACTCACGATCCCCATGCAATCTGACAGAGCTTGAGCAGTTCTGTAAAGAAGATTGGAGAAAAATTGCAGTGTCCAGATGTGCAGAGCTGATAGAGACCTGTCCACACAGACTCAAGGCTATAACTGCTGCCAAAGATGCATCTACTAAATACTGACTTGAAAGGTGGTGAATACTTATGCAATCAATTATTTTGTGTTTTATATTTGTTATTAATTTAGATTACTTTGTAAAGATCTGTTTCACTTTGACACTAAAAGAGTCTTTTTCTGCTGATCAGTGTCAAAAAAGGCCAAATTAAATCCACTGTGATTCTACTCATTCCTGGACTCCTAAAAGAACCTGTGGATGGAAAAATGGCCAGATCGGACACCACTGTGTAGCTGTGCCACCCCATTAAACAGAAGGAATGAGTTCCATTTAGTGCACTGACATCACTGGGCAGGGGTCTTGGTAAGGTTCAGTCTCTCAGTGCAGGTTTACCAGTGCTGTATCTTCACTGGTCATGAGTTTCAGGTAATATAACTTCCACTGCATATGCATTTAGTACAGAAGCAACTTTTCCCAAAGCTCAGACTCAAAGCAGTACATGGGGCAGATTTGGTAAATTGTAGTGAGTGCTTAAATGTTTAACACTCAGCATGGCTGGTATGATTGGGGGTCAGGACTTCATTAACTGATTGCTGTCTTGTAGGCTGAGCATACTGATACAGGATGGTCCCCGATCCTGGTGCATTACTTACAGAAGAACCTGGTTCTGTTGAGTATGCCCTCAAGACATTATTATTTTAGCTACATCAATGAAATGTGGCCATCACTAGATGTTTAGCTTTTATTGCCCTGAGGGGATGGTACTGTGTTGGCCTATCTTGGGACCTTGCCAAGATAGTGACATGCTTCCAAGTGAGGATGGCAAGTGACTTGGAGGGACGTGATTGTGGTTCTATGCAACACACACAAAATGCTGGAGGGACTAGGCAGGTCAGACAGCATCTCTGGAAATGGATAAGCAATTGATGATTCAGGCTGAGACCCTTCATCAGGACTGGAAAGGGAGGGAGAAGTTGCCAGAATAAAAAGATGGGAGAGAGGGGAAGGAGGCTAGCTAGAAGGTGATAAGTGAAGTCAGGTGGGTAGGAAAGGTCAAGGGCTGGAGAAGAAGGAATCTGATAGGAGAAAATGGACCATAGGAGAAAGGGGAGAAGGAGGGGACCCAGGGGAAAGTGATAAGCAAGTGAGAAGCTGTAAAAGGCTAGAGTGTGGAATAAAGGAAGAGGGAAGGGGAAGGGAATTTTTTGTACCGGAAGGAGAAATTGATATTCATGCCATTAGGTTGGAGACCCAGACGGAATATAAGGTGTTGCTCCACCATACTGAGCACCACTTCTTCTTGGCACAAGAGGAGACATGTCGGAATGGGAATGGAAATCGGAATTAAAATGTTTGGTCATTGGGAAGTTCAGCTCTTGACAGATGGAGCGGAGGTGCTCGACAAAGTGGTCCCCCAGTTTATGGCAGTCTCACCAATGTAGAGAAGACCGCATCAGTAGCACTGGACACAATGGGCACCCCTGTAGGTTCGCCATTGAAATGTTGCCTTACCTGGACGGGGCCCTGAATGGAGGTGAATGGGCAGGAGTAAGTACCGGGAGGGACTTTAGTCAGGGGCCGGAGAACATACAGACAAGGGAATCATGGAGGGAGCAATCCCTGTGAAAAGCAGAGGCAGGTAGGTAATGATATGTTTAGTGGATGGATCCCTTTGGAGATGGTGGATGCTGTGGGAGATGATGTATTGGATGTGGAGGCTCATGGGGTGGTACGTGAAGGCAAGAGGAACTCTATCACTTTTAAGACAGTGGAAAGATAGGGTGAGCATGGATGTTTGGGAAATGGAGGAGAAGTGGGTGAGGATAGCATCAAGAGTGGAGGGAGGGAAACCCCTTCCTTTGAAGAAGGTGGACACACTCATGTCCTGGACAGGAAAGTTGCATCCTGAGGTTAGATGCGGTGGAGGCGAAGGAACTGAGAAAAGGGAATTGTATTTTTACAGGAGACACGGTGGGAAGATGTATAGTAAAGATAACTGTGGGAACGATAGGCTTATAAAAGATGACGGTGGACAGTTTGTCTCCAGAGATGGAGACAGAGAGATTGAGAAAAGCAGGGAGGTGTCAGAGATGGACCAAGTGAGTTTGAGGGCAGGGTGAAAGTTGGAGACAAAGTTGATGAAACTGGTGAGCTCAGCATGGGTGCAGGAAGCAGCACCAATGCAGTCATTAGTGTAGTGGAGGAAGAGTTGGGAGTATTACCAGTGAAGGCTTCGAACATGGACTGTTCTATATAGCCAATGAAGAGACAGGCATAGCTGGGGTTTCTATGTGCCTACTGCCCTAGACCTTCTAGAGGTAGAGGTCATGAGTGTGCAAGAAGCTTTTGAAGAAGACTTAGGGGATCGCTATTGGTAGTGCATATTGCAACCATAGGCCATGGGAAATGGAAAGAACAGCTTGGTTAGGGTGGTGGTGGGCTGCTTTCTTGAACCTATCTGCAGAGGTTTGATGCAGCTGAGCTGGTCAGTGAGGTAATTCCAAATTAAATGTTGATGTGAGACTGGAGTCGAACACAGATGTAGATAGGTAGGTTTGGATGCTTTCTTTGCTTGGAGATCGCTAGATGAACTTGGGGGTTTCCTGGTTACTTTTACTTTCCTCCCAGACACACAACCACCTGGACAATTTTAAATGAATTTAACTCTTAAAGCTAAGAGTGTCAGACCCCGAGAGCCTGTGATGGGACCGGACAGAAAGAGCTTCACTCCGGGTCTGACCCCGAGAGCGGTTGATGGGACCGGTTAGAAGGAGTTTCACTCCATGTCTGATCCCGACAGTGCATAATGGGACTGGATGGAAAGAACCTCTGTATTGGTCCAATAACACTGGACAACAAAGATTTTGCTTCCTGAATACTTTCAGCTGTATCTTACGGATTTTGGGCTGCTGATCAAGAAAATCACCATGAAATTTCCCCACCATGCACTATTTTATTGTTGGACATTTAAGTGAGAAGCCTCAAACACTGAGTACAAATGAAAATCATCAACAAAACACTTTTAGCTTTGTTGAACTATTGCAAAGTGTCAACACCGTTATGCAATTAAACACATTATATTCAGTAAAAGTTAATTTCTTGTTTCTCCAAATTGCTATGTGAGTGAAGTAATCTGAAATATATTATGTTCAGACTCAAGTGGTCTGTCATACCCACAGAAAATTTCTGAGGAAGCATCACTTTGGAAAAAAGTTTGCTGTTTAGTGTAAGACTGTGGCTTTTCAATATGCAAGACGTTTATAGTTCTAATACCTGATAGTAGGTGCCATTGTGAATACAACCACACTGGTCTGCAGGGACACAACGGTCTCCTCTCATGTAGAATCCTTCATTGCAGACACACCCACCGGACACACAGCCGCCTGGACAATCTGGGGTTGGTCTATCACATCGGGGTGAGCATCCAGCCCCACATGGGTCATACTGAGAGTTTGGTGGGCAAGACACTGTTTGAGAAAAAAACAAATGTTGAAGAATTTTTGGAATTTGGAGCAGCGAGTTGTCGGTTGTTGTAGGGGCAACCTCTCTCACCCTTGCTGGGAGAGAGAGCCTATCTGAGAGACCGAAGCAACAGACACAAAATACCGGAGGAACTCAGCAGGCCAAACAGCATCTATGGTAAAGAGTAAACAGTCAGCAGGACCAAAGTGCAGGTTTGTGGACTGTAGTTTGATGGTCTCCGGATCAAGGTCTCTTTGGGGCTTGCACGATGGGGGGAGGGGGCGGAGGTCGTGCTTCTGCTGGTGTGAGTGGAGGGGAAGGGGGGTTAATGATTTTGCTGCTGCTTGTTCAAAGAGATGGGGAGGTGGGGCTTTGGGGCTTCGATGTTTCTAGCGTTCCATAGGGTTTCTTTGTTTCGTCGGTGTCTGTGAAGAGGATGAATTTCAGGTTGTACTGTATACCTGCTCTGACAGTCAATGTACATTTGAACCTTTGAAACTTTTGAACCTTTTAAACCCTAGAACAGGGGTTCTCTACCTTTTTTACACCATGGACTCTTATCATTAATCTTGGGTCCGTAAACCCCAGGTTGGGAATCCCCACCCCTAGAAGCAGTGGGTGCGAAGTCAGTAAGTATTTTCAAGGTAGAGATGGAGAGAAATTTGGAAAATTAGGGCAAGTCAAAAGTTGTGAAGGATAGGCAGGAATATAGGGCAGAGGTCAATGATCAAGGCAGCACATCAGTAAATGGTAGAACATTCTTGGGAGATTTGAAATTTTCAATTCCTAATATTTACTTCACCTGGATTACAAGGACCATAGTCATTTCATCTTTTCCAACATTACCATATTCTTCAGAAAAAAACTTACTACTTTGTCATTTATAAGAACAATCTGGATAATAATGTGATTAACTGGATCAGCAAGTTTGCAGATGAAACTAAGATTGGGGGTGTAATGGACAGTGAGGAGGACTATCATGGCTTGTAGAGGGATCTGGATCAGCTGGAAAAAATGGCAGATGGAATTTAATGCAGACAAGTGGAGGACCAACCAGGGTAGGTCTTACAGTGAATGGTAGGGCAGTGAGAAGTGCTGTAGAACAAAGGGATCTGGGAATATAGGTACATAATCATTGAAATTGGTGTCACAGGTGGATAGGGTCATAAAGAGAGCTTTTGGCACATTGGTCTTCATAAATCTAAGTATTGAGTACAGGAGATGGAACGTTATTTTGTAATTTTCTAAGCCATTGGTGAAGCCTAATTTGGAGTATTGTATTCAGTTTTGGTCACCTACCTATAGGAAAGATGTAAATAAGGTTGAAAGAATACAGAGAAAGCTTACAAGGGTGTTGCCGGATCTGGAGGACCTGAGTTATAGGGAAAGATTGAGTAGGTTATGACTTCCTTCCTTAGAATGTATGAGATTAAGAGGAGATTTGAGGGAGGTGTACAAAATTATGAAGGGTATAGACAATGTTGAGTCTGTGCAACTACATATCAATGAAATAAAAGCACACATGGGAGATGGCTCATGTATTAACATTGCAGCGAGAGAGAGAGAGATTACAATGTGCATGTGTAGACAACAGATCATATGTAGTGCTAAGGGGAGTCATTGCTGTAAAAGAAATAGATTCATACATTACAGATAGGGTAAATACATCAGGTTTTTTTCCACTGAGGTTGAGTGGGGCTACAACCACAGGTCATGGGTTAAGGGTAAAAGGTGAAAAGTTTAAGGGAACATGAGGGGAAACTTCTTCACTCAAAGGGTGGTGAGAGTGTGGAATGAGCTGCCAGCACAAGTGGTGCTTGTTAACTTGATTTCAATGTTTAAGAGAAGTTTGGATAGGTATGTGGATAGTAGGGCTATGTAGGGCCATGGTCCTGGTGCAGGTTGATGGGAATAGGCAGTTTAAATGGTTTCGCCATGGATCAGATGGGCCAAAGGGCCTGTTTCTGTGCTGTATTTTGCTATGAATCTATGACTAAGGGGCAGAACCTAATGTCCTCTAATTTCCAGAAAAACACATGATATTTCTTTCAACACTCATAAAAATTGCTGGTGAATGCAGCAGGCCATGCAGCATCTATAGGAAGAGGCACAGTCAACGTTTCGGGCCGAGACCCTTTGTCAGGACTTCCTGACGAAGGGTCTTGGCCCAAAACATCGACTGTACCTCTTCCTATAGATGCTGCGTTCACCAGCAATTTTTATGTGTGTTGCTTGAAATTCCAGCATCTGCAGATTTCCTCGTGTTTGCGTGATATTTCTTTCCACTGTAGATATTCTGGGCTCACTTGGATCTGTGGTCCGTTGAGACATGGTGGTTTTTGAACCTGTTAGTGATGCAGTGGTTGTTGTGGGATCTGTATTTTTAAAAAAAAGTTGAATATTAAATAAATGGGTACTTTGTATGAGTTACACGCTGGAATGTATTCAAGGTGTTTGTTTTAATCAGAGAATGGCTCAGCTCCGATGGCATATTCAAGTTTGCTGAATACATCTCTGTCATAGGCCAAATCAACAACATCTCCTCCATGATCTGCATCTTAGCCCCCTGCTCTACTCGCTTTACACTTATGCCTGTGGGGCTAAGCACAGTTTCTATGTCATATTCAAGTTTGCTGATGACAACACTGTCGTTGGCCAACTCAGAGATGGTGATGAATCAGCATATAAGAGGGAGACTGAAAATCTGGCTGAGTGGTGCCACAACAACTCAATGTCAGCAAGGACGAGGAGATGATTATTGACTTTAGGAGAAGGAAACCAGAGGTCATTGAAGGATCAGAGGTGGAGAGGGTCAGTACCTTTAAATGCTTTGGTGTTATTATTTCAGAGGACCTGTCCTGAGCCTGGCACTTACAAAGAAAGCACGGCACTGCCTCTACTTCCTCAGGAGTTTGTGGAGATTCAGTATGACATCTAAAACTTTGACAAACTTTTATGGATGTGTAGTGCAGAGTATATTGACTGGCTACATCACAGCTTAGTACGAAAACACAGCCTGGTATGGAAACACAGGCTCTGAATGGAAAATCCTATGATAAGTAGTGGATATTACCCAGTGCATCCCTTCCAACCATTGAGCACATATACACGGAACTCTGTCATTGGAAAGCAGCATCCATCAACAGGAACCCCCAGGAACATGCTCTCTTCTTGTTGCTGCTATCAGGAAGAAGCTACAGGACTACAACTATCAGGCTCTTCAAAGGGGATAACTTCACTCGACTTCACTTGCCCCATCATTGAAATGTTCCCACAACCAATGGACTCATTTTCCAGGATTCTTCATCTCATGTTCTTCATATTTATTGTTTATTTATTTATTATTATTACTTCTCCTTTTGGAGCTGCACAGTTTGTCATCTTCTACATTCTGGTTGAACGCCCAAGTTGGGCAGTCTTTTGTTTATTCTGTTATGGTTATTACCTCCTACCTGATGGCATGAATATCGATTTCACCTTCTGGTAAACACATTCCCCCTGCAATATTCTCCACTCTGATGTTTTACTTCTTCTCACCTGCCTATTACTCTACATTGGGACCCATCCTTCCCTTTTTCCTATGGTGCTCTCTCCTTCCCTATCCGATTCCTCCCTCTCCAGCACTTTACCTTTCCCACCCACCTGGCTTGTATGTTGCTTTAGATTTCCAGCGGAAATCTATTTTCCTTGGAACACAAGAGTCTGCAGTTGTTGGAATCTGGAGCCAAAAAAAAACACAAACTGCTGGAGGAGTTGCCAGTCAGCATTAGTGGGCTGAACAACGTATATTGGGGTTGAGGGGGAATTAGGGAGGAATTTTATGACATTTCTGACTGAGACCAATTGGCCTCTCAAAGTCTAATAGTAGGTAATCTGTTTAAGCCACACCAGAACTGGAGGAACTCGGCAGGTCAGGCAGCATTTATGGAAAAGAATAAACATTCCACGTGTTGGGTTGAGACCCTTTTTCAGGACTGAGCAGGAAGGGGGGTGACACAGTAGGGAGGTTGGAGGAGGGGAAGGAGCATAGCTAGAAGGTGATAGGTGAAGCCAGGTGGGTGGGAAAGGTAAAGGAGAGGCGATAGGCAGGTGAGAAGAGGTAAGACGCCAAAGGGGGAATAGGAGAAGAGGGGAGGGAAAGGGAATTTTGTTTTAACTGGAAGGAGAAGTGGATACTCATGCCATCAGGTTGGAGGCTACCCAAATGGAATATAAGGTGTTGCTCCTCCCCCCCGAGGATGGCTTCATCTTGGCACATGTCGGAATGGGAATGGGAACTGGAATTAAACTATTTTGCAACCAGGAAGTTCCGCCTTTGGTGGATGAAGTAGAGGTGATCGACAAAGTGGCCCCCCAATGTACGACGGGTCTCATCAACATAGAGTAGGCTGCATCTGGATTCCGGAACACATTAGACGACACCAGCAGCTTCACAGGTGAAGTGTTGCCTCGCCTGGAAGGACTGTTTGGGTCCCTGAACGGAGGTGAGGGAGGAGGTGAATGGGTAGGTGTAGCTGTTGGGGCACTTGCAGGGATTATTCTCTGAATTTATTGAGTATGGCCACAAGAAAATGAATCTCAGGGTATTTTATGGTGATGTATATGTACTTTGATAATAAATTTACTTTGAACTTTAAACATGGGAATGAATTACAGGTAGAGAAGTGTGATCCGTTTATGTGAGGTAATAGTAACCTGGAGCCAGTCCTAGGCTAGAATCATAACAAGGATGTGGGACGGTTTGTACATGGAACATAACTGTGTGATCACAATGCAAATGAGTGTGATAGGACTGGAGAGAGTTCAGGGGAAATTGATTCTAGAACTGCAAATTTATACGTATGAAGAGCAATTGATAAAGTTGCTGTAGTTTCCTGCAAAACAGCGAGGGGAGATTCAATTCAGGTCCATAAGACTGAGAGATCTGCACAGCTTATTTAGTAAGGACCTACTTCTCTCGGCAGAGGGCAATAATTAAAGTAGCAGATAGGTTAGTGGTGACTGCCGCAGGAAGTGATAGAAGTTTGGAACTCACTGTCTAGAGGTTTGTCGGAGGCATAAACTGGATGGTGTGGATTATGCATCTGAGAGGCTTCGGAGGAGTTGGACCGTGACAGAGGTATGCAGTCTAATAGTGAGTGATCGTCTTCATCACTTTTCTTGTGATCGCAAGATCCTTCTGGTTATTGTCAATGTGGAACGCTGCAAGTCTGATTTATTAGCGGACAGCAGGGGCGGCAGGCGGGGGGCTGCGTGGTCTCGGTTGTAGCCAGAACTAGGCCTCAAGCTGCAGTGTTGCCTGTTTACAGCCACCAGGAGAGAGGTGTCAGAGCTGGTGCCCTCCACCAGGGGCAGTGTGGTGCGGTATCCAGGCTGGAGTCAGTGCTGCCCTCCAGTGTTTACTCAGCAGAAGACTAGCTGTCTTGTGGCTGAACGCAGGGTGGTGGGGGTCCTTAATGATGGACACCGCCTTTTCAGGCACTGCTCCTTGAAGATGTCCCAGAAGCTGGCGGAGGCTGGTGCCCATGACGGAGGTGGCAGAGTTTCCAATTTTCTGCAGCTTTTTAGAATTCTGAGCAGCACCTACCCCCACCCCCACCCGCAATATCAGACAGCGATACAACTAGTTAGAATTTTCTCCATGGTGCCTGTTTCCAATTGAATCTCATGGTGTCCTTTTTTTATTGAGGACTTATGTTCTTATTTTCATGTGGAAACATACTCCCTGCATCCATTTTCTCAAAAAAATCCTACAGACGTCATTTACACTCTTCAATCTTTTCTTGAGAATTAACAGATCCAGTTTCTGAGCCTTTCCTAATACTGATGCTGTCGCATTGAGTTCTTACCTGGAGTTGGGGATCCTTTGGTTGTGGTGGTCTGTGGGTTGGTCAGAGGTGGTTTGGTGGTTGTAGAGACTGTAACAGAAAATATTTAAAATGTCATAAAAAAGTAATATTTAAAATTAAGTATTAACAAAGCGGGTACCAGAATCTATGTGAGACTGTTCAGAATACATGGGAGCGTGACACTGGTTGCATTAAGAGTTTTGAATGGTCAAGTTCAAAGTAAATTTTGTCATCAAAGTACGATTAGTTCACCATATACAACCCTGGGATTAATTTTCCTGTGGGTATACCCAATAATTCTATTGAATAGTAACTATAACAGGATCAATAAAAGATCAACCAGAGTGCAGAAGACAACAAATTGTGCAAATGCAAATATAAATAAATAGCAATAAATAATGAGAACATGAGATAAAGAGACCTTGAAGTGAGATCATTGGTTGTGAGAACATCTCAATGGATGGGCAAGTGAGTGCAGTTATCCCCTTTTGTTCAAGAGCCTGATGGTTGTGGGTTAGTAACTGATCCTGGACCTGGGGGTGTGAGTCTTGAGGCCTTTGTACCCTCTAACCAATGGCAGCAGCGAGAAAAGAGAATGCCCTGGGTGCTGAGAATCTCTGATAATGGATGCTGCTTTTCTACAGCAACGTTTCGTGTAGATGTGCTCTGTGGTTGGGAGGACTAGACCCATGATGGACTGGGCTATATCCATTATCTTTTGTAGGATTTTCCATTCAAAGGCATTGGTGTTTCCATAATGAGTACATCTAGATTGGAAAATTACTAATTGAAATCTAGCTAATTGAATGCTTAACATTTCGTTAAACAGATAGTTGAGTATGAATCACAAGTTGACTGTTCCAGAGTCTGTGGTAGAGGAATTATTTTATGACTACTGAAGTATATAGGATGAAGGTGGGGAAGTATGAAACTGAGGTATATAAATGGACGAAGTACATATACCTCCTCCCTCACCTCCGTTCAGGGCCCCAAACAGCCCTTATGACGAGTCAACACTTCACCTGCAAATCTGTTTGGGGTGCCCATTGTGTCCAGTGCTCTCAATACAGCCTGGTGAGACCCGTTGTAAATTGGGGCGATTGCTTCGTCGAGCACCTCCGCTCCATCCGCCAAAAGTGGGACCTCCCGGTGGGCAAAAGTTTTAATTCCCATTCCCATTCCCATTCTGAAGTATCAGTTCAAGGCTCCCTCTTGTGCCAAGATGAGGCTACCCTCTGGGTGGAGGAGCAACACCTTGTGTTCAATCTGGATACCTCCTACCTGATTGCACAAATATCGGTTTCACCTTCTGGTAAACACATTCCCCCTGCAATATTCTCCACTCTGATGTTTTACTTCTTCTCACCTGCCTATTACTCTACATTGGGACCCATCCTTCCCTTTTTCCTATGGTGCTCTCTCCTTCCCTATCCGATTCCTCCCTCTCCAGCACTTTACCTTTCCCACCCACCTGGCTTGTATATTGCTTTAGACTTCCAGCGGAAATCTATTTTCCTTGGAACATAAGAGTCTGCAGTTGTTGGAATCTGGAGCCAAAAAAAAACACAAACTGCTGGAGGAGTTGCCAGTCAGCATTAGTGGGCTGAGTAACGTATATTGGGGTTGAGGGGGAATTAGGGAGGAATTTTATGACATTTTTGATTGAGACCAATTGGCCTCTCAAAGTCTAATAGTAAGTAATCGGTTTAAGCTACACAAAAGCTGGAGGAACTCGGCAGGTCAGGCAGCGTTTATGGAAAAGAGTAAACATTCGACGTTTTGGGTTGAGACCCTTTTTCAGGACTGAGCAGGAAGGGGGGGTGACACAGTAAGGAGGTGGGAGGAGGGGAAGGAGGATAGCTAGAAGGTGGTAGGCAGGTGAGAAGAGGTAAGAGGCCAAAGGGGGAATAGGAGAAGAGGGGAGGGAGAGGGAATTTTGTTTTAACTTGAAGGAGAAGTGGATATTCATGCCATCAGGTTGGAGGCTACCCAGATGGAATATAAGGTGTTGCTCCTCCCCTCTGAGGGTGGCTTCATCTTGGCACATGTCGGAATGGGAATGGGAACTGGAATTAAACTATCTTGCAACCAGGAAGTTCCGCCTTTGGTGGATGAAGTAGAGGTGATCGACAAAGTGGTCCCCAATGTACGACGGGTCTCATCAACATAGAGCAGGCTGCATCTGGATTCCGGAACGCATTAGACGACACCAGCAGCTTCACAGGTGAAGTGTTGCCTCGCCTGGAAGGACTGTTTGTGTCCCTGAATGGAGGTGAGGGAGGAGGTGAGTGAGTAGGTGTAGCTGTTGGGGCACTTGCAGGCATAAGTGCTGAGAAGGAAATTAGTGGGGAACAGACGAGTGGACAAGGGAATCACCGAGGGAGCGATCCCTGTGGAATCCAGAGAGTGGGTGTAGGTAAGGATGTGTTTAGTGGTAGGAGTTAGTGAACATGTTATTAATGAATAAGCACCTTTTGATTGCATTCTTAACAATATCTTCCAAAGGTTTGACCGAATATACTTCAAAGAATTTAATTGACCCATTATATACAGTATGGTGTTTTTCTTGTGGGCAATATTCTAAGTGCTGGATGATGTTGAGTGTTGTAGCTGTACTAGAATGCATACAGTGCTCTGGTATATATTGTGTGATACCTCCTGCATTTAATAGAGGTTCTGCATTAACATTTTATTAAATATTGGGGAATCAATCTAACCTTGTTGGCATCTTGCAATACACACACTGTCCACTGCGATGTCAGACTCTGGAGTCTCCCCACGGACTGCTTCTATAACAAACTGCAAGGGAATGCATGGTTCAGTGAGTTCCTTTATACTGTACTGGTTTTGTTGAACTAATTCACAGTGTTAATTATTCCCCATTAGAATAGGGAAAAACAGCATCCTCGTCAATTGGCTTTATTAGACATCCCACCGTGCAAAAACTCATTTCAGGGAGGTAGCACTATCAATTTGCGGGAGACTCCCGGAACTTCCGGGAGAGGTGGGATGTCTGCAATAGAGTAGCTCCTTAGCAGCTAGCCAGCTAGTTTAAATAACGTTAGCTATGCTAATGAACGAATGTCACCTGTTAAACTCACCTCAACATGACTTTTACAGTCTTATCCCACCATGGGCAATAGAAAAGTCACTGTTGCAAACAGTGCAGTGAGCAACACTGTCATTATTTTTGACTCCTATTAGGTAGGGGTACACTTTAGTGTAGTCTGGGGTGAAGTACGTTTTATATTTTCTTTTTTTGGAACACTGTGCCATGGCGCGTGTGCTCTTCCTCGCGCGCTCTCTCTCGCACTCTCACTCTCACTCTCTCTCTCACTCTGTCTCTCACTCTTGCTCTCTTCTCTCTCCCTCTTGCTCAGTCTCAAAAAATTGAACTTCCGGGATATTGTACATAATTTGCAGGCGTCAGGGAGCCACTATCAATATGCAGGAGACTCCCGGAACTTCCAGGAGACGTGGGATGTCTGCTTTATAAACTTTTATCATGCATCTTCCTGTGAGGGCATGGGTTTCCTCCCACAGTCCAAAGCGACACCGGATGGTAGGTTATTGGTCATCCTAAATTGTCCCACGATTAGGCTGGGATAAAACCAGAGGTTGCAGGGTGTTGCGGTTTGAAGGGCCGGAAGGGCCTGCTTCGTGCTATATCTCAATAAAATTTTAAAAACCTTCAATTCTACTTTCTCCCAAATTTCTCAGTCCCACCTACTTATAATATCCCTCAGTCCCACCTTCTCCAGATGCCCCTCACTCTCCTTGCCAGAATCTCACATGTCTCTCAGAGTCTTAGACATATACAGTATAATGTTTTATCAGTGACTACGTGTTTTTTTGCTTGCTATTTTGAATGTACTGGTTATGTTTTTCACCTTGGCCCCAGACAAACACTGGTTTGTTCGGCTGTGTCCATGTATGGTTGAATGATAATTAAACTTGATTTGATTTTGATTGGATTTGATTCCATATCTTTCATTTCCACCGACTGTATATATCTGAATTTCTCAACCTTCTCCTTCCCATTTTCCCCTCCATATTCTCCCAGCTCTGCTTTCTACAAATGGATAATCTTTTCCCTGCATCTCTTGATCCTACCATGAAGCTAGAGGCCTTTTAACATTCTTCAGCCTTTATTTTGTTCTTTGTTTTCTCAGTGCCAAACCTGAGGCCCATTGGTGAAGTGAACATTTTAAGATCTGCTCAGGTTCTTGGGGCACAAACACTAAGGAACCACATCTTTTTCTAAGGAAGTTATTCCTTTATCTTCTCCGCGTTAATGCAGCTGGTTCCTTGAGGTTGTAATAGCCGGGGGTGGTCATGGGAACAAGCTCACTCTACCTATTAAATGCTCCCAGTGGCATGTGCCCCAGAGAGCCTCTGACAACCAAGCCCAGCTGTTGGCCTTCACCTGTGGTTTAGCTAGTGAGCCTGATGGAACTGTTTCAACTGACAGGAAAAGGGGCAAAGGCAGGTTTGCTGGTGCCTTAAAACCTATTGCTTCAGGTAGAAGGGACTCGTAGGCCATGGTTAACAGCTCATCTAGGAGAAGGAAAGCTCTGATCTCAAACCTCTGCTGCTTTGTGCCTATACCTACTCATGGCAAAGGCTTAGGGAGTAAACCCACAGGGAAAAAATCTGGAGCTGGAGTCCCTAACCCAGTCCTACATTGACTTCAACGATGACTGGCAACTCCTGTGACGCTGCTGGTGCCAAACTGTATTGGTCTCTGCTGTTCCTTTGGGTTCATCAGATGCATGGAGAGGGGGGATCTTGCTACATGGGCAACAGCTTGCTCTCCATGTTGTACTGACCTGGCTTGTGTACCTGGAGAGCTAGGATGTAACATCCGTGACCGACAGAAGCATACTGTGGATTGTGAAGCATGCGTGGAGTGTGGACCCACCTGAACCTGAGCCTTCCCTCTGTAAGTGGCTTTGGCCAGTTTCCAGCCTTGGTCTTGGTTTCCAATGAGGGAGAAGAGTGGACGGCCCAATTTATCTCCTGTTGATCAAAACACAGAATAAGTTGAAGAAGCTTTATAAAACTCTAGTTAGGCCACATCTGGAGTATTGTATACAGTCTGGTCAACCCACTATCGGAAGGATGTTGAGGCTTTGGAGAGAGTGAAGAAGAGGTTTATCAGGATGCTGCCTGGTTTACAAGATTATGAGAAGCATAGGTAGAGTGGACAGGGAGTTTATCTGTTTCCCAGGGTAGAGATGTCTCATAACAGAGGGCATGCATTGAAGGTGAGAGGGGAAAGGTTCAACAGGGATGTGAGGGGTAAATTTTTTACTCAGAATGTGGTAGATGCCTGGAAGGCGCTGCCTGGTATGGTGGTAGAAACAAATACATAAGGGCTTTTAAAAGGTTTAGGTAGGCACATGGATGTGAGGAAGATGGAGGGATATGGACATGGTGCACGTAGGAGGGATTAGTGTTTGAGTGCTTTTGATTTGCTTTTTGGCTGGGTTGGCACAACATTGTGGACCGAATGCCCAGTTCCTGTGCTGTATTCTTCTATGTTCTCCATTCTCTAAAATAGATGAATATGAGGCTGGTGTGATGAGCATCCACGCTGGACAGATTAAGAAACTGGGAGACTTCTATAGGCCCAAAGAGGGATTTTGTTCTGGACAGAGGGGCCTTTGATTGAAAGTTGCTGAGACTCCGGTTGTTCATAACCCATGTCAATGAGCGGAAGAGGGGAGACAGTGTGCTATATCCAAGCTTGCTGATGATTCAAAGCTGGGAGGCGGTGAGAGTTGTGAGGAGGGGGATCAAAGTTCAAAGTTAAAAGTACACATATGTCACCATATACAACCCTGAGATTCATGTTATTGTGGGCATAATCAGCAAATCTATAGAATAGTAACCATAACAGAATCAATGAAAGACCACCCAACTAGGGTGTTCAACCAGAGTACAGAAGACAACAAACTGTGCAAATACAAAAAGAAGAAATAATAATAATGAATAAGCAATAAATTTCGAGAACATGAAATGAAGTCCTTGAAAGTGATTCTGTTGGTAGTGGGAACATTTCAGTATAGGGTAAGTGAACTTGAGTGAAGTTATCCCCTTGGGTTCAAGAGCCTGGTGGTTGAGGGGTAATAACTGCTCCTGAACCTGGTGGTGTGAGACGTGAGGCTCCTGTACCACCTTCCTTCCTTCTGGTTATAGACCAGTTCAATAAGTATATGATTACATTGTTGTTGATATATAGAGTGGAACAGAATCAGAGAAACATCGGAATTGGACAGCCTGACAGGGGTTGATTTTGATGAACAGTCCCACCGTGATGGTACTTTCCAGCTGCTAGACCATTGTGCGGGTTAACGGAATCAGGAGCACTGGAGAGAGTGGAGTATTTGTGGGCCACAAGTCATGTGGTGCAACTTGTAAAATGGTGCCCAGTAGAGAGGCAACAGATTGACAAAGGACTGAATGAACTCAAAGTAAATTTATTATCAAAGTACACATGTCACCACATACAACCCTGAGATTCATTTTCCTGTGGGCATACTCAGCAAATCTATAGAATAGTAACTATAACAGGATCAATGAAAGATCAACCAGAGTGCAGAAGACAGCAAACTGTGCAAATGCCAATATAAATAAATAGCAATCAATAATGAGAACATGAGATAATGAGATAAAGAGTCCTTAAAGTGAGATCATTGGTTGTGGGAACATCTCAGTGGATGGGAAAGTGAGTGTAGTTATACCCTTTTGTTCAAGAGCTTGATGATTCTGGGTAACTGTTCTTGGTGTGAGTCCTGAGGCTCTTGTACTTTCTACCTGGTGGCAGCAGCAAGAAAAGAGCATGACCTGTGTGGTGGAGGTCCCTGATGATGGATGTTGCCTTCCTGCGATAATGCTTCATGGAGATGTACTCAATAGTGGGGAGGGCTTTACCTGTGATGTACTGGGCCAAATCCACTAGCTTTTGTAGGATTTTCTGTTCAAAGGCATTAGTGTCTCTTTCCTTGCTGTCTAATTCAGTACAACCCTGCTCCGACCTCGCAAACCTGTTGAGTACTTGCCTTGCTTCACTGCATAAACATTTAGCTCCATTTTAGTTGCTGTTCCATACATGAAATAGTGGAACCTCAATATCAGGCAATCATTGCAATGAACCATTGGGCTTCTCAAGTGCGATCGGTCACGAGGATTGGTGAAAGTTGAATCCATCAACATGTAGTAACCAACTGTAATAAAGAACGAAATGAAAGGTGTCAAATCTGGAAGTATGTAACCACTTAGCAACCACACAAAGAAGATCTGTGTTACAAAAGAAAGAATTTGAGGCTGTTCAGCCCCTCTAGTCTGTTTTGCCATTCAATAGAATGTAATCCATTATCTCAGCACCATTTCTCTATATTAATCTTGTAACTCTTGATTCCTTTAGTGTCCAAAAACATGGAAACCTGGAGAGTATTGTAGTGCTTTACAGTAAAGACAACCCAGGTTGAATTCTCACCGCTGCCTGTAAGGAATTTGTACGTTTGATAGGCATGTGATGGAAGATGGAGGGATATGGACATGGTGTATGGAGGAGTGTTTGGGTTTTTATGATTTGCTTCTTAGCTGGTTCAGCACACCACTGTGGGCTGAATGGCCTGTTCCTGTGCTGTACACTTCTATGTCCCTGTCGTGCTGGGGGTTTCCTCCGGGTGCTCTGGTTTGCTCCCACTGTCCAAAGATGTACCAGTTAGTTGATTAATCAGTCATTGTAAATTGTCCTGTGGTTAGGCTAGGGTTAAATTGGGGGATTGCTGGGCAGTGAGGATCGAAGAGCCAGAAAAGCCTATTCCACACTCAATCTCAATGAGTGGGTTAGGTTAGCAGGTAACCTTTTCTCATTCAAATAATTTCTCATTCACAGTCAAAATAGGTTGATTAACAAATTTAAGAAAACGTTTTCAGACATAGCTGATTAAAGGGTCATTGTTATGAAAAATAATTGGCATACAAAATGGAAGCACTTGCCTTGGAGGCATTTTAATTTTGCAAATAGCAATCATGTGACACAAACTTAAAAATGTTCTAGAAACAACAGTTTTTAGGCAGTATCATTGGAAAGCGAAACAGTTAACGATTCAAGTCGAAGATCCTTCATCAGGTCCAATGAGTGTTTCCTACACCTACAGTTTTAATCATGTGACGTGTCAATTCACGTTTTCATTTTGAATTCCATTCTTATCTAACTCCCTAAAGTAATTGTTCGCTTAAAATTGCATAGACATTAACATTGTGATTTGAATTATGGGTTCCTTACGTCCAGGTTTGGAGTAGTCGTCATCTGGTCCAGAGTTCTCTGTATCTGTCTGTCCATTCCATTGATCGAAGGGCACCAGGGGTGGTTTCTGTTCATTGGTCCAACCACAAAGATTATCATACTCATCAAAGTTGCAGCTGGTAATACAATCTGTTTTGGGGCAAAGAAAGGTAAATTTATCCTCATCCTTCAAGTTAATGCTACAGGGAGAATAGTTATCACTAACATAGCATTACAGAACTTATTCTCTCATCATCGTCATTATGAGCTGTGTCGTATGACACAAGCGATGATGGTATCATGACCTTGATTGTTCTCGGCAAATTTTTCTGCAGGAAGTGGCTTGCCATTGCTTTCTTCTGGGCAGTGTCTTTACAAAATGGGTGGCCTCCACCCCCACCCTCAGCTGTTGTCTATACTCGTCAGAAATTGTCTCTTCTCATTCTTCTGAATTCCAGTGAGTACAGGCCCGAAGCCATCAAACACTCTTCATATGACAACCTTTTCAATCCCAGAATCATTTTCGTGAACCTCTTTTGGGTCCTTTCCAAAATCAGCACATCCTTTCTTAGATAGGGGCCCAGAACTTCTCACAGTACTCTAAGTGAGGCCTCACCAGTGCTTTCTAAAGTCTCAACATTACATTTTTGATTATTTATGTGTACCCAATAAAGCAGATGAGGTCTTGGTATGACAATTTATCCAAAAGCAATTGCAAAGTTACACCAATGTACCATTTGTTATAAATCCCAGTAAGGGTCAGTGTTGTGACCACACATTGAACATAAGAACTTAAGAACTAGGAACAGGAGTAGGCCATCTGGCCCGTCGAACCTGCTCCGCCATTCAATAACTGACCATGGACTCATCTCCACCTACCTGCCTTTTCCCCATAGCCCTTAATTCCTCTACTTTGCAAAAATCTATCCAACCTGGTCTTAAATATATTTACTGAGGTATCCTCCACTGCTTCATTGGGCAGAGAATTCCACAGATTCACCACTCTCTGGGAAAAGCAGCTCCTCCTCATCTCCGTCTTAAATCTACTTCCTCGAATCTTGAGGCTATGTCCCCTAGTTCTAGTCTCACCTACCAGTGGAAACAACTTTACTGCCTCCATCTTAACTATCTCTTCCATAATTTTGTATGTTTCTATAAGATCTCCTCTCATCCTTCTGAATTCCAACAAGTAAAGCCCCAGGTGACCCCTCATAGTCTAACCCCCTCATCTCTGGAATCAACCTGGTGAACCTCCTCTGCACCACCTCCAAAGCCACCACCACCACCTCCAATATCTTTCCTTCTCTTTAGGCACCGTGCAGACAGAATAATATCAGAGTCAACACAGAGGCATCAGGAAGATCGAAAGAGCTAGCTCGTAACCCTGAAACTAGGATAAGGATGTTTAAAATGTCTTAAAATATTCTTACTTTGAAAATAGATGATTAAAGGTAAAGTGGTTGAAGTTTCTGAAATAAAGTAGGTGGGGGTGATAATTTGAGTAAAATCCAATCTGTAAACTCCTGAAAGAAAGTTGGATCAGCTGCTAATTCAATTGGAAATAGGCTCTGGGAATGAGAAAGTGGCAGGATTAGACCTTGGATCCAAGAGGGAGTTGGATGAGGATGATTGCTTTGTTCGAGGAGGGTAAAAGAAAGTTCAGGTATTTCTGGAAGGTAACTTACCCGAGCAGGATCCAGTCCTGATCTTGATATTATCCACAGCTGAGTCACTTGATGCAGTGGAGCCTCGAACAGATTCAAAGATAACCTACCGTATTGGAGGAATGATGTAAAACACAACTGGTACAAGTCCACAGAATAAGACAGTAAGTTTTGGATAGAATTACTATCCAAGGACAATAATAAAATAATGTCAGGATGCTGTGATTGACTACAACTCAGCATTTAACACCATCATTCCAACAGTTCTGATCAAAAAGCTCAAGAACCTGGGTCTCCGTAACTCCCTCTGAAACTGGATCCTTGACTTCCTCACTGGAAGACCACAGTCTGTGCAGGGACGTGAAGAGACCCAGGTTCTGGAGCTTTTTGATCAGAGCTGTGGGCTAACATCTCCACCTTGCTGATAATCAACAGTGGCACATCTCAAGGAAGTGTGCTTAGCCCACTTCTCTACTCTCTCTACACCCATGACTTTGTGGTTAGATAGGTCCAGCTCAAATACCATCTATAAATTTGCTGATAATACAACCATTGTCAGAGTATCAGATGGTGATGAGAGGGTGTACAGGAGTGAGATATATCAGCTATTGGGTGGTATAGCAACAACCTTGCACTCAACTTCAGGAAGACCAAAGAATTGATTGTGGACTTCAGAAAAGGTAAGACGAGGAAACACACACCAGTCCTCATCGAGGGAATAGAAGTGGTGAGAGTGAGTAATTTCTAGTTCCTGGGTGTCAATATCTCTGAGGATCTAACCTGGACCCAACATATCGATGCAGCTACAAAAAATGCACAACAGTGTCTGTATTTCATTAGGAGTTGAGAAGATCTGGTATGTCTTCAAAAACACTCAAAAATTTCTATAGATATACCATGGAGAGCTTTCTAACTGGCTGCATCACAGTCTGCTATGGGGGGAGGGGGTCTACTGTACAGGATCGAAGTAAGCTGCAGAGAGTTGTAAACTCAGTCAGCTCTATCATGAGCACTGGCCTCCGAGACATTTTGAAGGAGTGATGTCTCAAAAAGGCAGTGTCCATCATTAAGGACACCCATCACCAAGGGCATGCCCTCTTCTCTTTGCTACCATCAGGGAGGAGGTACAGAAGCCTGAAGACACACACTCAGTGGTTCAGGAACAGCTTCTTTCTCTCTGCCTTCCAATTTCTAAATGGACATTGAACCCATGAACACTACCCCACTACTTTTTAAAATTTTTATTATTGCGCTACTTATTTAATTTAACTATTATATATATATTCTCTATAATTCACAGTATGCCGGTGATATAAACCCAATTCTGATTGGATATTTATTTGTTTTGTGCCGTGTTGTATGACGTGGGCGATCATGGCTGATTTATTATTCCTCTCAACCACATTCTCCTGCCTTCTCCCTGTAATCTTTATTAATTTTAGAACCCTTTCTAATCTGCCTGCATGGGTCATAAACAAAAGCTTTCACAGTATCCTGGTACGCCATCATCATTACTATGTGACGTGGGCGATTATGGTCTTTCCATGACCAAGATTGTTCTTGGCAAGTTTTTCAACAGAGGTGGTTTTCCAATACCTTCTTCTGGGCAGTGTCTTTACAAGGTGGGTGACCCCAGCCATTATCAATACTCTTCAGAGATTGTCTGTCTGGCGTCAGTGGTCACATAACCAGGACTTGTGATATGTACCAACTGCTCATACGACCATCCACCGTCTGCTCCCGTGGCTTCACATGACCCTAATTTGGTGAGGGTGGATGGGTGGGGGGGGTGCAAAGGCTAAGCCTTCCCCAAGGCTTGTGGAGGGAAGGAGCTCCTGACACGTCATTTAATAGAGACATATCGCCAACCAGCCGCCCAAAAGGAATAGGATATTATTTCAAGTCAAATATTAGCTTAAAGTTGTTGGAATAGCTGTTGGATTTCCCAATAAAATTTTCTTTTGTATTTACTTATTGGAACCTCACTCAGTATCCAGCCCAGTGTATTATTCAAAGGTACCTCATTTATTGGTACACTACTCATATCGCTTCCAAGAGGACCACAACATTGACGTAGGGTTTGGAGGCTTGAGTGCCTCAACGACCTGGAGAGCAATGTTGACTGGAGTCAGGGCCTTGTGTTTTGGCTCTTGGTAGGGTCACCCATGCTGAACGGGTCAAAGGGTAGAGGCCAGACTAAGAGTGGTCCACCTGTCCTCCAGGTTTGGTGGTACAGCTCAGGGCAAACAACCCTGACTGGTAAAACTAAACTGTTAAGGAAACAACGATGAAGAATCTTTCTATATCTGTGTGCAACAGTAAGGACAGGCAGAGGTGGAGGACCTTCATTGCTGCCCTAAATGCCAGTGGTATAAAGGGGAGGAGAAAAACCTCATATCAACAACTGTAGTACCTCAATAGAATTCAATATGGGAGCTTGTACTGGGGAATAATCCACTCTAAGAACCCTTACCTTGATATTTGTTGGGGTCTTGAATGAGTGGTCAATCGTTCCATGTAGCCAGGATGGACTCTGAAAGCCAGTTTTACTCCATATCTCCTTTTCAGTGGAAGAATCCTTCAGATATACCTTCAGAGCATTATCAGAATCTGCCCCATACATGTAGTACTGGAATTCCACACACACTTCCCCAGACACTGCCAGTGTCGGACTGTCCAGCCTCACAAACTGACCTTTACTGAAGTCATCAGCTTCTTGAAAGATGTAATAACCGTCTGCAATGGGATCAGAATCAGAATCAGGTTTAATATCACCGACATATGTTATGAAATTTGTAGACTTTGTGGCAGCAGTACAATGCAATACATAATAATAGAAAAAAATCATGAATTATACATATAGTGTAATTCATGGCTTTTCATTAAATAGCATTAAATAGTTATATTAAGTCGTTCTAAGGTTGTCATCGCCAGGAGTGGTAGTGGGGATAAGCTCCCACTACCTATAAAGTGCTCCAAATGGCGTGCGACTCTAACAGCCTCTGACAACCTAGTCCAACTCCTGACCTTCGCATGTGGCTTAGCTACTAGGCCCAGTGGAACTGTTACTACTGACGGGAGAAGGGGCAAAGGTGGACCACCGGCGCCTCAAAACCAGTTGTTTCGGGCAGGTTGGGCACATCAGCCTTGGACGGCAGCCCACCTAGGAGAAGGAAAACTCTGATTTTAAACCTCCGCTGCCTTGCGGCCATACCCACCCATGGGAAAGGCCTTGGGAGTAAACTCCGAGGAAGAAATCCAGAGTCAGGGTCCCTGAGGCAGTTTGATCTTGCTTACAACTTCACTCTGGCAACCTCTGCAATGACACTGGTGCCAAGCTGTTTTGGCACTTGCCCTTACCTTGGACTACATCACATCAGTGACGTGCATGGGCAACAGCCAGTTCTTCAAATCTTCCCACCCAGGCTTGCGCCCTGGAGAGGACACAGTCCACCAGAGGCACAAACCCATGATCTCCTGGGATCGACGGCTGCCTACTATATTAAGTAGTTAAATAATTAGTGCAAAAATGGAAATTTAAAAAGTAATGAGGTAGTGTTCATGGGTTCAATGTTCATTCAGAAATCAGATGGCAGAGGGGAAGAAACTGTTCATGAATCGTTGACTGTGTGCCTTCAGACTTCTTTACCTCCTTCCTCTTGGTAGCAATGAAATGCGGGTGATGGGGTTCTTAATGATGGATGTTGCCTTTCTGAGGCATCGTTCTTCAAAAATGTCCTGGACACTACAGAGGTTAGTGCTCATGATGGAGCTGACTGAGTTTACAACTCTCTGCAGCTTACTTTGATCCCTACTTCGACCATTCTCTTCGATAGGAGAGATACACCTATACCATTGAAATTTACATCTTCAGCTTCTTGTGGTTGTGATTCTGAAATAATATTCATTATTTCTTCTTTTGGAGGTACATTGAATAGAATGAGAAGATGGTTTAAAGTCTTCTCCTGCCCAGTGATAGGTCAGAATGTCAATTGCCCACTATTGTTCAGATCAGAGTTGCCTCACATGATGATATCTTGGCAGTGAAAGCATTGGTTCAATTGGTAAATAGGAATTTCCAACCAAAGTTCAAAGTAAATTTTATTATCAAAGTACATATGTCACCACATACATCCCTGAGATTCATTTTCCTGTGGGCATGCTTAGCAAATCTATAGAAGAGTAACTGGAACAGGATCAATGAAAGATCAACCAGAGTGCAGAAGACAACAAATATTGCAAATGTAAATATAAATAAATAGCAATAAATAACGAGAACATGAGATAATGAAATAAAGAGTCCTTAAAGTGAGATAATTGGTTGTAGGAAGATCTCAATGGATGGGAAAGTGAGTGTAGTCATACCCTTTTATTTAAAAGCTTAATGGCTAAGAGTTAGTAACTGTTCTTGAACCTGGTGGTGTGAGTCCTAAGACTCTTGATGGCAGCAGCAAGAAGAGAGCCTGACCTGGGTGGTGGGGTTCTCTGATAATAGATGCTGAATTTTCCTACAACAGCATTCTGTTGCACTTATAGTTTCTGTTGTAGATGTGATCAATGGTTGGGAGGGCTTTACCCATGATGTACTGCGCTGAATCTACTTCCTGTTGTGGATTTTCCATTCAAAGGCATTGGTGTTTCCATACCAGCCAGTCCATATGCTCTTCACTATACATCTATAGAAGTTTATCAAAGTTCTTGATGTCATGCCAAATCTCCGCAGAATCAAAAATGCTTCCTTTGTGATATATTACACAAAAGTATATAGGTCGACTATTAATGGAATAAATATTTTAATAGCACCTCACCCAATGTTACGCCATTCAGTGAACAACATCAACGTCATAACTTGGCTTATGGTTCAGTGTTTGTTAATATATCATTAGTAATGTTCCATGCAGAGATACTATAATATCTTAATCAACAGGCACAAAATTGTTGGATCTCCTGTTAGGGAATGAGATAGGTCAGATGACAGAGGTTTGTGTTGGGGAGCACTTCGGGTCCAATGATCATAATACTATTAGTTTCAATATGATTATGGAGAAGGATAGGTCTGGACCCAGGGTTGAGATTTTTGATTGGAGAAAGGCTAACTTTGAGGAGATGCAAAAGGATTTAGAAGGAGTGGATTGGGACAATTTGTTTTATGGGAAGAAGGTAATTGAGAAATGGAGGTCATTTAAAGGTGAAATTTTGAGGGTACAGGATCTTTATGTTCCTGTTAGGTTGAAAGGAAAGGTTAAAAGTCTGAGAGAGCCGTGGTTTTCAAGGGATATTGGAAATTTGGTTCGAAAAAAGAGAGTTATCTACATTAAATATAGGCAGCATGGAGTAAGTGAGGTGCTCGAGGAATATAAAGAATGTAAAAAGATTCTTAAGAAAGAAATTAGAAAAGCTACAAGAAGATATGAGGTCACTTTGGCAAGTAAGGTGAAAATAAATCCCAAGGGTTTCTACAGTTATATTAATAGCAAGAGGATAGTGAGGGATAAAATTGGTCCCTTAGAGAATCAGAGTGGACAGTTATGTGTGGAGCCAAAAGAGATGGGGGAGATTCTGAACAATTTCTTTTCTTCCGTATTCACTAAGGAGAAGGATATTGAATTGTGTAAGATAAGGGAAACAGGTAGGGAAGTTATGGAAACTATGATGATTAAAGAAGAGGAAGTACTGGAGCTTTTAAGGAATATAAAAGTGGATAAGTCTCCGGGTCCTGACAGGATATTCCCTGGGACCTTGAGGGAAGTTAGTGTGGAAATAGCAGGGGCTCTGACAGAAATATTTCAAATGTCATTAGAAATGGGGATGGTGCCGGAAGATTGGTGTATTGCTCATGTTGTTTCATTGTTTAAAAAGGGTTCTAAGAGTAAACCTAGCAATTATCAGCCTGTGAGTTTGACGTCAGTGGTGGGTAAATTGATGGAAAGTATTCTTAGAGATGGTATATATAATTATCTGGATAGACAGGGTCTGATTAGGAACAGTCAACATGAATTTGTATGTGGAAGGTCATGTTTGACAAATGTTATTGAATTTTTTGAAGAGGTTACCAGGAAAGTTGACGAGGGTAAAACGGTGGATGTTGTCTATATGGACTTCAGTAAGGCCTTTGACAAGGTCCCACAGGGAAGGTTGGTTAGGAAGGTTCAATTGTTAGGTATTAATATTGAAGTAGTAAAATGGATTCAGCAGTGGCTGGATGGGAGACGCCAGAAAGTAGTGGTGGATAACTGATTGTCAGATTGGAGGCTGGTGACTAGTGGTGTGCCCCAGGGATCTGTACTGGGTCCAATGTTATTTGTCATATACATTAATGATCTGGATGAAGGGGTGGTAAATTGGATGAGTAAGTATGCAGATGATACTAAGATAGGTGGAGTTGTGGATAATCAAGTAGGTTTTCAAATCTTGCAGAGAGATTTAGGCCAGTTAGAAGATTGGGCTGTAAGATGGCAGATGGAGTTTAATGCTGATAAATGTGAGGTGCTACATTTTGGTAGGACTAATCAAAATATGACATACATGGTAAATGGTAGGGCATTGAAGAATGCAGTAGAACAGAGGGAATCTAGGTGCATAGTTCCCTGAAGGTGGAATCTCATGTGGATAGGGTGGTGAAGAAAGCTTTTGGTATGCTGGCCTTGAAAAATCAGAGCATTAAGTATAGGAGTTGGGATGTAATGTTGAAATTGTACGAGGCATTGATGAGGCCAAATTTGGAGTATTGTATACAGTTTTGGTCACCGAATTATAGGAAAGATGTCAACAAAATAGAAAGAGTACAGAGAAGACTTACTAGAATGTTGCCTGGGTTTCATCACCTAAGTTACAGAGAAAGGTTGAACAAGTTGGATCTTTATTCTTTGGAACATAGAAGGTTGAGGGGGGACTTGATAGAGGTATTTAAAATTAAGAGGGGGATAGATAGAGTTGACGTGGTTAGGCTTTTTCCATTGAGAGTGGGGGAGATTCAAACAAGAGGACGTGAGTTGAGAGTTAAAGGGCAAAAGTTTAGGGGTAACATGAGGGGGAACTTCTTTACTCGGAGAGTGGTAGCTGTGTGGAATGAGCTTCCCGCAGAAGTGGTTGAAGCAGGTTCAATGTTATCGTTTAAAGTTAAGTTGGACAGCTATATGGACAGGAAAGGAATGGAGGATTATGGGCTGAGTGCAGGTTGGTGGGACTAGGTGAGAGTAAGAGTTCGGCATGGACTAGAAGGGCCGAGATGGCCTGTTTCCATGATGTAATTGTTATATGGTTATACGGTTATAAAATGCTGGAGGAAGTCAGCAGAACAGGCAGCATCTATGGAAATGAATAAACAGTCAACATTTTGGGCCAAGGCCCTTCATCAGGACTGAGAAGGAAGGGGAGAGATGCTAGAATAAAGAAGTGGGGAGGGGTGAAGGAGGATAGCTAGAAGGTGAAGCCAGATGGGTTGGAAAGGTAAAGAGCTGGAGAGGAAGGAATCTGACAGGAGAGGAGAGTGGACCATAGGAGAAAGGAAGGAGGAGAGGACCCAAGGGGAAGTGATAGGCAAGTGAGAGGAGGTAAAAGGCCAAAGTGGGGAGTAGAAGAAGAGGGTCAGAGCAGGGAATTTTGTTTTTACCAGAAGGAGAAATCAATATTCATGCCATCAGGTTGGAGGCTACTCAGAATATAAGGTGTTGATCCTCCACCCTGAGGGTTGTCTCATCATGGCACAACATGAGGCCATGGACTGACATGCCAAAACAGGAATGGGAATTAAAATGTTTGGCCAGCAGGAAGTTCCGCTTTTGGCGGATGGAGTGGAGGTGCTCGACTGTAATATCTTGCCCAATGGCACATTACTCAATAGAAGATTAGTGCCTAATCTAATTAGTTTTGTGGCCACTATTGTGACCATCCTACACTACGCTGTCTCAGTTACCTTGTGCAAACATGGAGGGATGTAAGTCTAATGGTGGGAACTGCACTGAGTATTAAGAAAGGACTTTGCGTGCAATGTTCAGGGAATGGGGGAAAGGCAAGGGCAACAACATCCAGTACTTATGCAGCTCAAAGGGCAGCCATTATTTTTAATGCTGATTTAATGACCACTGCTCCACTTCTGCTCAGGGATGCAGACTGAGAAGTGCTGGGTTATAGACTGTAGTTTTGGTGGATCTAGATCATGGTCTCTTTGGGGGCTTTTCTTTTGCTTGCTTGAAGGTGGTGTTGGGATGATACTTCCTGCTGGAATAAATTCGGGGGGGGGGGGGGTTTGATGCTTTGCTGCTGCTTGTGCATGGGAGGGTGAGGGGGCAGCTTTGGGGTTCTAACATTTTTATGTCATTCATTCTTTGGGGTTTTTCTACTGTTTTGTGGATGTCTGCGAAGAGTAAAAATTTCAGGTTGCATACTGTGTACATTCTCTGATATTGAATTTAACCATTGAACCACTGAATTTGGTGCTGGTCTCTTGAAATAGCTTGTTTATGGACTGATTGATAGGATAGGAGTTCAAAGGTGGAAAGTCACACGATCACATCTCCAAATTTGGCAGTCATCATCTAAAGCCAGTTGCTAACTTCTTGAACCACAGTGTAGGCAGCAGTGTTCTGTAGAATGCAAGAAGAGAGAAGGAAAAAGACAAGGACACGTCCTTACTTCCATCCGGATAGTCTCCAGGGGGCCCTGTTCCCTGTGTTGGAGATTTCCCAGCTATTCGTCTCCAGTCTCCATTATCACCTGTTGCTTGGGTCCAGTCGCAGAATGGTTTTGTGTTGTCATTGAAATTACAGGCTGTTAACACCACTGTAAGATATAATCATTATCATTAGCATTGAACAAGAACATGAAACACATGAGCCTTTTAACACTATTAAATAAAGATTGTTGTTTAATTGTGACCCAATTCCATGTCTCAAGATATTTTTATAACAAATATTCTATCAAAGGTTCTTTAAGGTTGTCATAGCCAGAGGAGGTAGTGGGGCTAAGTTTCCACTACCTATTAAATGCTCCCAGTGGCATGAACCTCAAATAGCCTCTAACAATCAGTCATCAAATGTGGCTTAGCTACTATGTCCGGCGGAACCATTTCCACTGACAGGAGAAGGGGCAAAGGAAGGTAACTTCGGGCAGATGAGACTTATCATCCATGGTTGACAGCTCATCCGGGAGAAGGAAAACTCTGATCTCAAACCTTTGCTGCCTTGCGGTTATACCCACTCATGGGTTAGGCTTTGGGAGTAAACCCCAGGGGAAAAAATCCAGAACTGGAGTCCCTAAGGCAGTCCTATGTTGAGTTCAGTGCTGACTGACAACTCCTGGTACCAAACAGTACCAGTCTCTGCTATTCCTTTGGGTTTACCAGATATGTGGAGAGAAGGCAACTTGCCCTCCATATTGTACTGCCTGGCTTTGCATATCTAGACAGCTAGGATACAACATCCATGGTTGACCCTGACCAATGGATGTATCAGAGACCCTGATAGTACCTTACTGTCTCTACAGCACTGAGCACTCTCTTTGTGATCCCAGTACTACAAAGTTTATTCTAGTTCACTCTGGAGGTACAGTCCTCCTTCTACTGTACTCTTATAGTACATATCTCCCTCTCCGTTACCCGAACAGCGTAATCCTCCAATATGAACCTGAGGAGCTACAGATGGCACCAGAGATTTCTGTGGACCTGGACGACCTCTTCCAGTTTGTCCATGGAACACTTTTAATTTCTTCTCTTTTAATGTCTCTTTTCTTCCCTTTTCAAAGTGGCTGGGGTCCTGTTGGAGTCTGTAATCTACAACTGCACTCAAACTGTGGTTCTCGCTCTTGGCCAGGTGTTTTCAACATCTCCAGGTGGGACCTGGAAGATGTGTGCCTTCAGGGCGTGGCCCAGTGTACAACCCAATGCTTCACTGGTGTCGCCGACTGAAATATCATGGAAGATTGTGACATCAAGGTATCAGTGTACACTGCTGTCAAAAGAAGGCCCTTGAATCAGGGGAACTCAAATAAGCAAGGCTGCATATTGTAACATCAAAACAATGAGCTGCTGGTCTCCCTCTCTCTGTTATAGGGGTGATCTCTCCCTTACCCTCGCTAGTGAGAGAGAGCCTGTTTGAGATGTCAGAGTGTTGGGATAGTCAGTGGTTCTTGATGGACTGTAGATCATGGTCTCTGGGGGGAATGGGGTTATAACAATTGCTTTGCTATTGTTTGCATGGTGGATAGTGTAGGTTGATGCTTTTTGATGGAGCAAATGGCGGGGAGAGTTGATACTTTTTCTGCCGCTTGTGCATGGGAGGGGGAAGGGGGGCTTTGGGTTCTAACATTTTCTGATATTCATTCTTTGTGGTTTTATTCTTCTGTTTCATGGATCTCTGTGAAGAGTAAGAATTTCAGATCGTATGCTGTATACATTCTCTGATATTAAGTTAAACCATTGAACCAGTTGTGAGATTTTTCCAGGTTACCCTTCCAAATTAGTTCTCCCTCTGTTTCCCTGACAGCACCAAGCTCCTACATTATCCAGATAGTGTCGAGATCCCTCTTTACTACCTCGACAGAACAGAACTCTCACATAGCCCCGTGTAGAACTCTCGCTAGTATTAAACTGTTAACAGGGTGTTGGAAACTACTGTTTTTTTTAAATAATACTTTTCATAGGATTTGTACTTTTTAACAAAATCATGTATTTTTCACACACACTGGCAGAAAGTAGTATAGCAGTTTATCACCTTTCTCATTTTTCATTGGCTGATTATTAGCACATTACCCACTTGATGAAATTGTTTCAATTATGTAACCTATTAATTCGTCACTATCTAAGGAATTACCCTTATCTCATCTATACAGGTGATAGATTTTTCAGAAGTACCATCTTTTATTTCTTTATTCCTTTGCCTTACACCCCTTAGATTAATTCCCCCCTTAGCATAATTTCTCAGCTCTTTATTTAGTTTGTTTAGTATTTGTATACTTGTTTGTACTCTAAATTAAACTGATGTCTTGGAATTAAGACTGGTTGCCATTCTTGATTCCTGGAAGAACCCTAAGGATCAGAAGTTAACAGAGATCCAACAAGAGTTTACTCCCTGAACAGAACTGTCTCTACATTATCCTGACAGTAGAGGACAACTTCTTAAAATATACCAACATTAAATGTTCAGGGACCATGAATTCTTTAGTTGTAGTCTCTTCCATACTGACCTGGTTCTGTCTGGTAAAGTTGATTTCCATTCTGGTGTGAGATGGGAGCAGATTGCTTTCCATGTCTATAGAAGTAAGATATGAAATTTCATCAAATGTGCAATCTTCCATTTGTTATAACCCCCTATTACAAGGATTGCCCCTTAGTGATAATGATTAGGGAGGCACAGAGAGAATCTGGAATTATCGACAAGTACCTTAATTATCACAATGGAAGAAGACATGAATTTACATAATCTAATACCTGCAAAAAAGTTTCTGTCCCTCCGTGAACAACCAAAGAATAGAAAAGGTAATACCAGTAAAAAGGTGTTTCTGCTTGTGGTCCTGTTTTTAATCTTCATGTGTCCTTGGGGTACTCCACATTGATGATGGTGGGTCTGTAGAGAGTCATTGCTGCCAGTGCACCCAAAGTGCCTGCTTTTATATTTATTGCTTACCAATTCAAGTGTTGCTTTTCAGTGTTATTTGCTATGGGTCATCTGACTGACCTTTAACACCTTCTTATTGGCTCTGATCAAGCCGCAGTCCATTTATTTCCCTAATTCCACAAGTGACAACTGATAATTAATGACTCTTTGTTCTCTTCAGTACCCAGCTCGAAGCACTCAGGGCAGGCACAGACCTTAATATTCCCAAATCTGCATGTCGCAAATAACTTCTTATATGGAAATGATCCCTAGTCCAGCATATTATGTAGAGCATCATTGTGTCTGCTTTAAAACATTAATCAATCCAAACAACCTCAGTTCACAAAACAGAGGATGCAGAGCAGCTTCACAAAATGGCTGCCTCCATTTCCTTCGACCTCATGGCAAGAACAAAGACAATGGTCTGCCTTCTCCACTGTCCTTGATTCATTTGAATTCACTAATTTGTGGACTGTCGTTCTTTCTGGCCAACACCTCTTATCAAGTTATGGACTTGACCCATTTAGTGATTCCAGATTTCATTGTCGTACTGAGGACTGACTTTCAGACAAGATGCTAAAGTACTGTCTACCTTCTCAAATGGATAGAGAAGAATCCATGGCCAATATTTTTATCTTGAAGAAAAGTAGATGTGTTCTACTTGGTGTCCCAGACAATATTTGGAATGTTTTCTAAGGGACTGGATGGATAAATATTTGGGTAGACAGTGACTGATTAGAGATAGTCAACATAACTTTTGTGCATGGTAAGTTACGTCTATCCAATCTTATAAAGTTTTTTGAGGAAGTTACCAGGAAAGTTGATGAAAGTAAGGCAGCAGATGTTGTCTATGTGGGCTTTAGCAAGGTCCCATATGGGATGTTGGTCAAGAAAGTTCAGTTGCTTGGCATTCAGGAAGAGGTAGTAAATTTGATTCAACATTGGCTTAGTGGAAAAGCCTGAGTGGTAGTAGATAGTTGCCTCTCTGACTGAAGGCCAGTGACTAGTAGTGAGCTGCTGGGCCTGTTATTGTTTGTCACTTATATCAATAATCTGGATGATAATGGGGATAACTGGATCAACAAGTCTGCAGATGTCACCAAGACTGGGGGTGTAGTGGACAGCGAGGAAGGCTATCAAAGCTTGCAGTGGGATCTGGATCAGCTGGAAAAATGGACAGAAAAATGGCAGGTGGAATTTAATGCAGACAAGTGTGAGGTGTTGCACTTCAGGTGGACCATCCAGGGTAGGTCTTACACAGTGAACTGTAGAGCACTGAGCAGTGTGGTACAACAGAGGAATCTGGGAATACGGATCCATAATTCCTTGAAAGTGGCATCACATGTAGATAGGGTTAAAAAGAGATCTTTTAGCACATTGGCCTTCATGAATCCATGTATGGAGTACAGGAGATTGAATGTTATGTTGAAGTTGTATACTGTAAGATTTTGGTGAGGCCTAATTTAGAGTATTGTGTGCACTTCTGGTCTCCTACCTACAGGAAAGAAATCAATAAGATAGAAAGAATACAGGGAAAATTTGCAAGGATGTTGCCAGGACTTGAGGCCCTGAGTTATAGGAAGAGGTTGAATAGGTTACGACTTCATTCCCTGTAGGAGAATGAGGGGAGATTTGATAGAGGTATACAAGATGTTGAAGGGTAAAGATAAGGTAAATGCAAGCAGTGTTTTTCACAGAGGTTGGGTAGGACTACAAGAGGTCATGGGTGAAGGACGAAAGGTGAAATGTTTAAGGGGAACATGAGGATAATCCTCACTAAGAGAATGATGTAGAATGAGCTGCCAAGTATGTGGTGGATGTGGATTCAATTTCAACATTTACGAGAACTTTGGATGAGTACATGGATGTGAGGAGTATGACCATAACACCATAAGATATAGGAGCAGAATTAGGCCATTTGGCCTATTGAGTCTGTTTTGCCATTTCATCATGGCTGATCCATTTCCCTCTCAGCCCCAATCTCCTGCCTTCTCTCCTCATCCTTTCATGCCCTGACTGATCAAGAACCTATCAACCTCTTGCCTTAAATATACCCAATGAGGTGCCTCCACAACCACCTGTGACAACTAATTCCACAGATTCACCACTCTCTGGCTAAAGAAATTCCTCCTCATCTCCATTCTAAATGGATGTCCCTCTATTCTAAAGCTGTATCCTCTGGCCTTAAACTCCTCCAAAATAGGAAACATCCTCTCCTCCTCCACTCTATCAAGGCCTTTCAACATTTGATAGGTTTCAATGAGAACCTCCCCCACCCCTCTCATTCTTCTAAATTGCAGTGGGTACCATCAAACGCTCCTCATATGACAAAGCTTTCAACCCCGGAACAATTTCCGTGAATGTCCTTTGAACCCACTCCAATGTCAGCACTTCTGACATGGTGGGTATGGAGGGCTGTGGTGCAGGAATAGGCAGAATAATAGTTCGGCATGGCCTCGATGGGCTGAGGTGCTTTAATTGCCTCAATCAGCAACACCAAAGAATAATTGATATTATTATCTCACTGAAGAGTCTTTGGCCAGAAACCTCTTTCCACAGCATCTTCTGTTCTTCTTTCAGATATTTAACATCTACATTTTTAAAAAAACAATTTCATTCCCCACAGCCTCTGTACTCAAGCGTTCCCTCTCTTTTTCTCTTTTAATGGAGAGTGAGAGCCCGTCGGTCCTCGAGACGAGGGGGCTTGGAGGAGCAACTCGGAACACCGAGTGGCTGGTCTCCGCTCTGATTGTTGTAGGAGCTGGAGCACTGTAGTTCGGATGGACTCTGGATCAAGGACATTGGGGTTTCTGTAGTTGGTGGGGGTTAGGGGGTTGGTGGGTTGTGGGGAGGTTGATGCCTTTGCTGCTGCTTGTGTGATGGGGGTAGGGGGCTTCGATATTTCTATCATTCATTCTAGGGGGTTTCTTGTTTTGTGGATGTCTGTGAAGAGTACAAATTTCAGGTTGTATACTGTATACATACTCTGAAGTTAAATGAAACTCTGAACCTGTTGTATGAGCTTGTTGATACATTTCCTGTATTGCTTAAATGGTTACATTATTGTCACATGTACAAAGGTAACATTGAAAAGCTTTTGTCATGTTGTTCAGTCATGTCATGTTGTACATAAGTACATTGAGGTAGTAAAAAGTAAAACATAATCACTCTGACAGGTCCGATTGAAAAGCTCCAAAACCTGGCCTCTGTACCTCCCTCTGTAACTGGATCCTTGACTTTCTAACCAGAAGTCCACAAGCTGTGTGAATGAGAAATGACATCTTCACCTCGCTGACACTCAAACTACCGCACCTCGGGGATGTGTGCTCAGCCCACTGCTCACTCTCTCAACACCTATGACTGTGTGGCTATGCACAGCTCAAATGCCGTCCCTAAACTTCCTGATGACACAACTATTATCAGATGGTGATGAGAAGGCGTACAGGAGCAAGATATATAATCTAGCTGGGTGGTGTCGCAACAACACCCTTGCACTCAGTGACAGTAAGACCAAAGAATTGATTGTGGACTTCGGAAGGGGTACGATGAGGGATCACACACCAGTCTTCATAGTGAGAAGAAGAGTCCTTGAATGTGACTCTATTGGGAACATTTCATTTCAATGATAGGCAAGTGAAGTTGAGTGAAGTTATCCCCTTTGGTTCAACAGCCTGATGGTTGAGGGGTAGTAACTGTTCCTGAACCTGGTGGTGTAAGTCCTGAGGCTCCTGTACCATCTTCTAGATGGCAACAGTGAGCTTGTCCTGGGTGGTGGGGGTCCCTGATGATAGATGCTGCTTTCCTGTGACAGTGCTCTGTGCGGATGTACTCAATAGTGGGGAGGGCTTTACCCGTAATGGTCAGGGCCGTATTGACTACCTTTTGTAGGATTTTCCATTCAAGGGCATTGGTGTTTCCATACCAGGCTCCCTAAACTGCAAGAAGATAAGCTACCTGGATAATCTGCTTTAACTGATGACTGGGGTATATACTGGCTTATGGCTCCATAGTGAACTTACCACCAAATGCTTCTGCAAACATAGTAGGTGAAATAGTAAAATATTTCCCATGAAATACAGCACTTTACACAGTACAACACTATACAGCCTCCTTGAACTTAACCATCCCACCAGCGGACACCGTTCCAATACGCAGGATTTCCACCCCTCTGACTTAAGCTACTCCTTACAACTCACCTTTTTGATCAACCTTGTGATCAACTGTACAACTTTCTGCTTGATAAAAATCAATGAACAAATTATGGACTTGTCCCTATTTGGTGATTCCAGACTTCATAAATCAAAGTATTCAGTACAGGACATGGGATGTTATGTTGAAGTTATATAAGACATTGGTGAGGCCTAATTTGGAGTATTGTGTGTAGTTTTGGTCACCTACCTATAGGAAAGATGTAAATAAGGTTGAAAGAGTATAGAGAAAATTTACAAGGATGCTGCCAGATCTAGAGGATGTGAGTTATATAGAAAGATTGAATAGGTTAGGACTTTATAGAAGATTGAGGGGAGATTTGATAGAGATATATGAAATTATGAGCGATATAGATAGGGTAAGAGCAAGCAGGCTTTTTCAGCTGAGGCTGGGTGGGTCTACAACTAGAAGTCATAGGTTAAGGGTGAAGGGTGAAAAGTTTAATGGGAACATGAAGGGAAACTTCTTCACTCAGAGGGTGGTGAGAGTGTGGAACGAGCTGCCAGTGCAAGTGGTGCACGCGAGCTCAATTTCCATGTTTAGGAGAAGTTTGGATAGGTACATGGATGGCAGGAATATGGAGCGCTATGGTCTTGGCACAGGTCAATGGGGCGAGGCTACTTAAATGGCTTGACAAGGCTGGATGGGCCGAAGGGCCTGTTCCTGTGCTGCATTTACCATGACTCTAGTGGGAGAAGCCATCTGTGGACCAGTCTAGAATTTACTTTTTATGTACATGATATGTTGAAAGCTCTAGATAAGGATTTCAAATCATGAAAGATTGAATCTTGATACAATAAGGTAGATCCTTGATATGCTGAGATGTGCCATTGACCTCACAACCTTTCTCAATACAACATCGCACCTTATTATTTACCTACAATGTATTTTCTCTGTAACTAACACTTTGTTCTGTAGCAACACACCCAAAGTGCTGCAGGAACTCAGCAGGTCTGGCAGATCTATGGAAATGAACAAACAGTCAATGTTTCGGGCCAAGACCCTTCTTCAAGTTATGCTGTTTGTTCTGTATTCTGTTATTGATTTTTTTTCCTTGTACTACCTCAATGCATTGTTGTAATGAAACGATCTGTACAGAAGGCACAAAACAAAGTTTTCACTGTGCCTCAGAATATGTGAAATAAGAAACCGATTTACCAATGATGTCAACACGTACCCAGAGCAAGACATGGAATAGATAACATAATGCTAGAAATAAATTACCATATCACCCAGAATCATAGAGAAGTACAGCACAGAATCAGGCTGCACCACAACCATAGCCTTCTGTACCCCCACCATCCATGTACCTATCCAAACTTCTCTTAGACATTGAAATTGAGCATACATCTCCAGGAACATAACTGTGGCAGACAGACTCGGACTAATAATTAGAATAATTAACTGTAAAAATAACCCATAGGGTAACAAGCAGAATAATTAATTCTATGAACAATATAATGGGAAGAGTAGCAAACTGAATAATTTGCTCACAGAACAGAATAACAAGCAGAGAAATACACAAACTATTTGTAAATTCAGTAGTTTGGTTCCAATTTTACAACAGTGAAAATGTTTCACGAAGTATTTTCTTGGCAGTGAAATGCTTTGGGACATCCAGAAATTAAGGGCTGCACTTAGGTGATTTCCTTTGCCCAAGCAGAGTCAGCAATCTTGGCTTTGTCCTCCGTCCAGCAGTTAAGGTGCTAAACACTTGCTAGATAACAGCTCTCTAGATGGCCGATTGCTCTAGGGAACATGGTGGTGGTTGAACATTGTGGAACATAGCTCAAACATGGCATCGTGTTGCTCGTCCCCAAGCACAAATTTACACAGAACATAGAAGCGTACAGCACAGGAACAGGCCATTCGGCGGATAATGTTGTGCTGTACCAGCTAAAAAGCAAATCAAAAACACCCAAACACTAATCCCTCCTACTCACACCATGTCCATATCCCTCCATCTTCCTCACATCCATGTGCCTATCAAACATCTCTTAAGAACCTCTAACATATTTGCCTCTACCACCGTACCAGGCAGTGCATTCCAGGCACCCACCACTGTGAATAAAAAACTTACTACTCACATCCCCCTTTGAACCTACCCCCTTTCACCTTCAATGCATGTCCTCTGGTATTAGACATTTCTACCCTGGGAAACAGACACTCTCTGTCCACTCTGTCTATGCCTCTCATAATTTTATAAACCTCTATCAGATCTCCCCTCAGCCTCTGCTGCTCCAGGGAAAACAACCCAAGTTTATGCAGCCTCTCGTGATAGCACAAGCCCTCTGAACCAAGCACCCTCTCTAAAGCCCCAACATCCTTCCTATAGTGGGGCAATACTCCAGATGTGTCCAAACCAGAGTTTGATAAAGTTACAACGTAAACTCCTGACTTTTGATGTCAATGTCTCGAGTAATAAAAACAAGCCTTCTTAACCACCTTATCGGCCTGTGCAGCCACTTTCAAGGAGCTGTGAACTTCGATCTCAAGAATCAGAATCAGGTTTAATATTATTGGCATATGTTGTGAAATGTGTTAACTCTCTGCTCGGCAACACTGTTAAGGATCTTTCCCTTAATAGTGTGCTGTCTCTTTGCATTTGCCCTACCAAGATGCAACACCTCACATTTATCTGCGTTAAATTCCATCTGCCATTTCTCTGCCCATATCTCAGTGTATTCTTTGCCAGTCTTCCACACTATCCACAACTCCGTCAATCTTGTTACCATCTGCAGACGTACATCTACATTTTTTTCCCGAGACCACCCTGCCAGCTTCTTCTTGCCACCCTGACTTCAAGAAAAGACCACAGCATAGACCAAAGCTGGGGCTGGGGGAGAGATTTTTGAGATCTTCCTGTTCCCCTTGGCTAAACATCCCCATTAGACTTAAATCACAGAATCTCACTGCAGAATTCTGTCACACTCACCTGAACCCTGAAGCAGCTGCGAAGAGGCCAAGAATAACAGTTAACTTGCAGCAGGGATTGTTCTTCATAATGAAATAATATTCAAGTTTGGCTGCCAAAAGTGACTGGATGATAAAGCAGATTGCGCGCCCTTTATAAGTTTAAGACGGATGATCAAAGGTTGACTGTAGAAGGCTGTGTTTGTATGACTTGATTGCAAAGAAACTTCGTCATAGGTATGTGGTAATATGCCCCTCGTACCTGGTATCTTGCATGGGAATCTGTAAGGGAGGGAATCTGTAAGGGAAGGACTCTCTGTGAGCAGTCAATACACAAGCACCTGAATGGGGCACCTTCCGCAGATCAGGAATCTGTGTGACACAAGGTTTCTTCAAAAGTGGTCTCTGAGAAAAGAACATCTCCGCACCACCCTCCATGAGCAGGATTTCCCGGTGGCCAAGCATTTTAATTCCCATTCCAACGTGGTGGTTCATGCTCTTCCCTTGTCCCAAGATGAGGCCACCCTCGGGGAAGGAGCTGCACCTTATATTATGTCATGGTAGCTTCCAACCTGATGGCATGAACATCGATTTTCTTTTTCTTCCAGTGAACAAAATTTCCCCCCTTCCTCTTTTTCCCACTCTGACCTTTTTGCTTCTTCTCACCTGCCTATTACTTCCCCCTGCATCCCCCCACTCCTTCCCTTTCTCCCATTGTCCACTCCCCTCTCCTATCAGATTCCTTCTCCTCCAGCCCTTGACATTTCCCACCCACCTGGCTTCACCTATCGCTTTCCAGCTAGCCTCTTCCCCTCCCCTCCACCTTTTTATTGTGGCGTCTTCCTCCTCCCTTCTCAGTTCTGAAGAAGGGTCTTGGCCCAAAAGTTGATACTCTGTTTACTTCCATTGATGCTGCTTGACCTGCTGAGTTCCTCCAGCATTTTGTGTGTGATGCTCACGTAACTTAATTAGAAAGAATTCTATAGGGCAGTGGTAGTCGCGCTTGGTTAATGGAACTTGAGGTGATTGCTGACTTTGTTGGGGATGTACGATATGATAGGTGATGTCAGGTACCTATGGGCTTCATGCAAGAAGATCTGTACAGTAGGCAGTGAATCTTAGAGTACAAAGCACAGAAACAGATCATTCAACCATGTATTCGACTCTGACCTGGTCTTCTGCTGCATCCCATCTGCCCATGTCTGGACTATAACCCTCCATGCTCGTTTCATCCATGTACCTTCTCTTAAATGTTACAATTGAATCTGCATCCACCACTTCCACTGGAAGCTCGCTCCGCATTCTCGCCACCCTTTGAGTGAAGAAGTTCCCTCTCCGATTCCCCTTAAACATTTCACCTTATAAATATCTCATCTTCAAGGGGCGATGCCCCAAAGAGACAGCATCCATCATTAAGGACCCCCATCACCCTCGTCTCATTGCTACCATCAGGGAGGAGGTACAGGAGCCTGAATGCACACACTCAGTGATTCAGGAACAGCTTCTTCCCCTCTGCCAACGGATTTCTGAATGGACATTAAACACATGAACACCACCTCACTATTTTTTTCTCTTCTTTTGCACGATTAATTTAATTTATTTAACTTGTGTGTGTGTGTGTGTGTGTGTGTGTGTGTGTGTGTGCGCGCGCGCTCACACCTGCGTGGAAACCGGAGCGCCTAGAGGAAACCAATATGCTCATGGGAAGAATGCACAAACATTCTTACAGAGGGCAGTAGAGTTGAACTCTGAACTCCAACGTCTCAAGCTGCAATAACGTTCTACATAACATCCCAGCTTCTATACTCGATGCCCCAATTTATGAAGGCCAATGTGCTAGAGACTCTCTTTACAACCCTATCTGCCTGTGTTGCCACTTACAAGGAATTTCAAGGATGGGAACTGGAGTGATAGTGCTGAGGATGAAGTAGTTGGTTTACAAACAGAAGCAGCGTGTAGTGAGTCTGCTAGCAAGGAGAGGCTGATAACGGCAAAGTTGCAGTCAACTGGATGAGTCGCAATGTAAAAGGCAGACAAAATTGAAAAGACCGTTAAGACCATGACATGGGAGCAGAATTCAGCCACTTAGCCCATTGAGTCTGTTTTGCCATTCAATAACGGCTGATCCTTTTTTTTCCCCTCACCAGCCCCACTCCCTGGCCTTCTCCCTGTAATCTTTGATGCTATTGTCAGTCAAGAACCTAGCAATCTCCGCCTTATATACACCCAACGTTATGGTCTCCACAGCTGCCTGTGGTAACAAATATCACAAATTCACCACCTTCTGGCTAAAGAAATTTCTGCACATCTCTGTTTTAAATGAAAAAGCATTTTAAAACTCTGTTTTAAATCTTCTATCCTGAAGCTGTGCCCCCTTGTCCTAGACACCCCCACCATGGGAAACATCCTTTCCACATCTACCATGTTCAGGACTTTCACATTCAAAAGGTTTCAATAAAATCCTCCTCATTCTTCTAAATTCCAGCGAGTACAGACCCACAGCCATCAAATGTTCCTCATATGATAACCCTTTCATTACTGGAATCATCTTCGTGAACCTCCTCTGAACCCTTTCCAATGCCAGCACATCTTTTCTAAGATGAGGGGCCCAAAACTGTTCACAACACTCAAGGTGTTGCCTCATCAGTGCCTTATAAAGCCACAACATCACATCCCTGCTCTTGTATTCTAGAACTCTTGAAATGAATACTAACGTTGTATTTGCCTTCCTCACCACATACTCAATCTGCAAATTAACCTTTAGGGTGTTCTGCACAAGGACTCCCAAGTCCCTTTGCATCTCAGATTTTTGGATTTTCTTGCCATTTATAAAATAGTCAGCACATTTATTTCTTCTACCAAAGTGCATGACCATGCATTTTCCAACATAATAAATTTCATTTACCACTTTCTTGCCCTTTTCCTAATCTTTCTAAGTCCTTCTGCAGTTTTCCTGTTTCCTCGGCATTATCTGCCTCTCCACCAATCTTGGTATCATCTGCAAACTTGGCAACAAAGCCATCTGCTCCATCATCTAAATCACTGATAAACAGCATAAAAAGGTGAATAGGGTGATACTGAAGGTGTTATACTTGAATATGCACAGTATACAGAATAAAGCAGATGAACTTGCAGCACAGTTAGAGATTGGTATGTAGGCATCACTGAATCATGGCTGAAAGAAGAATATAGCTGGGAAGTTAATGTCTAAAGATACACATTGTATCGAAAGGACAGGGAGGTAGGCAGAGGGGGTGGTGTGGTTCTGTTTGTAAAAAATTAAATCAAATTATGAGAAAGAGGTGACATAGGGTAGGAAGGTGTTGAATCATGGGTAGAGCTAAGGAACTACAAGGATGAAAAAAATCCCTATGGGAGTTGTATACAGTAGTAAGAAATGTAGTCTACAAATTACAACAGGAGATAGACAATACATTGCCAAAAGGGCAATGTTACAATAGTCACAGTGGGTTTCAATATGCAGGTAGATTGGGAAAATCAGGTTGGTGCTGGATCCTAAGAGGCGAAATTTCTGTAATGGCTTTCTAGAACACCTCGTGGTTGAGCCCACTAGGGGATCAGCTATTCTGGATTGAGTATTATGTCATGAACCAGAATTGATTAGAGAGTTTAAGGTAAAGGAGCTGTTAGGGGCCAGTGATCATAATATGTTAGAATTCACCCTGCAATTTGAGAAGGAGCTCAAGTCGTATGTATGTATGTAGTTGCGGTGACTAGTGGGGTACCGCAAGGCTCAGTGCTGGGACCCCAGTTGTTTACAATATATATTAATGACTTGGATGAGGGAATTAAATGCAGCATCTCCAAGTTTGCAGATGACACGAAGCTTGGCGGCAGTGTTAGCAGTGAGGAGGATGCTAAGAGGATGCAGGGTGACTTGGATAGGTTGGGTGAGTGGGCAAACTCATGGCAGATGCAATTTAATGTGGATAAATGTGAAGTTATCCACTTTGGTGGCAAAAATAGGAAAACAGATTATTATCTGAATGGTGGCCGATTAGGAAAAGGGGAGGTGCAACGAGACCTGGGTGTCATTATACACCAGTCATTGAAAGTGGGCATGCAGGTACAGCAGGCGGTGAAAAAGGCGAATGGTATGCTGGCATTTATAGCGAGAGGATTCGAGTACAGGAGCAGGGAGGTACTACTGCAGTTGTACAAGGCCTTGGTGAGACCACACCTGGAGTATTGTGTGCAGTTTTGGTCCCCTAATCTGAGGAAAGACATCTTTGCCATAGAGGGAGTACAAAGAAGGTTCACTAGATTGATTCCTGGGATGGCAGGACTTTCATATGAAGAAAGACTGGATGAACTGGGCTTGTACTCGTTGGAATTTAGAAGATTGAGGGGGGATCTGATTGAAACGTATAAGATCCTAAAGGGATTGGACAGGCTAGATGCAGGAAGATTGTTCCCGATGTTGGGGAAGTCCAGAACGAGGGGTCACAGTTTGAGGATAGAGGGGAAGCCTTTTAGGACCGAGATTAGGAAAAACTTCTTCACACAGAGAGTGGTGAATCTGTGGAATTCTCTGCCACAGGAAACTGTTGAGGCCAGTTCATTGGCTATGTTTAAGAGGGAGTTAGATATGGCCCTTGTGGCTACAGGGGTCAGGGGGTATGGAGGGAAGGCTGGGGCGGGGTTCTGAGTTGGATGATCAGCCATGATCGTGATAGGTGGCGGTGCAGGCTCGAAGGGCCGAGTGGCCTGCTCCTGCACCTATTTTCTATGTTTCTATGTATCAGTATTACAGTGGAGTAAAGGGAATTACAGAGGCATGAGAGAGGAGATGGCCAAAATTGATTGGAAAAGGACACTGGCAGAGATAACACAGAGCAGCAATGGCTGGAATTTCTGGGAGCAATTCGGAAGGCACTTCTGCTAAAGGTAGGATGACACAACCATGACTGACAAGAGAAAGCTAACATAAAAGCAAAAGAGCGGGCTATAATAGAGCAAAGATTAGTGGGAAGTTAGAGGATTGGGAAGCTTTTAAAAACCAACAGAAGGCAACTAAAAATTTATAAAGAAGCATAAAATGGAATACTAAGTTAATTAGCCAATAATATTAAAGAAGATACCAGTAGTTTCTTCGGTTATATAAAGTGTAAAAGAGAGGTGAGATTAGATATTGGACCACCGGAAAATGTTGCTGGAGAAGTAGTAATGGGGGAGAAGTAAATGGTGAAAGAAATGAATAAGTATTTTGCTTCAGTCTTCACTGTGGAAGACACTAGCAGTATGCTGGAAGTTCAGGGGTCAGAAGCATATGAAGTTACCATGACTAGGGAGAAGGATCTTGGGAAACTGAAAGGTCTGAAGGCAGTTAAATCATCTGGACCAGATGGTGTAAACCGCAGGGTTCTGAAAGATGTGACTGAAGAGATTGTGGAGGCATCAGTAATGATCTTTCAATAATCACTAGATTCTGGCATGGGATAACTGGACAGGAACATTGCAAATGTCACTCCACTGTTAAAGAAGAGAGAAATGCAGAAGAAAGGAAATTACGTGTATATGCAGTTAGTCTGACCTCAGTGGCTGGAAAGATGTTGGTGTTGATTGTTAAGGATATGGTTTCAGAGTACATGGAGGCATATGATAAAACAGGCTGCAGTTAGCATGGTTTCGTTAAGGAAAATCTTGCCTCAGAAATCTCTTGGAATTGTCTGAAGAAATAACAAGCAGGATAGACAAAGTAGAATCAGTGGATATTGTGTACTTGGATTTTCAGGAGGCCTTTGACAAGATGCTACACAAGAGGCTGCTTAACAAGTTAAGAGACCATGGTATTACAGAAAAGATACTGCATGGATAGAGCATTGGCTGATTGACAGGAGGCAAAGAGTGGGAATAAAAGGATCCTTTTCTGGTTGACTGCCAGAGACTAGTGGTCCTCCACAGGGTTCAGTGTTGGGACTGCTTCGAGATGATGGAATTGATGGCTTGGTGGCCAAGGACGAACACATCAAAAATATGTGGAGGAGCAGGTAACTTTAAGGGAATGGAGGGGCTACAGGACTTAGACAGATTAGGAGAATGGGCAAAGATTTGGTAGATGGAATACAGTGTCAGGAAGTGTATGTTAATGCACATTGGCAGAAGAAATAAAAGTGTAGACTATTTTCAACACGGGGAGAAAATTCAAAAATCTGAGGTGCAAAGGGACTTGGGAGTCTTTGTGCAAGATTCCCTGAAGTTACTTTGCAGGTTGAGTCAGTGGTGAGGAAGGCAAATGCAATGGTACCATTTATTTCTTAAGGATCATAACATTTTTATTTTATCGAGATACAGCACAGAATAGGCCCTTCTGGCCTTTTGAGCCGTGCTGCCCAGCAATCCCCTGAGTTAACTCCAGCCTAATCACGGGACAATTTACAATGACCGATTAACCTATCAACTGGTATCTCTTTGGACTGTGGGAGGAAACCGGAGCACTCGGAGGAAACCCATGTGGTCACAAGGAGAACGTACAAACTCCTTATGGGCAATATGGGAATTGAACCCAGGTTGCTAGAACTGTAAAGCTTTGTGCTAACCACTGTACTACCATGCCATATAACAGCAAGGATGTAATGTCAAACACGAGAAAATCTGCAGATGCTGGAAATCTGAGCAACACACACAAAACATGCTGGAGGAACTCAGCAGGCCAGGCTGCATCTGTGGAAAAGAGTACAGAGTTGCGTTTTGGGCTGAGACCCTTCAGCAGGACAGCAGGTTCTGCTGAATGGTCTTGGCCTGAAATATCATCTGTACTCTTTTCCATAGATGCTGCCTAGCCTGCTGAGTTTCACCAGCATTAAGGATGTAATGTTGAGGCTTTAAAAGGCACTTCAGAGTCCTCACTTGGAGTATTATGGACAGTTGTGGGCCCCTTAGGATGTGCTGAAAAAGGAGAGGGTTCAAAGGAGTTTCACGAAAATGATTCTAGGATTGAAAGGCTTGTCTTATGAGGAGCATTTGATGGCTCTGGGCCAGTACTCAGCGGAGTGTTCATGATTTAAATGTCCATTCAAAAATTTGATGGTGCAGGGGAAGAAGTTGTTCCTGAAACACTGAGTGTGTGCCTTCAGGCTTCTGTACCTTCTTGTTGAAGATTAGATTAGATTAGATTAGATAATGAGAACACGCAGTCCTCTTTTATTGTCATTTAGTAATGCCTGCATTAAGAAATGATACAATTTGTTCCTCCAGAATGATATCACAGAAACACAAGACAAACCAAGACTTAAAAAATGCTGACAAAAACCACATAATTATAACATATAGTTACAACAGTGCAAAGCAATACCGTAATTTGATGAAGAACAGACCATGGGCACAGTAAAAAAAGTCTCAAAGGCTCTCGAAAGTCCCTTCATCTCACGCAGACGGTTGAAGGGAGAAACTCTCCCTGCCATGAGCTTCCAGCACCGCAAACTTGCTGATGCAGCATCCTGGAAGCACCCGAGCACAGTCCAACTCTGAGTCCGTCCAAAAACTTCGAGCCTCCGACACCGAGCACCATCTCTGCCGAGCGCTTCGACCCCGGCCCTGGCAAAAGGCAATAGGCAAAGCCGAGGATTTGGGGCCTTCCCTCCGGAGATTCTGGATCGCACAGTAGCAGCAGCAGCGAAGCAGGCATTTCAGAAGTTTCTCCAGATGTTCCTCCGTGCTTCTCATGTCCGTCTCCATCAAATCAGGATTGTGCATGGCCCCTATTTAACAAATACAATATTAATTCGGAGCGGACGCGCGCACTGCGTCACGTCGCCATCTTCTCCTCCCCTCCTGATAGCAATGAGAAGACAGTGTGTGCCTTCAGGCTCCTGTAAACTCCTTCCTGATGGTAGCAAAGAGATGAGGGCATGTCCTGATTGATCTGGGTCCTTAATGATGGATGTCGCCTTTTTGAGACATTGCTCCTGGAAGATGTCCTGGATGTTCTGGAAGCTAGTGCCCATGATGGAGTTGACCAACTTTACAACTTTCAACAGATTCTGTTTCGTCTTCTGTTTTGATTGTTGTTTTGAATTTAATTGCCTTAGCAATAAGCATCATCAGTTTGAAAACACACCTTTCTATTCACTGACAGTAAAAATTATCTCCCTCTGCTGAGGAAATGTCAATAAACTATGAGTTATGTGAGGAGGTTTTGGTCGATGGTGGGTTCCTCCCTCTACCATCGCAATACAGATGAACAGTTCCCATAGAAACAGTGGTTCAAAGGTTCTGCCAACATCTGCTCGGCAAGAATTAGAGCAACGATTTAAACTTTGTACATGAATCACTGTTAACATGTATGACTGGCAGTGGAAATAGTGTCCCTGTCGGAGACTTCAGATATCAGTAATACAAACACCTTTCCATATCTTAATCCAGCTTTCATTATTGGCTCTAACTGATATGATGAGCAATCCGTGACATAATATTATCAATATCTTTTAGCAGCACATCATTGCAACTTTATATTAATGACAACATTATAAAATAATTGAAAGCAATTTCTGGTTTTAATTCAATTGTGATATACTGTTGCATAGTATGGGTGGTGGGGTGGAGATACGTCTCTACCAAAGGAGGTGTAAGGCGTTTCGTCCCTCCACTAGCCTGCAGGTCACCCTTGGGAAAGGTGTAGCACCTGCTTAGCAGCCCCACCCCCCACCAATCAGGGTCACATGAAACCATGGGAGCAGGTGGTGGATGGTTGTACAAACAGTTGGTTCATATCACAAGTCCTGGTTATGTTACCGCTGACATCAGGCAGACAATCTCTGAAGAGTATTGCTCATGGCTGGGGTCACCTGTCTTGCAAAGACACTGCCCAGAAGAAGGCAATGGCAAACCACTTCTGTGGAAACATTTGCCAAGGACTATCATAGTCATGGAAAGACCCATGATCACCCAGTCATACGACAAGGCACATAACAAACAACAAATAAATTGAAAATGTTTGTCTTCTGAGTGGGTGGGACTAAGAGTGGAAAACTGAGCAATGTAACAAGTGGAACTAGAGGTGCAGTGAGAGGTGGAATGGGTGTATGGAGGGGGGAAGTGGGAGTCAGTAGAGGGAGTGGAAATGTCGTGAGATGGGCTATTGAGACACGGGTGTCTATTACATAGATGGAGGGGGTGCAGGAAGACAAGATGTTAGGTGTAGAGAGTGGCAGCCTGGGAGTGTAGAGAAAGGGAGAATGGAATGGAAAAGGAGAGCTGGAATGTACAGAGAGAGAGTTAGTGAAAGGCATAGAGTAGATGTTCCCATCCTATGCTCCCCAGACCCCTTGCTTAATGGTACTATTCTTCCCCTCCCTCCACCACTACCTTTTCATTCTGGCATCTTACCCCTTCCTTCTTTGTCCTGAAGCGAGGTCTTGGCCCCAAAACACCAACTGTTTATTCATTTCCCTGGATGCTGCCTGACCTGCTGAGTTCCTCCAGAATTTTGTGCATCTTGTTAAAGGTCTTGGTCCATGACATAAAAAAGGTTGGCAACCTCTGTCATAGCGAGGTGGTGTGAAGAGAAAGGCAAATGCAGTTTAGAAAAGTGGGAAATATAGTTGGGGCAGGACAAGAGAAGGATAGTGGAGGATGTAGAGTGAGGGGGAGCGGATATAGGACATTTGGAGTGAGGGAGGTTGACAGTTAGTTTATGGGGATGCATTGGGTGGTGGGGTGGAGATATGCCTTTCCCAAAGGAAAGGTAAGGCACTCTTTCCCTCCACTGCCTGGATTAGAGCACTTCAGTTATTAGGAGAGATTAGATAGGAAGGGGTTGTTTTCCCTTGAATGAAGGAGGCTTGGGGGATGACTTGATAGAAGTATGTATCACGATGACAGGCACAGACAGAATGGATAGAATAATTTTTGCCAATGGAGGGTTATCAAAAGAAGACACAAGTTTAAGTTAAGCAGAAGGAATTTTAAAGGGGATATGAGGAATGAGTTTGTAACGCAGTGTTAGATATTTGAAACGCGCTGTCAGAGGAGATGATGGAATCACCTTCTGTGTTTAAGTGGTATTGAGACAGACACTTACATTGGTAAAGCATAGAAAGGGCAAACAGGATTCGTGTAGATGGGCAAAAAAAAGGACGTGTGAATGAAGAGCCTCTTTCTGGACCATAGGACTCTAGAATGGACTGGTAAAAGGTGGAAGCCATTCGAGGGGCATCTGTAATCAGGGAAATAGTTGGAGAAGGATCTGTGTAAACGGATCTCATTCTCACAGTTCTAGCCAGGTCAAGTTTATTGTCATCTAACTATGTACATGCATACTGTCAAACAAGACAATGTTTCTCTGGACCAGGGTGTAAAGCACAGTAGTCCACAATAACCTAGGAAAGTAAGGATAAAATCTACAGATGAATTATGCATAGATAAACAAAGTAATGTCTAAAAATTAACTATTGAAGGGTACAGAACCAGTGATACTTCGAATACGATGCGGCTGGAAGTTGAGAAGCCTAATAGCCTGAGGGAAGAAGCTTTTTACCATCCTGACCATTCTTGTTTTTATACATCGGAGTCTCCTGCCTGATGGTAGAAAGTCAAAGAGGATGCTGGATAGATGGGTGGGATCTTTGATAAGACCTAGGACCCTGTGTAAGCAGCACTCCTGATAACTGTCGTCAGTGGATGGTAGGGAGACCCCTATGATCTTCTCAGCTGTGCTCACAGTCCTTTGTAGAGACTTTTGCTCCCATACCAGATGGAGATGCAACTTGTCAGAATGCTCCCAATGGGTCCCCTGTAAAATCCAGCTATCCTCACTTGTCTCAATCTCCTGAGGAAGTGGAGGCACTGCTGTGCCTTCCTATTCAAGGAGGTGATATTGAGGGACCAGGTGAGGTAATCTATGATGTGAACTCCCAGGAACTTGGTGAACTTAACCCTCTCTACAGGGGAGCCATGTATTCGTAAAGGAGGATGGTTCATCTGCACCTTCCTGAAGTTCACAATCATTTCCTTGGCCTTCTCCACGTTCATACAAAGGCCTTTGCTTTGCCCACTGCATGCCCATGTACCAGTTTACCAGATGCACAGACTACCTGGAATAAAACCTGGTGGCTTTGCTGAATGCACAGTAAGATTGCAAAGCTATTTTCCCAAACATTTTGAGAGGAGTTGTGATGCTTAGTTCCTTCCTTCCTTCTTGCCCGTTACGCTGCTGACATTTCGGGCAGCAGTGAATGTCCCCTATCTCTTGTGGTGTTCGGGGCTTCCTTCATCGTGTCAGTAGCTGAAACAACACTGGAGATATTGTAATGAGAGAAGCAGGGATGGCAGAGGAACTGAATGCGTATTTTGCATCAGTCTTCACAGTGGAAGACATCTGCAGTATAACGGACTTTCAAGTATGTCAGGGAAGTGAAGTATGTGCAGTGAAAATACGACTGAGAAGGTGCTCAGGAAGCTTAATGGTTTGAGGGTGGATAAATCTCCTGGACCTGATGGAATGAACTCTTTGGGTTCTAAGGAGACAGCAGAGGCATTAACAATGATCTTTCAAGAATCAATAGATTCTGGCATTGTATTGGATGACTGGAAAATTGCAAGTGTTACTCCGTTACTTAAGAAAGGTGGGAGGCAGCAGAAAGGAAACTATTGACCTGTTAGCCTGACATCAGTGGTTGGGAAGTTGTTGGAATCAATTGTTAGGGATTAGATTACGGAGTACCTGGAGGCACATGACAAGGTAGGCCAAAGCCAGCATGGTTTCCTGAAAGGAAAATCCTTCCTGACAAGCCTACTTCAATTTTTTGTGAAAATTACAAGCATGGTAGACAAAGGAGATGTAGTAGATGTGGTGTACTTGGATTTTCAGAAAGCTTTTGACAAGGTGCTGCACATGAAGCTCCTTAGCAAGTCTATGAAATTTGCAGGGAATTACTAGCATGGGTGAAACATTGGCTGATTGGCAGAAAACAGAGAGTGAGAATAAAGGGATCCTATTCTGACTGGCTGCCGATTACCAGTGGAGTTCCACAGGGGTCAGTGTTGGAACCACTGCTTTTTATGATGTATGTCAATGTTTTGACTTTGGAATTAATGGATTTGTGGCTAAATTTGCTGAAGATACAAAGATAGGTGGAGGAGCGGGTAGTATTGAGGAAACAGAACCTGCAGAGAGGCTTAGATAGTTTACGGGAATGGGCAAAGAAGTGGCAAATGAAATACAATGTTGGAAAGTGTATGGTCATGCACTTTGGTGGAAGAAATAAATGGGCAGACTATTATTTAGATTTGGAGAGAATTCAAAATGCAGAGATGCAAAGGGACTTAGAAGTCCTCGTGCAAGATACCCTAAAGGTTAACCTCCAGGTTGAGTCAGTGGTGAAGAAGACAAATGCAATGTTTGCATTCATTTCTAGAGGTATAGAATATAAGAACAGCATGTGATGTTGAGGCTCTATAAGGCACTGGTGAGACCACACTTGGAGCATTGTGTGCAGTTTTGGTCTCCTTATTTTCAAAAGGATATACTGACATTGGAGAGGGTTCAGAGAAGATTCACGAGAATGATTCCAGGAATGAAAGGGTTACCGTATGAGGAACATCTGGCAACTCTTGGGCTGTATTCCCTGGAGTTCAAGAGAACAAGGGGGGATCTCATAGAAACATTTCAAATGTTAAAAGGCCTGAACAAATTAGATATGGCAAAGTTATTTTCCATGGTAGGGGAGTCTAGGACAAGAGGGCATGACTTCAGGATTGAAGGACATTCATTTAGAACAGAGATGTGGAGAAATTACTTTAGTCAGAGGGTGGTAAATTTGTGAAATTTGTTGCCACAAGCAGCTTTTGAGGCCAAGCCACTGGATGCATTTAAGGCAGAGATAAATAAGTTCTTGCTTAGCCAGGGTATGGGGAGAAGGCAGGGGAGTGAAGATGTCTGGAAGAATTGGATCAGCCCATGACTGAATGGTGGAGCAGACTCGATGGGCCAAATGGCCTACTTCTACTCCTATATCTTATGGTCTTCCTCTTGGTTTTCACTACTGTTGGTCTTGCAAGTCCTGTGTGGGGACTCAGGAGTGCCATCACACTCAAGTGTAGAACGATTCTTCATTGATTTTGTTTTACATGACAGGGTTGTTAGCTCTGAGCTGAACCCTCAAACGTGGAAGATTGGTGGACCACTCTTAGTCTGGCCTCTACCCTCTGACCTGTTTGGCATGGCTGACCCTACTGAGAGCCAAATCATAAAGCCCTGACTCCAGCCAACATTGCTCTCGGAGTCATTGAGGCATGCAACCCTCCAAGCACAACGTCAAGGCGGTGGCCCTCTTGGATGGTTACTTAGTTTGTTTAAGCATTAAGCAATGTGGAATCACTAGACTACAGAGAGAGACACGGAGAGTTGTGGGAGTTCAGATATGTCAACAGAGTCCTGCGGTTTGTGTTGGATGGTGGCATTTAAGATGGGAGACTAGGCAATGTGGAAAATTTCATGGTCAGATTGGCCAACTGGCAGTTTATGGACTGAACATTGGAAAGTTACCCTGAACTAGTACAAGAATGAAACAGCTCACTGAAGTTCTTCTGGGAAAAGAACCATCCTCCCTCCACTATTCCCCTCCACCGTTCCCGTACATTCTGGGCAAAAGTATCATGGCTGGCTGATTCAGCCAACACCAACAGCTTCCATGTATGTGACAGCTTGTGTCCCAGAGGTAGGTATTAGACAAAATTTAGACTTTGTTTTAGACACGAATGCACCAGTGAACAACATGACCAAAGTTGACGTCCTGCAGGTAGTTCACAAAACTACTTCCCTTACTTCTTCTGAATGCGATTCTGCTACTAGCTTGTCCTTGATGGTGTGTTTTGATGTGCTCAATGGCTGCGAGGACTTTACTCATAATGGACTGGGCCAACTACACTATCTTTTGTTGGATTTTCCTTTCAAAGGCACTGGTGTTTCCATATCAGGCTGTGATGCAGCCAGTCAGTACACTCTCCGCTGCACATCTATAGAAGTTCGTCAAAGTTATTGATGTCATGCTGAATCTGCCGTGCTTTATTCGTAATTGCACTTACATGCTGGGTCCAGGACAGGTTCTCTGAAATAGTGACACATATGACATTAAAGTTGCTAACCCTCTCCACCTCTGATCCCCTGATGAGGAATGGCTCATGGACCTCTGGTTTCCCCCTCCCAAAGTCTACAATAATTTCCTTGGTCTTGCTAACATTAAGTGAGAGGTTGTTGCTATGACACCACTCAGGCAAACTTTCAATCTTTCTCCTGAATGCTGATTCATCACCACCTTTGATTCACCCTACAACAGTTGGTCATCAGCAAACGTGTACATGGCATTGGAGTTGTACTTGGCCATACAGTTATAAGTGTAAAGCAAGTAGACCAGGGGACCAAGCACACAGCTTGTGGTACACCTGTGCTGATGGAGATTGTGGAGGAGATGTTACCAATCTGAACTGACTGGGGCCTACAAGTGAGGAAATCCAATATCCAATTGCACAAGGAGGTTTTGAGGCCAAAGTCTTGGAGCTTATTGATTAGATTTGAGGGGATGATGGTATTGAATGCTGAACTGTAATCGATAAAGAGCATCCCGATGTATGAATCTTTGCGAAGAAATGTTCCAGGATTGAGTGAAGAGCCAGTGAGATGGCAAATGCTGTGGACCTGTTGTGCCGATAGGCAAATTGGAGCAGATCCAAGTCACTACTTAGGCAGGAGATGATATGTTTCGTAACCAACCTCTCAAAACACTACAGTGGGTGTAAGTGAAAATGGGTGATAGTCATTGAGGCAGGCCACCATGCTCTTCTTTGGCACCAGTCTAAATTGAAGCCTTTTTGAAACTACACACATCAAAGTTGCTGGTGAACGCAGCAGGCCAGGCAGCATCTCTAGGAAGAGGTGCAGTCGACGCTTCAGGCCGAGACCCTTCGTCCGGACTAACTGAAGGAAGAGTAAGAGAGTAAGAGTTAGTCCTGACGAAGGGTCTCGGCCTGAAACGTCGACTGCACCTCTTCCTAGAGATGCTGCCTGGCCTGCTGCGTTCACCAGCAACTTTGATGTGTGCTGCTTGAATTTCCAGCATCTTCAGAATTCCTGTTGTTTGCCTTTTTGAAACTGGTGGGTTCTACACACTGTCGAAACAGAAGGTTAAAAATCTCAGTGAACACACCAGCCAGAGGGTCAGCGTCGGTCCTTAGTATGTGACCAGGTACTCTGTCCGGTCCATGTGCTTTCTGTGGAATCACCCTCCAAAAGAAAGCCCCCATGTCAGCTTTGGAGATTGAGAACACAGGATCATCCAGGGATGTGGGGGTTCGCAATGGTTCCTCTATATTCTGATCGTCAAAGTGAGCATAGAGGGCCTTGCGCTCATCTGTAAGCGAAGCCCTGCTGTCTCCCCATGTCGCTTGGTAATGTGGTTGGAGGTAATAGCACTCAAGCCCTGCCACAGCTGTCAATCAGGCCTCATTGATTCAAGTTACTCAAGTAACTTTAAGTACGCAAGTCAGTGGTTGCTCTAAGTTTTGGAGGGTTGTGGGCGTAACAGAACTGGAAGTGAAATTTGCACTGTGTTTTAAATATTGCTAAACTGGGAGCCTCTGTATGCTGGCAGGCTGGACAAGGGTGAGATCTGGAATGGCTAGGGCCTGGCTCAAGTTACGATGCAGGCAGCAACATCCCACGGTGAATTGAAGCCACTGAGCCCGATGTTTGGATTATGATTTAAGAGCTGGGCTGAGTCAGAAGGGTCGGGTACAGGACGAATCGAGGCGGCAGGGTCCAGGCCCCAGGCCTCAGAGTGTATCAAAGCAACTGAACCCGATATTATGACAATGATTTAGGCGCCGTGCCAGATTGCAAAGGTCAGGGTGTCGGGTCACAAGGCAAGGGATGTTTACTCGGCTCTGCACTGAACTAAGGATGTATGAACAGAATCTGTTTCGTGGACTTCAGTTCAGAATGCTATTTCCTTGCTTTTATTTTTTGCATGATTTGTGTTTTTCTCTCTGCACATTGGCTGTTTGGCAATCTTCTTTTTTTAAATGGGTTCTTCTGTGTTTCTTAGTTTTGTGGCTACCTATAAGGAGACAAATCTCAAGGTTGTTTAATGTATACTGTACGTTGCTGTTGTTGTTATTCCTTTCCGCTCCTTGTGGTCCATCAGGCGGCAAACTTGTCTTTTTGTTTTTTTATGAGGCCAAGTTGACGTTCAAACCAGCACAGTTGGAAAGTGTGCAGGGGGATTTGAACCCGGGACCCCTTGCCTCGAAATCCGGTGCCAATGCCACTACACCACTACCGGGCATAAGGTATACATGCTTTAATAATAAATGTACTTTGAACTTTGAATTTTTGAACTAGAAAGGGAGTGGGCAGGAATGCAGGGCAGGGATGAGGATTTCCACAGTAGGGCAGAGTGGGCGAAACTACTGAGGGAGAAAATTTTACGGAACGTGGAAGCTGATTTTCAGGGCAACTGGAACTGAGCAGTAAATGGGGCCAGAGCTTCAACGCCCTGAATGTTCAGTATAATTGAGTGACACAAGTGCTTACATCTGAAGGACTTTTGTTTATGTAGGTGCAATGTTGGCATCACTGTCACAATGCAGTTAAGATAAGGTCAATGGAAATGAACTGACAATCTCCCCCTCCTAATGAATCATAATCAAAGGAGTAATTTCTACTTGACTCCTCCACACAATGGCTGCATATTGGGGTTGTAATCTCACCTCTGGTTTAAAAGCTGAATGAGGGGAGGGGAAGGTGAGTTTACGTTGACTCCCATGACTTCAAAGTTCAAAATGAATTTTATTATCAGAGTACAACCCTCAAATTCATTTTATTGTGGACATACTCAACAAATTTATAGAATAATAACTAACCAGGATCAATGAAAGACTGCCCAACTAGGGCATTTAACCAGAGTGCAGAAGACAACACTGTGCAAATGCAAATACAAATAAGCAAAAAATATCGGGAACATGAGATGAAGAGTCCTTGAAAGTGAGTCCATTTGTTGTGGGAACATTTCAATGAGGGGGCAAGCGAAGTTATCCCCTTTAGTTCAAGAGCCTGATGGTTGAGTAACTGTTCCTGAACCTGGTGGTGTGAGCTGGACACCAGAACCCAGCTTAAAGCTCCAGCATAGCACTGAGGGTGACCAACTCACACCACCAAGTTCAGAAATTTTCTCCCTCAGCAGTTTCGCCCACTCTGCCCTACTGTGGAAATCTTCATTCCTGCCCTGCATTCCTGCCCAGTCCCTTTCTAGTTCAAAAATTCAAAGTTCAAAGTACATTTATTACTAAAGCACGTATACCTTATGCCAGCCAGTGATGTAGTGGCATCTGCACCGGACTTCATAACTTCGCCTCATAAAAAAATTCATGCCAAGTCTTTAAGTATACTTAAGGCAAAGATTGACAGATTCTTGATTGTCAGGGTATGAAGGGATACGGAGAGAAGGCAGGAGATTGGGGCTGAGAGAAAAATGGATCAGCCATGATGAAATGGCAGAGCAGACCTCGATGAGCCAAATTGCCTAATTCTGCTCCTATACCTTATGGTCTTATGGTCTTATAAACCTCTACCAGATCTCCACTCAGCCTCTGTCTCTCCAGAGAAAACAACCCAAGTTCATCCAGCCTCTCGTGATAGCACATGCCCTGTAAACCAGGCAGTGTCCTGGTAAACCTTGTCTGTACCCTCTCCAAAGCCTCAACATCCCTCCTACAGTGGGGTGACCAGAACCGTATGCAATACTCCAGATGTGGCCGAACCAGAGTTTTATAAAGTTGCAACATAACCTCCTGACTTTTGAACTCGATGCCTTGACTAATAAAAGCAAGCATTCCATAAGCCTTCTTAACCACCTTATTGACCCATGTAGCCACTTTCAAGGACCTATGAACTTGGACCCCAAGATCTCTCTGTTCAGCAACATTGTTATCTACACCTTATCAGACATTGTTAAGGTGGGCAGGTGTTCAGCATCGGCAGCTTGTGGGTGACTGATCTTCCTCTCTCCCTCTTGCTTGCCGCACCTGGAGGAAGGTGCCTGCATTTTGACGTCTCTCTCTCTCTCTCTCCCTCTTGCTTGCCGCACCTGGAGGAAGGTGCCTGCATTTTGACGTCTCTCTCTCTCTCTCTCCCTCTTGCTTGCCGCACCTGGAGGAAGGTGCCTGCATTTTGACGTCTCTCTCTCTCTCTCCCTCTTGCTTGCCGCACCTGGAGGAAGGTGCCTGCATTTTGACGTCTCTCTCTCTCTCTCCCTCTTGCTTGCCGCACCTGGAGGAAGGTGCCTGTATTTTGACGTCTCTCTCTCTCTCTCCCTCTTGCTCATTGCTCCCCATGTTCAAATGTTCTGTCTCTCTCACTTGATGATGCTGGAGTCTTGGATCTTGGGCAAGGTTTAATTGATGTGGTTTGTGAATTGGACTCTGTAGTTCTCGCCACGATGTATTCCTGGTTTAGAAAACATAGAAAGTATAGAAACATAGACAACATAGAAAAACTATGTTTCTGATCGCTCCTTTTTTTTGTTGCTGGTTTGTGTGATTTTGATTGGGGCAGATAGGCTCTGCGGCCTGCAGATAGCGAACATCACAGCGCTGGGTTTGGTTGGACTGAGCTGGACTGAATATGTCTGGACACTTTAGGTGACTTGATGGTTTAGTATTTTATATTTTATGTTTTCTTGTGTTTTTTTGGCAGTTCGTGCGATTTGTTTTCTTTTTGTGTTGAGGGTTTGATGTTTTTCTTTGAACGTGGTCCCAAGGTGTTTCTTTGTTTCGTGGCTTCTGTGGGAAGGTGATTCTCAGGGTTGTATACTGCATACGTACTTTGATACAGCAGAATTTTGAATCTTCGAGGATAGGACTCAGTCCTAAGTGAATAAGGCTGCTGTGACTGTGAACAAAGCCACCAGCGAGACAAAGCTTTAAAAGATATAAAAGTTTTTATTCAGGACACACACAAGCTGACAGCCTTTGGAGTCACTCAAGAGAGAGGCTCCCTGACACAACATTTTTTTGTTCCTCTCTGTGCCTTGTGACGCATCAGGCAGTAATCCTGCTGTTTCTTTAGTACTTGTCTGTTTTTTATGACGCTGAGTTGCTAGCTCGATGCACAACCCTCAACCCAGTATGGATGGAAAGCGTACAAGGAGCGAGCCAGGTTCATACTCACCTCACCACTCACCTCGAAGTCCGGTGCTGATGCCACTACACAACTGGCTGGCTAAGACTCAAAATTGGTTGTTTGGCATCCACCTGTCTCGAAGGACAATGGGTGATGATGATCATCATCACAAGCCTCGGCAGAAGGTATGAAGATCCTGAGATGCCCAGTCCTCAAGATCCCCCTCTCAGCCTCACCAGTGTAGTCCAAATAAAAGCTTATGAAGCAATACGTTTGGCGCCAGCTTGGTGACAGGAGCTGTTGGAAGGATGTTCAATGACGTTCAGCCACCGTGGGGGCTCCACTCCGGATTTGCTGTCTGGGTTTGCTCCCACAGCATTTGTCTCTCCCAAGGCTGCCCACAAGGCAGTGAGGCTATTTACCCATGGCTGGAGAACTGGTCCTCTGTAGTTCAGCCTGAGTCCAAAAAGAGTTCCGTTTCTGTGTGTCACCAGCTAGGAGGGACTACATGAGGCTTGCTATTGGAGAGGCGGTGTACTGGCAGGGAGAGACTCACACATTCACCTCTCCTTTTCGTGAGACTGCTAGTCAGCGCTGGAAGCTGAAAGTGAGAGTGACAAGCACTACCCACTACACTACCACACTAGACACCACAACAACCACTTTGACACCAGGCTCAACATTACATCACATTTTTATACATTAAAAAACAAAGGTAACAGGACAATTTCCATAGTTATAGTGCCCTCATGTTCCTTTTGAGTTACATGTAATTTTTCAAATTCCTGGATCTTACCATCATTGCACCCAAAGTGAACAGTAGGTGAGTGCAAAAGTATTTTCACTGTGAAGACCTGTTGCCCCTCGATAAACCAGAGTGGCAGTGGGGCTAAGGGGCTGCTGCAGACAGGTTTTAATTTAGAGATGTAGAAGGTGAGGCTGATCTTTAGGGTTTCGGGGAGCTGCAAGGTGTAAGCCAGTGGATTTACTTTCCTCATGATCTTAAAGGGACCAATGAACTTGGGCACCAACTTTCTAGATTCCACTTGGAATCATGAGTGGAGAGCCAGACCTGTTGCCCAGGCTGTAACATGGGTCCCAGACTTCTCCTTCAATTTGCCCTGGTCTCCGCTCTCTGGACAGAGGCCAGCAAAATCTCTCTTGATCTCATCCATTACTCCTTGCAGCATTGGACAAGATCTTCTGCCACAGGGACCCCAACCTCGGCTTCTGGTTCCTGAAGGAGATACAGAGCAAACCGAACTGGCACTTGGATGGTGACATCCCATGCATCGAGTACTGTAAGTTGTTGTGGGCAATCTCTGCCCATATCAAATGGTCACACCACTCATCAGGTCTTTCTGAGGCCAGGCATCTCAGGGTATGTTCTAAATCTTGGTTGGTCTGCTCCGTCTGGCCTTTGGACTGTAGGTGAAATCCAGAGAAAAGGCTTGCTGTTGTCCCTATCATTTTACAGAATGTCCTCCAGAAATGTGATGCGAATAGTGGATCACGATCCGAGTCAATGTCCATCAGGAATCCATGGATCCTGAAGGCCTGGTCCAGGGCAATCTTGGCCATCTCCGCTGCAAGCAGTAGTTTCTCCAAGGCAATGAACTTGCTGGCTTTCAAAAACCGATTGACAATTCCCATGACAACCGACTTCCCCTTGGATGGTGGAAGACCCATGACAAAGTCCACGGAGACATGTGCCCAAGGTCTTTTCAGAATGGTAGGCGGTGGAGGAGCTCTTGAGGCACACACTTCACATGCCTGCAAATACTGCCGAACCTCTTTCATCATTCTGGGCCACCAATACCATCTCTTGATAAACTCGAGGGTCCTGGCAATCCCTGAGTGTGTGGTCATTCTGGCATGGGGTGAAGTGGTGATAGGCTGCTCTTCACATTCCGGTTCATCAGGCTGGCGGGACAGGGCATCTGGCTTCTGGTTTTTGGATCCTAGTCGATAGGTTAGGATGAAATTAAAAAACAAAGACCACCTGGCCTGCCTGGAATTCAGCCTCTTGAATATAAGTCAGGTTCTTATGGTTAGTCACACCATTCCTCAAAAGCTAACTGAACCACAAGAAACTTGGATTTCTTAGTCAGTGCCGTCAGTGGAGCTACCACTGAGCTGAAGTTCCCGATGAACTTACAGTAGAAGTTAGCAAACCCCAGGAATTGTTGGACCTGTTTGATATTGGATGGTGGTGGCCAGCCTGACTACCTAGGATTTGGTAGGGTCCATCTCGAGATTACCATTACAGATGATGACACCCAAAAATGAAACCGTCATCACATGAAACTCGGACTTCGCCAACTTGACGTAAAGTCCATGGTCTAGTAGCCTCTTAAAAATGTCCCTGATGTGAGCAATGTGCTCCTCCATGGACTTTGAGAAGTTTAGGATATCATCCAAGTAGATGAAGATGTACTTATGGAGAGTATCCCGTAGCACGTCGTTTAAAAAGCTTGGAAAATGTCTGGGGTGTTCGTAAGCTAAAAGGCATAACCTGGTACTCGTGGTGTCCTATTGGTGTAATGAATTGGTCCACTCTTTGCCCTCCCTGATACAGACCAGATTGTAGGCACTCCGGAGCCCTAATTTTGTGAATACCCTCACCCCTTGGAGAATCTCGCAAGCCATATTCATAAGAGGAAGGGGGTAGTGATTCTTGGCCATTATGCAGTTTAATCCCTGTAATCAATGCATGGCTGCAGGCTCCCATTTTACTTTGGTATGAAGAAGCAGCCTGCACCGTCGGGTGAGGTGGAGAGCCAAATGAAGCCGTGGAAAGAGCCTCCTTTCCATACTCCTCCATGGCATTTCTCTCTGGGCCTGAGAGCACGTACAATCAATCCCATGGAGGACAAGTACTGGGCAGCAGGTCTATGGCATAGTTGTAGGGTTGATGCGGTGGAAGAGTCAAGGCCTTTCCCTTGCTGAAGACCTCCTCCATGTCCTTGTAAACAGAGGGTATTTTGACCAGTTTGGGTGTTACTATCTCCTCTGGACATTCCTTCGAGGACAACTCAGGAAGCTGAATAGTCTAAAGGTAGATAAATCTCCCGGACGCGCGTGTTCTGAAGGAAGTAGCTGTGGAGATTGCGGAAGCATTAGCGATGATCTTTCAAAAGTCGATAGATTCTGGCATGGTTCCGGAGGACTGGAAGATTGCAAATGTCACTCCACTATTTAAGAAGGGGGCAAGGAAGCAAAAAGGAAATTATAGACCTGTTAGCTTGACGTCGGTGGTTGGGAAGTTGTTGGAGTCGATTGTCAAGGATGAGGTTACGGAGTACCTGGAGGCATATGACAAGATAGGCAGAACTCAGCATGGATTCCTTAAAGGAAAATCCTGCCTGACAAACCTATTACAATTTTTTGAGCAAATTACCAGTAGGCTAGACAAGGGAGATGCAGTGGATGTTGTATATTTGGATTTTCAGAAGGCCTTTGACAAGGTGCCACACATGAGGCTACTTAACAAGATAAGAGCCCATGGAATTACGGGTAAGTTACATACATGGATAGAGCGTTGGCTGATTGGCAGGAAACAGAGAGTGGGAATAAAGGGATCCTATTCTGGTTGGCTGCCGGTTACCAGTGGTGTTCCACAGGGGTCCGTGTTGGGGCCGCTTCTTTTTACATTGTACATCAACGATTTGGATTATGGAATAGATGGCTTTGTGGCTAAGATTGCTGACGATACGAAGATAGGTGGAGGGGCCGGTAGTGCTGAGGAAACAGAAAGTCTGCAGAGAGACTTGGATAGATTGGAAGAATGGGCAGAGAAGTGGCAAATGAGTACAATATTGGAAAGTGTATGGTTATGCACTTTGGTAGAAAAAAATAAACAGGCAGACTATTATTTAAATAGGGAAAGAATTCAAAGTTCGGAGATGCAACGGGACTTGGGAGTCCTCGTACAGGATACTCTTAAAGTTAACCTCCAGGTTGAGTCGGTAGTGAAGAAGGCGAATGCAATGTTGGCATTCATTTCTAGAGGAATAGAGTATAGGAGCAGGGATGTGATGTTGAGGCTCTATAAGGCGCTGGTGAGACCTCACTTGGAGTACTGTGGGCAGTTTTGGTCTCCTTATTTAAGAAAGGATGTGCTGACGTTGGAGAGGGTACAGAGAAGATTCACTAGAATGATTCCGGGAATGAGAGGGTTAACATATGAGGAATGTTTGTCTGCTCTTGGACTGTATTCCTTGGAGTTTAGAAGAATGAGGGGAGACCTCATAGAAACATTTCGAACGTTGAAAGGCATGGACAGAGTGGATGTGGCAAAGTTGTTTCCCATGATGGGGGAGACTAGTACGAGAGGGCATGACTTAAGGATTGAAGGGCGCCCATTCAGAACAGAAGTGCGAAGAAATTTTTTTAGTCAGAGGGCGGTGAATCTATGGAATTTGTTGCCACGGCAACAGTGGAGGCCAAGTCATTGGGTGTATTTAAGGCAGAGATTGATAGGTATCTGAGTAGCCAGGGCATCAAAGGTTATGGTGAGAAGGTGGGGGAGTGGGACTAAATGGGAGAATGGATCAGCTCATGATAAAATGGCAGAGCAGACTCGATGGGCCAAATGGCTGACTTCTGCTCTTTTGTCTTATGGTCTTATGGTCTAACTCCTGAGACAACTTTGGTGACGGGTGATTCGACTGGCTTCAGAGTGCTCTCTCTGAGCTCACAAAGTTCATCTGTGGAAACTGTGGCCAGATCAGAGCCTGACTCCCTGTCTGTATCCACAAGTAACAGCAGCAAGGTGTTGGAGGGTTCTTGTATACCCAGGAATAGGCCTCAAGGATCAGTGTAAATGAGACTTTCCCTTCTTTGAGATCTGGTGGCTGGATTCCTTAAGCTTAGTGGCAAGTTTCCCAGACAGCTCGGGCATCTCCTTGGTCTTCTCCTGACCTAGAAATTTCCTCTCTCTAGTTCCTGTGGGATTCTGGCTAGACTGTGTCAGGATCGCACTGTCCTGTTGGCCAGAACTGGCTAGTGCACTCTTGAGGACTGGACCAGGTCTCCAGAAGGTCTTATGTTACTTCGCATTGAAGCCTGCCCCCTTATTGGTCACTTGTCACTACAGTCTGGGAGCACCATGCCATAAACAAAGCCTCTTAGAACGACTGGACCAAGCAATGATTCTCCCCTCTCTTCAATCCGTGGATGGGTTATGCTGGGACAGCCAAGGCTACCCAGGGATCAGGGGTATGAGTGGAGAGTCAGTAAAGTAGAAACTAATGTCCTCCACAAGATCCTCAATCCTCATCTGCAACATCACAGTCTGTTGCTGGATCAGCCCGGAACCTAGTGGTCAGCCGTCCAAGACAGCTGCAGGCAAGGACTGATTCAACTTTCGCAGTGGTGCGTCAAACCGCTGGGGGGTTTCTAAATCCAGAAAATTACCTGCTGCCCCCAAGTTCACAATAGCCTTCACCTGCCTCCCCCAGGTGAACTCTGCCTGCAGCACGAAACCAGAATCTGCAGGATTCAGCATAGTGGCTGCTACCATCACAGTCCTCCCGGCACTGGGTAGTTTAGCAGTTTCCCAGGTGGCTGCAGCTTCGGACATTCGGCCCGCAGGTGACCTGCTTCCCCGCAGTAAAAGTAGCTGACTCTTGACAGCGGGACCTTTCATCGGTGGAGAATCCAGTGCAAACGACCTGGATGGGGTTGACCGCATCTTGAGCTGGTGACGGAATGGTCATGGCTCAGTGATGCGGAGAGGAACTGTGATGAGTAGGGACCGGGCTCGGACCGGCTCTCTTCGATTTCCTGAAGTGGTCCCTTTCTGCTCTGCCAACAATTATGGAGACGGGTGCACTGGTCGATGAGAACCTCTTAAGTTTTCTGCCAGCTCTCCCAAGGTGAGGGCATTCTTCAGTTTGTCTTGGAGCCTGTGACGGTATAGTGTGGCCAAGTCCCCCGCTCCCCCTGTTCCAACCACTCCCCTGGGCCAAGGTCTGAAATTTGATCATGTAGTCGGCCGCTAACCGTCCCCCTGTCGAAACTTCATCAGGCAGTCTGAGGCTCGGCTGGCTCCAGCGGGGCGATAAAGCACCCTCCTCATGGCAGCCTCTGAATCCACAGACCTCTGACCTACGTTCCCAATGCGTGGTGGCCCATACCGAGGCTCTTCCAGTCAAAGAGAGATAATGAAGGCCACTTTTCTGCGCTCCGAAGCGAACTGGGACGGCTGAAGTTCAAAAACTAATGAGCATTGAATAAGGAAGCTGCAGCAAGAGCCCAGGTTACCCTTGAATCTCTCTAGGGTTGGAAGATGTACTGCCTCTGGAGTGAGATCAACTGGTTCTCCCAAGCGACTCTAGCTTCATCCTCGCAAAAATTGACCAGTGGTGACCTGGAGGTCACGAATCTCCGGGCTCTGTCTGGAAATACCTTCATTGCGGCTGGTCACAGCGGATGACAGACTCCGATATCTCGCTGGGTCCATGTTGGCTCAATCGTACTGTGATGAGAGTCCTTGACGAGGATGGCTTGGACCCAAATGCTGGAGTATCTGAGGCTGGGATCAAGAAACTGAGCACCAAACAGACACTAGACGAAATCACTGGTAGGCTGAGCAAGTTCATATCCCCCACCATCTTCTCCATGACCCTTTGGAAGGTGGCAGGGGCTCCCGAAATGCCCTGGGGCATCCTTTCGAACTGGAAGAATCCCAGGGGACATATAAATGCTGTCTTCTCTTTATCGGCCTCACTCATTGGGATCAGGTAGTATCCACTCCTGAAATCCAGCACACTAAACCACTTCACACCACTCTGACAGGCCAACGTGTCCTCGACCCTCTGGACTGTATACTGGTCAGGGATAGTACGCCTGTTCAGAGTCCTATAGTCCACACACATGCGTATCTTCCCGTTCTTCTGGGCCACTACTATTGGGGACGCATAGGGGCTTCGTGACTCAGTGATGATCCCAGCTTCCTTCAATTTACACATGTGCTGCCGCACATCTTCCATGTCTACAGGGGCCAGTCACCGCGACCTCTCTCTAAACGGGGTATCCTCGGTCACGCGGATAATGTGACAAGTGCTCTTGGAACAACCTACATCAAACTCGCCAATGGAAAGGACACCTTCCAGCTTCAACATTTTCTCTACCAGCCACCTTTTCCAACCCAGTGACACTGGCGAGTCCCTGAAGATGAATGACTCAGCGGTGAACTTTCCCCCACTTTTTCCAATAGTTTCTCCCCAATTTGCCTCACAGGGACACTAGACATTACTGTCACCGGGAACAAATGCGCCAGGGGCATCCCTCGTTTAAAGTTGACCTCCCTCCTCGTAGCGTTCCTGACGATCACAACCATCCTGCTCGTCTGTACCACTGAGGGCTTCTGCAATTCGGGCCTCACCAGTACCCCAGCTGGAAATCTCCATTCCCCCTTGAGGTCTTCCAGCGCGTCCACTAATAGGGCTTCGCCCTCAGTCACTCCGGGAAATCTGGGGGTCCCCATCACTCTCACTACTTCCCCGGGCCGTACCACCCTAGGCTTCGACTGGGTGCACCACACAGTCCTCTGGCCCAATGCTGACATGCACTTTCTCAAAAGCAACTTGAAATCCCCAAAAAACTCTCACCCGCCTTCTCCTTGCAGGCCCCCATGAGCCTCCTCACGAGAGGGGTGTTGGTCCCCACCAGAATTGAAACGCCGCCTGTCTCAACAGGGTCCTGACAAACCAGCACTAAAGTCTCAAGAACCTCAGACACTCCCACATCGGCCTCAGAGAACTCCAGTTTCACTGACACATAACCGCCGTATGGATAATCACCAGCACTGCTACCCCAAATCTCCAGTGCACTGAATGGTGTCAAGGGTAAATGCTTCAGATACCGGTTGTAAAACAAATGGTACAGTAACGTGACCTGCGACCCGGTGTCGAGTATGGCTTTAGCATAGATTCCCTCTATCTGTAGCGATACACTGGAGCGAGGTCCCACTAATCCTTCAGGAGTAGGGTCTTTTGCTTTCGGGGGTTCCTTGGCACATTGCTGGGAAAGTGTTCCACCAGAGACACCAGGCCATTTCCTCACTGGGTCTCCTCTAAGTTTCCCAACATCTCTCCCTGCTTGGATACCTGGGGGCTCACTTTCCGAGGGGCTTCCTGCCGCTCACATTCCCGCCGGAAGTGTCCCTCTTCCCCACAGTTATAGCACACGCTACCAGCCGCCCCTCTTCTCCGGAACCTTGCCCACCCGCAGCCCTCTGTGCGGTCCGTCCCCTGGGGGGGCCCCTCTCTACCAGTCCTATCATACGGAGGGTCCACACCCGCCATGAACCCCTGTGACCTCTCAGTTCCCAGCTCTGCCACCACCTCCTTTATCACTTCCTGGGTTGAGCTGGCCCCGGTCGCTTCACCACAAGGGGCTACTACCGAGGACTGCACCCTGCAGACGGAGTCCGTTCGCGGCCCCAACGCGTTCTCATCCTCCCGCACCTCTCTGATCAGCTGAATGAACGATGGAGGGGGGCACGTTTTACGGGACTTCGGGAGATCCCAAGCAATCCTTTCCTGGGACTGGCACCCATGGCTATCTGGTCCATTCTTAACTGATCCACATCAGCCGCCTGAATGACCCCTCTGCGCCGCAAGCAATTTAGCTGCCTCTCTAGCCGAAAAACAGAAGCAGAAAGCTTCTCCCCCTTCTCCTGATGCACGCTTTGAACCCCCAACAAAAGCTCCATTGGGCTTCCAGTCAGACCAAAAGCGTTGTCCAGGGCTTGCAGATAATTTACAGCTGTCGCTGCAGGATAATCTAACGTCAGCAGCCCGCCCTTTCAAACTTTCATCTGAGCACTGCCACTCATCTAACAACTGAGAGGTCCGTTCCGGCCATGTCTCATACTCCTCCTCCCCTTTAGGGGTGGGTGTTATTCCAGAGAATCGGCGGATAAGATTATCCCCAGGTATCCAAGCAGGAAGAGATGTCGGGAAACTTAGAGGAGATCCAATGAGGAAATGGCCTGGTGCCTCTGGTGGAAAACGTTCTCAGCAACGTACCAAGGAACCCCCGAAAGCTAAAGACCCTATTCCTGTAGGATACTTTGACTCTGATATTTCCATTTATTCACCAGAGAAGCAAGGGCGGATACTACCTCAGAATTCTCACTCTTCACCGGGGGACGTGGACTAATTAGACATTTCAAATCCAACCACTCTTACCCCTCCCTACTCAGAAATGATAGAACCCTGTCTTTGAAATCTCTGCCCCCCAGCTACCTCAGCGTTGGTCTGCATTAAAACGAGTGCTGTGCCCTCCATTTTATCAAACCTCCACTCACAATCACAACTTTAACAGTAGAATTAACAATTCATCCGGAGTACAAATATCTGCCCCACTGGTTCATTGCCCAGGGTAATCACACAGCATCCAACAGAATCAATCCTGAACGTAGCCCCCACAGTTGTAGCACTCGCTTCGCCTAGCAGCTTAATCTCGGGCGTGATAACCCCCCCTGCCCAGCCAAACTTAAGAAATCTCGTTTGGGTGGATGCTGCGCGATGTGTCCCCTGTTACAAATCAGTATCCCGAAATAATAAACAGTACACAATATGTGATTAAACGATTTAGCTTTATAACTCTTACTTTGACTATATGGTGAGTAGAGAAACAAAATATACCTTTTTCAGGCACCAATAATCTTATTAAACAGTCATGTGCACACAAATTTGGAGCTCACGCAGTTTGCAGTTCTTCCACCATCGATCTCCTCCTTCGGACCCCCGCTCGGAGTTCCCCGATCGGACAGCCCACCAACTCGCTCAAGTGTCGCGTCTCCTCTCTTCATTCCCCTTGTGCCTTCTTGCCAAAAGCTCGCGAAACCAACAGCTTTCAGACACACAGGAAAGAATAACATTTCCCCCCACTGGTTTTCACCCGTTATCTCTCGTTATAACCCAAACATTGTCGCTACAGAGAAACCAGTACCTCATCAGTTACCATTACTTCATCAGTTAACATTACAGAGAAGCCATTACATTAGCCTTAGCAGTTAACATTACAGAGAAGCCCTTACACAAAGAAGGCAAGAGAGTGACTATACTTCATTAGGAATTTGAAGAGATTTGGTATGTCAACAAAAACACTCAAAATCTTCTATAGATGTACCGTGGAGAGCATTCTAACAGGCTGCATCATTGTCTGGAACGGGGGGTTGGCGGGGGGGGGGGGGGCTACTGCACAGGACCGAAAGAAGCTGCAGAGGGTCATAAATTTAGTCAGCTTCATCTTGGGTACTAGCCTACAAAGTATCCAGAACAGCTTCAAGGAGCGGTGTCTCAGAAAGGTGGTGTCCATTATTAGGGACCTACAGCACCCAGGGCATGCCCTTTTCTCACTGTTACCATAAGGTAGGAGGTACAGAAGCTGAAGACACACACTCAGTGATTCAGGAACAGCTTCTTCCTCTCTGCTATCTGATTCCTAAATGGACATTGGACCCATGAACACCACCTCACTTTTTCAATATACAGTATATTATTTCTATTTTTGCATGATTTTTAATCATATATATATATAGTAATTTATTTATTTAGAGTGGTTGTAGATGGGTCATATTCTGCATGGAGGTCGATGACCAGTGGTGTGCCTCAGGGATCTGTTCTGGGACCTCTTCTCATCGTCATTTTTATTAATGACCTGGATGAGGAAGTGGAGGGAATAGGTTAGTAAATTTGCTGATGACACAAAGGTTGGGGGTGTTGTGGATAGTGTGGAGGGCTGTCAGAGGTTACAGCGGGACATTGATATGATGCAAAACTGGGCTGAGAAGTGGCAGATGGAGTTCAACCCAGATAAGTGTGAGGTGGTTCATTTTGGTAGGTCAAATATGATGGCAGAATATAGTATTAATGGTAAGACTCTTGGCAGTGTGGAGGATCAGAGGGATTTGGGGTCCGAGTCCATAGGACACTCAAAGCTGCTGCGCAGGTTGACTCTGTGGTTAAGAAGGCATAGGGTGAATTGGTCTGCATTAGAGTTCAAGAGCCGAGAGGTAATGTTACAGCTATATAGGACCCTGGTCAGACCCCACTTGGAGTATTGTGCTCATTTCTGGTCACCTCACTACAGGAAGGATGTGGAAACCATAGAAAGGGTGCAGAGGAGATTCACAAGGATGTTGCCTGGATTGGGGAGCATGCCTTATGAAAACAGGTTGAGTGAACTCAGCTATTTTTCCTTGGAGCGACGGACGATGAGGGGTGACCTGATAGAGGTGTATAAGATGATGAGAGGTATTGACTGTGTGGATAGTCAGAGGCTTTCTCCCAGGGCTGAAATGGCTAATACAAGGGGGTACAGTTTTGAGGTGCTTGGAAGTAGGTACAGAGAAGATGTCGGGGTAAGTTTTTTACACAGAGAGTGGTGAGAGCATGGAATGGGCCGCCAGCAACAGTGGTGGAGGCAGATATGATAGGGTCTTTTAAGAGACCCCTGTATGGCTACATGGAGCTTAGAAAAATAGAGGGCAATGAGTAACCCTAGGTAATTTCTAAGTACATGTTCGGCACAGCTTTGTGGGCCAAAGGGCCTGTATTGCGCTGTAGGTTTTCCTTGTTTCTATATTATGTATTGCATTGAACTGCTCCTGCTAAGTTAATAAATTTAACGATGCACGCTGGTGATAGTAAACCTGATTCTGATTCTGAATCTGAATCCTGTCAGTCCCAGTGAGAATTCTGTACCGCAATCCTCTCAATCCCAGTGAGTATGTTATCACAGTGATGATTCTATGCAGGTAATCGGACAGTCACAGTGAGAATTCTGTACAGTTACCCCATGAATTCCAGTGAGAATTCTATACAGTTACCCCGTGAATTCCAGTGAGAATTCTGTGCAGTAGCCCTGTCAATCAAAGTGAGAATTCCGTACAGTTAACCTGTTGATATCAGCGAAAATTCTGAGCTATTCTATCAGTCAGTAAGAATTCTGTACAGCATTCCTGTCAATCCCATTAAGAGTTCTATAGTCAAGTCGTCAAATTTATTTATATAGCACATTTATAGACAATTCACGTTGACCAAAGTGCTGTACAGATCAGAGCAGAGTAGTAAAATTACAAATACGAGAAACACGGACATAACCAACAAGGCAAACAGCCTATAGGCACAAAAGAAACAACACAAGGGCCTAGGCACAAGCCAAAAATCAGCCACATCGGGAGGATTCAAACGCTAGTGAATAAAAGTAAGATTTGAGCCTGGATTTAAAAGAGTCAATGGAGGGGGCAGATATGATAGGGAGGGGAATGCTGTTCCACAGTCTAGGGGCTACAACAGCAAAGGCGCGGTCGCCCCTGAACTCAAATTTAGATCGCGGGACAGCCAGGAGCCCCAAGTCAGCCGACCTGAGGGACCTGGAAGTAGAATAAGGGGTTAGAAGGTCTGCGATATAAGGCGGGGGGGCAGCCCATTTAGGGCTTTATAAACAAACAGGAGAATCTTAAAATCAATTCTAAACCATGCTGGTAGCCGGTGGAGGGAGGCCAGGATAAGAGTAATATGGTCCCTCTTCCGGGCACCTGTCAATATTCCTGTCAATCCCAGTGAGAATATGTGCAGCTCCCCCGACAATCCCAGTGAGTGTGTTATACAGTTACTCAGTCAATCCACTGAGAATTCTGTACAGTTATTGGGTGAATCCAGATGAGAATTTAGTACAGTTGCCTGTCAATCACAGTAAGGATTTTGTACAGTTGCCCTTTCAAACCTGCTGACAATGCTGTAGAGTTAAACTGTCAATCCCAGTGAGGACACTGTACAGTCACTCTGTCAATCCAGGTGAGAATTCTGTACAGTTATTCGGAAAATCCCTGTCAATATCGGTGAGAATTCTGTATAGTTCCCCTGTAAATCCCAGTGAGGATATCCTGTCAACGCCGGTAAGAATTCAATACGGTTATCCTGTCAATTTCAGTGTGAATGTTCTAAAGTTATCCTGTCAATCCCACTGAGAATTCTGTACATTTATCGGATCAATTCAGGTTAAAATTTAGAACAGTTGCCCTGTTAATCCCAGTAAGAATGTTGTAGTTACCCTGTCAATCCCAGTGAGGATTCTGTAGTTACCCTGTCAATCCCAGTGAGGATGCTGTAGTTACCCTGTTAATCCCAGTAAGAATGTTGTAGTTACCCTGTCAATCCCAGTGAGGATTCTGTAGTTACCCTGTCAATCCCAGTGAGAATGTTGTAGTTACCCTGTCAATCCCAGTGAGGACTCTGTAGTTACCCTGTCAATCCCAGTGAGGATGCTGTAGTTACCCTGTCAATCCCAGTGAGGATGCTGTAGTTACCCTGTCAATCCTAGTGAGGGAGCTGTAGTTACCCTGTCAATCCCCCAGAGAATTTTGCAGTTATCCTTTCAATACCAGTGAGAATTCTAAACAGTTGTCCTGTCAAGCCAAGTGAGAATATTGCACAGTTTATTAAAATCACTTTTTTATGTCTGATGTATAATCTATCCTTACTTCAATCAGGAAAGCAGACAATAGTCAGTATTCCCAATAGTTTTGCTGTAAGGTTTCTTCACTCTTGTACTCAATTCTTCTCTCACACAAATCTGCATGTCAACTTTTTTGCTGTTTCTCTGTTAACGTTAATTGAACAAATATCTTCCAAACTCTTACCATTAAAAAAACTCGCCTTTATATGTATTTTGTCTTTCAGAGAAGATATATCATTTTTCCAACTTTACCACTATTGCTGCATCCATTTATTCTATGCATCAGAATCAGATTCGGGGGTTTAATATCACCAACACCTATTGTGGAATTTGTTGTTATACGGCAGCATTACATTGCAATGCCTAATAATAAAAACTAAATTACAGTACGTAGACATATATACATGCTTATTATATATATATATATATATAAAATAGTTTATTATATATGACATATATTCATTAAATAGTTAAATTAAATAAGTAATGCAAAAAAGTTCTATTCAAAAGGTTCAAAGGAACATCTAAACAAGCCTGATGCATTCTGGAAACAAGTCCTGTGGACTGAATGAAGTTAAAATAGAACTTCTTGGCTGCAATGAGCAAAGGTATGTTTGGAGAAAAAAGGGTGCAGAATTTCATGAAAAGAACCCCTCTCCAACTGTTAAGTACTGGGGGTGGATCGATCATACTTTGGGCTTGTGTTGCAGCCAGTGGTACAGGGAACATTTCACTGGTAGAGGGAAGAATGAATTCCATTAAATACCAGCAAATTCTGGAAGCAAACATCACACCGTCTGTAAAAAAGCTGAAGATGAAAAGAGGATGGCTTCTACAACAGGATAATGAACCTAAACACACCTCAAAATCCACAATGGACTACCTCAAGAGGTGCAAGCTGTAGGTTTTGCCATGGCCCTCACAGTCCCCCGACCTAAACATCATTGAAAATCTGTGGACAGACCTCAAAAGAGCAGTGCATGCAAGACGGCCCAAGAATCTCACAGAACCAGAAGTCTTTTGCAAGGAAGAATGGGCGAAAACCCCCCAAACAAGAATTGAAAGACTCTTAGCTGGCTACAAAAAGCGTTTACAAGCTGTGATACTTGCCAAAGGGGGTGTTACTAAGTACTGCCATGCAGGGTGTCCAAACTTTTGCTTCAGGCCCTTTTCCTTTTTTGTTATTTTGAAACTGTAAAAGATGGAAATAAAAAAGTTTTTTTGCTTAAAATATTAAAGAAATGTGTCATCTTTAACTTTATGCCTTTTGGAGATCAGTTCATCTTTTACTCGCTTAGCTATTGACAGTAACAGAAATTTTGACCGGGGTGCCCAAACTTATGCATGCCACTGTATGTGTATATATACATTAGTTAAGTTAAATTAAATATTTAGTGCAAAAAGAGATAAAAGAAGTAATGAGGTAGTGTTCATGGGTTCAATGTCCATTCAGAAATCTGATGGCAGAGAGAAAGAATCTGTTCTTGAATCATTGAGTGTTGCCTTCAGGCTTCTGTACCTCCTTCCTGACGGCAGCAATGAGATCAAGTCATCTCCTGGGTGATGGGGGTCCTTAATGACAGGTGCCGCCTTTTTGAGGCATCGCTCCTTGAAGATGTCCTGGATACTACAGAGGCCAGAGCCCATGATGGAGCTGACTGAGTTTACAACTCTCCGCAGATTACTTTGATCCTGTGCAGTAGCCCCCCCTCCCCACCCACCAACACCCATACTAGACAGTGATGTAGGCAGTTAGAATGCTCTCCTTGGTAAATCTGAAGAAATTTGCGAGTATCTTAGGTAACATACCAAATCTCCTCAAACTCCTAATGAAATATAGGCACTGTTGTGTTTTCTTTGTAGCTGCATCGATATGTTGAGCCCAGGTTAGATCCTCAGAGATATTGACACCCAGGAACTTGAAATCACTCACCCTCCCCACTTCTGATCCCTGTATGAGGACTGGGGTGTGTTCCCTCATCTTACCCTTCCTGAAGCCCACAATCAACTGTTTGGTCTTACTGAGGTTCCCTTCTTTTCTTCTCCTGCTGTGCCACTGTGGCTCACATCTATCAGGAAGGTGCATTACTGCTGCCTACTGGAAAGAAGTATGATAGGAGCAATGACAGGATTCAGATCCTACATCTCAAACCTCTTTTAATTAAAAAGTTCACCAGGGCCCCATCCAACTTAACCATCCCTGCCTCAGTTGTCAGAATATTCTGCAAATTTAGCACCCTAGATCTACCCAATAATTGCCTAAACAGCTTCCCACATTCCAATGAGTATCTTACACCATGATCACATGTTCCACTGTCTCAGGGACCTTACAAAAAGCACATTCCCATGCTTACTAACAAGTGCCAAAGTGGAGTGCCCAAATGTCCAAACATCAGTGTTGTCAACGACAGATCTTACCTCCTCTTCCTTCCCAAAAGGTGCCTCCTCTGAAGTGGAACCAAATTGTAATATCACCTCCCTGTTCTACTCCTAACCCACAAATTCTGTCATTTTCCAATGCCAGCCAACCTATTGTAGCATTTGGCTTCATACTTTCCCTTATTGACTATAATGTCTATCTCAGACTTAGTAAGTGTCTGTTTTGTTAAAACATCTGCCCTTTCATTACCCGATTCACCCACGTGTGCAGGTACCCAACAACACTGTACTACTGTTCCCGCACTCTCCAGAACATACAGACTATAATACACTTCCATCAACAGATCAGGTCTCTTTGAATGCTTTGATTCCAAACTTTGCAGTACCAAGGCAGAATCTAAACAGATCACAACTCCGTTTGGCTTAACTTGGACAACCTATTGTAGACTAATGATAAAAAAGAAAAGGAAAATACTGCTGCCGAGAATGACCAGACACCCTTTCACCACCACAAGACCTTGTCCATCCTCCAGTAATGCCAAATCTATTCCCATACCTGGAAATTTCCATGGAGGAACTCAAAGCCAGGCCACAGTTGGGCTAATCTGCAAATCCCCAAGACCATACACCCACACATATCCCCCAATTATCCACCCAGAACATTTACCAATGGTTGGTATATTCTCAACAATCCAATAAAACTGAATAAGTCAAGTGGGACACCCTACCGCCCTACTAAGGAAGTCCACTATGCAAGACTTAAATTTTCTCTCTGTAGGTCAAGAGACAACTTGTCTAGTTCAACTCCCAATGCATCTCCAGGTGTGCTCCAGAATGCTCCACAACAGATTCTAAGTGCACTGGCTTGTAGCACATCCAACCTATATTTAAACTGAACAAGCTGCATTCTTATAAATTTCACCTTCCCTCTCCTTTCGTCCAGCTTTTAAACCAGAGTTGAGAATACAACCCCAGAATGCAGCCATTGTGTGGAGGAGTCAAGTAGAAATTACTCTTTTGATTGTGATTCATTAGGAGGGGGAGATCGTCAGTTCATTTCTATTGATCTTATCTTAACTGTGTTATCTTAATGTTGCAACACACATGAAAGTTGCTGGTGAACGCAGCAGGCCAGACAGCATCTCTAGGAAGAGGTACAGTCGATGTTTCGGGCTGAGACCCTTCGTCAGGACTAACTGAAGGAAGAGCTAGTAAGAGATTTGAAAGTGGGAAGGGGAGGGGGAGATCCAAAATGATAGGAGAAGACAGGAGGGGGAGGGATGGAGGCAAGAGCTGGACAGTTGATTGGCAAAAGGGATATGAGAGGATCATGGGACAGGAGGCCCAGGGGGAAGGCCTGTTTCTACCTCCTACCCAAGATCCACAAACCTACCTGTCCTGGCAGACCTATTGCCTCAGCTTGCTCCTGCCCCACCGAACTCGTTTCTGCATATCTCGACATGGTTTTATCCCCCTTGTTCAATCCCTCCCTACCTATGTTCATGACACTTCTCATGCTCTGAAACTTTTCGATGAGTTTAAGTTCCCTGGCCCCCACCGCTTTATTTTCACCATGGATGTCCAGTCCCTATATACTTCCATCCCCCATCAGGAAGGTCTCAAAGCTCTCTGCTTCTTTTTGGATTCCAGATCTAATCAGTTCCCCTCTACCACCACTCTGCTCCGTCTAGCAGAATTAGTCCTTACTCTTAATAATTTCTCCTTTAGCTCCTCCCACTTCCTCCAAACCAAAGGTGTAACTATGGGCACCCGTATGGGTCCTAGCTATGCCTGCCTTTTTGTTGGCTTTGTGGAACAATCTATGTTCCAAACATATTCTGGTATCTGTCCCCCACTTTTCCTTCGGAACATCGACGACTGCATTGGCGCTGCTTCCTGCATGCATGCTGAGCTCGTTGACTTTATTAACTTTGCCTCCAACTTTCACCCTGCCCTCAAGTTTACCTGGTCCATTTCTGACACCTCCCTCCCCTTTCTAGATCTTTCTGTCTCTATTTCTGGAGACATCTTGTCTACTGATATCTACTATAAGCCTACTGACTCTCACAGCTATCTGGACTATTCCTCTTCTCACCCTTACTCTTGCAAAAATGCCATCCCCTTCTCGCAATTCCTCCGTCTCCACCGCATCTGCTCTCAGGATGAGGCTTTTCATTCCAGGATGAGGGAGATGTCCTCCTTTTTTAAAGAAAGGGGCTTCCCTTCCTCCACCATCAACTCTGCTCTCAAACGCATCTCCCCCATTTCGCGCACATCTACTCTCACTCCATGCTCCCGCCACCCCACTAGGAATAGGGTTCCCCTTGTCCTCGCCTACCACCCCACCAGCCTCCGGGTCCAACATATTATTCTCCGCAACTTCCGCCACCTCCAACGGAATCCCACCACTAGGCACATCTTTCCCTCCCCGCTCTTCTGCTTTCCGCAGGGATTGCTCCCCACGCGACTCCCTTGTCCATTCGTGCTCCCCATCCCTTCCCACTGATCTCCCTCCTGGGACTTATCCTTGTAAGCGGAACAAGTGCTACACATGCCCTTACACTTCCTCCCTTAACACCATTCAGGGTCCCAGACAGTCCTTCCAGGTGAGGCAACACTTCACCTGTGAGTCGGCTGGGGTGATTTACTGCGTCCGGTGCTCCCGATGTGGCCTTTTATATATTGGTGAGACCCGACGCAGACTGGGAGATCATTTTGCTGAACACCTACGCTCTGTCCGCCAGAGAAAGCAGGATCTCCCAGTGGCCACACATTTTAGTTCCACATCCCATTCCCATTCTGACATGTCTATCCACGGCCTCCTCTACTGTAAAGATGAAGCCACACTCAGGTTGGAGGAACAACACCTTATATTCCGTCTGGGTAGCCTCTAACCTGATGGCATGAACATTGACTTCTCTAACCTCCACTAATGCCCCACCTCCCCCTCGTATCCCATCCGTTATTTATTTATATACACACATTCTTTCTCTCTCTCTCTCCTTTTTCTCCCTCTGTCCCTCTGAATATACCTCTTGCCCATCCTCTGGGTTCCACCCCCCCCTTTCCTTCTCCCTGGGCCTCCTGTCCCATTAACCTCTCATATCCCTTTTGCCAATCAACTGTCCAGCTCTTGGCTCCATCCCTCCCCCTCCTGTCTTCTCCTATCATTTCGGATCTCCCCCTCCCCCTCCCACTTTCAAATCTCTTATTAGCTTTTCTTTCAGTTAGTCCTGACGAAGGGTCTCGGCCCGAAACGTCAACTGTACCTCTTCCTAGAGATGCTGCCTGGCCTGCTGCGTTCACCAGCAACTTTCATGTGTGTTGCTTGAATTTCCAGCATCTGCAGAATTCCTCGTGTTTGCGTACCTTAATGTTGAGTGTCTTTGGCAAATTTATAGATGTCATCTGAGCTGTGCCTGGCCACGCAGTCATAGGTGTAGAGAGAGTAGAGCAGTGGGTTAAGCACATGATCCTGAAGTGCGCCTGTGTTAACTGTCAGCGAGGTGGAGATGTTCTTTCTGATCCACACAGATCGTGGTCTTCCTGTCAGAAAGACAAGGATTTAGTTACAGAGGGAGGCCCAGAGGCCCAGAGGCCCAGGTTTTGGAGCTTCTCAATCAGAGCTGTAGGAATGATTGTGTTAAATGTTAGAAGGTGATAGGTGAAGCCTAGTGGTTGGGAAAGGGAAAGGGCTGAAGAAGAAGGAAGCAAATTTGGTTTAATAATCTTTCCAAACATCTATAGTTAGTTTAATAACCTTTCATGCAGCAGTATTATAAAAAGGCCTTCTGAAGGTCCAAAGAACAACACACCCATTCTCCTCCCTTATCTGTTAGCCACAGCCTCAGAAATACTTAACAGATTGTCACATGCAATTTCCTTTTCAAAGATCCATGTTGTCTATGCCCAGTCATATTATTTAATTATAAGAGCATCTTAACAGTGAGAGCTAGCACCATCGAACATGATTGATGTCAGGCAGAATAGGCTGCATTCCTGTTTTTACCCCTTTCTCTCTCCTTTCTTAAATGTGCTCTTGCTTGTTCTACCTTGCAAGAGTAAGGCAGCCATTCTATATCTGTGGAATTTTGCAAGAAGCTGAATGAAAATCAGGTTTAACATCACCGGCATCTGTCTGTCTGTCTAGGTACCATATCCGATGCGGAATTTCGTGACCATGGTTTTCCATATAGATCTATCGTTCGTTTTTTGGATGACTTCCGTTTCCCCGATGTGTAGCCACCTGGCTATGCTTTGGATGTACATAAGCCGAGGTCTTCCTCTAGGTTTGCTCCCCTCAATCTTTCCAGAGAGTATGAGTTTTTCTAATTCATCTTTCCGCATGATGTGTCCTAGGAACCTGAGTTGTCTTTCTCTTATTGTTGGTATGAGTGATTGAACTGCTTGGGCTCTTCTGAGAACTTCTTCACCTGATGTGTCAAATCACCGGCATATGTCGTGAAATTTGTTGCTTTATGGCAGCAGTACGTTGTCCAAGTCAAAACACAATTATTGTCCACGTATGTGTGCTTCATACAACCTTGAGGTTCGTCTCTTTACAGGCAGCCACAAGATAAAGAAACCCAATACAACCCATTTAGAAAAAGATCGCCAGACACTCAATGTGCAGGAAAAAGAAATGAATGGTGCAAACAACAAAGGCAAGCAAACAACTGAGGTTCACAAAAGTCACGAGGCCAGTCATCACTGCAGTCGATTCAGGCGCCCATTAGTTGCAGGCCACAGCCTCAGCTCAGTGCAGGGGTGAGTAAACCTTGTGGAGCAGTGAGTTGAAGCAGCCCGTCCCTCACCTCCAGCCCCGATACTCTGACCTTTCCAATCTGGTCCAGCGCTTGAATCATCTAAACCTCAGGCCACTCCTCACTCTCGGACCCAGGCAATACATAATTAAAAAGCTATAAATTACAATAAGATAAATATATATATTGAAAAGTTAATACAATGTAAAAAGAGAAAAAAACTGAGTGGGCCCAATGCCCGTTCAGAAATCTGATGACAGAGGGGAAGAAGCTGTTCCTAAAATGCTAAGTATGTGTCTTTGGGCTCCTGTACCTCCTTCCTGATGGTAGCAGTGAGGAGGATACATGTCCTGGCTGGTGGAGGTCCTTAATGATGGATGCTGCCTTTCTGAAGCATCTCCCTTTGAAGCTGTTCTGGATGCTGGGGAGGCCTGTACCCATGATGGAGCTGGATGGGTTGGATGGGTTTTCAACTCCCTGCAGCTCTTTCCGATCCTGTGCAGTAACCCTGCCCCCATACCAGACACTGTGCAGTAACCCCCTCCCCATACCAGACAGTGATGCAGTAACCCCCCTGTTACTGTGCAGTAACCCCCTCCCCATACTAGACACTGATGCAGTAACCCCCCTGTTACTGTGCAGTAACCCCCTCCCCGTACTAGACACTGATGCAGTAACCCCCCTGTTACTGTGCAGTAACCCCCCCGTACTAGACACTGATGCAGTAACCCCCCTGTTACTGTGCAGTAACACCCCCTCCCCATACCAGACAGTGAAGCAGTAACCCCCCTGTTACTGTGCAGTAACCCCCTCCCCATCCCAGACAGTGGTGCAGTAACCCCCCTGTTACTGTGCAGTAACACCCCCTCCCCATACCAGACACTGATGCAGTAACCCCCCCGTTACTATGCAGTAACCCCCTCCCCATACCAGACACTGTGCAGTAACCCCCTCCCCATACCAGACAGTGATGCAGTAACCCCTGTTACTGTGCAGTAACCCCCCCCTCCCCATACCAGACTCTGATGCAGCAACCACATCTATAGAAATTTGCAAATGCCTTTGGTGACATACCAAGACTCCTCAAACTCCAAATGAAAACAGCATCCTCAGAGATATTAACACCTAGGAACTTGAAATTTTTCACTCTTTCCACTTCTGATCCCTCTATGAGAACTGGTGTGTGTTCCCTCCACTTCTCCTTTCTGAAGTCCACAGTCAATTCCTGGTTCTCATTGAAGTTGAGTGCAAGGTTGTTGGTGCAGCACCATCCAACCAGCTAATCTATCTCGCTCTTGTGTGCCTCCTCATGACCATATGAAATTCTGCCAACAATGGTTGTGTCATCGGCAAACTTATAGATGGCATTTGAGCTGTGCCTGGTCACACACCCATGGGTGTAGAGAGAGTAGAGCAGTGGGCTAAGCACGCTTCCTTGAGGTGCACCAGTGTTGTTTGAGGAGATGGTCCACACTGACTGTGGTCTCCCGGTGAGGAAGTCAAGAATCAATATATAGAGGGAGGCACAGGGGCCCAGGTTTTGGAGCTTGTTGATTAGTACTGAGGATATGATGTTGAACCCTGAGCTGTAATCAATAAACAGCAGCCTGATGTAGGTATTGCTGTTGTCCTGGTGATCCAAGGCCAACTGGAGAGCCAGAGAGATTGCATCCACTGTAGACCTGTTGTGGCGAAACACAAACTGGTAAAACAAAATTGTTAAAAAACAGCGATGGAAAATCCTTCTACATCTGAGTGGCCAAGGACAGACAAGTGGAGGACCTTCATTGCTGCTCTAAGCACCAGCAGGCATAATGGGCAGTGTAGAAAGGAGTTGTGTAGAGTTCCAGACTGGGCTTCTTTCACTATAGAATGTTGAAAACCATTACGACCACAGGGAGAAGGTACAGGAGCCTGAAACCCAACCCTCAGAAATTCAGAAACAGCTTCTTCCCTTCTGAATGGTCCATAGACACTACTTCATTATTCCTTTTCATTTCATAATACCATTTTTTACACTTTATTTATATTGTAATTTATATCAACTTGGAAAGAATTTGGAAAATGTGTAGCTTGGGTGGTTGATGGTTGGGTTGAGTTGTTCTCCGATCTTGGCAATTTGCTTGCAAACAATATGTCACTGTGCAAGGAGATATTATCAGTGCACTGTTTATAGTTGTGTATCCTCTGAGTATATACTTTTCAATCAGCTGATTGGTCATTATTACAGAAACTCAATTGTGATGTATGAGGGAGTCTCGTTGCTGATTGGTTGCTTGGCAAACTGTGCTTTGGTCTGGAATTTTGCCTGCATTGGCTCATAAATAGGATTGAAGTCTACATGTCTGTTTACAGAATTGTTCACAGAAAACCTGCTTCTAGGAATTCTCTTGCATGCCGTGTGTTCGTTTGCTTTCACTGATGCCCAGTCGATTTTGTGCCCCTCTCGATCTCATGGGTGGAGACCAGGGAGAGTTGGTCACGCCGCTTCACAGCCAGCTGGTGTTCATGGATCCTTGTGGATAATTTTCTCCCAGTTTGACCAACATAATATTCGCTGCAGTCCCCGCATTGGATTTTGTAGATCACATATAGCAATTTTATGCCTTTGCAAAACAACAAATTTCACATCATGTGAGACTGCCATAATAAATATGATTCTGAACTATATGGTTACTTTTAGAGAGACCAGATTTTATTTCCTTTTTTTGTTGGAGATGAAAGTTTTGCAGAATTACCAAACTTCCTTGTGGGATTCGAACTCATACCTTCCAAAACTGTGAATGCAGGTCTCTAGATTGCTAGCATCATAATCACTGAGCTCCTCAGTGACTACTGCCTGTCTTCAACAACCAGAGTTCTAAGTAAATTTATTATCGAAGTACATATATGTCACCATGTACAACCTGAAATTCATTTTCTTGCAGACATTTGCAGTAAATACAAGAAACACAAAAGAATCAATGAAAGACTGCACCCAACAGGACGGGCAACAACCAATGTGCTAAAGGCAATAAACTGCAAGTCCTTGAAAGTGAGTTCATAGGTTATGAGAACAGTTCAGTGATGGGAAGTGTGAAGTTGAGTGTAGTTGTCCCCTCTAGTTCAAGAGCCTGTTGGTTGAGGGGTTGTAACTGTTCCTGAACCTGATGGTTTGAGTCCCGAGGCTCCTGCACCTTCTTCCTGATGGCAGCAGCAAGAAGAGAGCATGGCCTGGGTGGTGGGGTTTCTTGATGATGCTTTCCTACGACAGCACTCCTTGTAGATGTATTTAATGTTGTCATAAGTACAGCATAGAAACAGGCCTTTTGGCCCATTTAATCCATGCCAAACCATTTAAACTGCATAGTCCCATTGACTGGCAATGGGACCATAGCCCTCCATACCCCTATCATCTATGTACCTATCCAAACTTCTCTTAAACGTTGAAATCAAGCTCACATGCACCACTCGTTCCACACTCTCACCACCCTCTGAGTGGAGAAGTTTCTCCTCATGTTCCCCTTAAACTTTTCACCTATCACCCTTAACCCATGACCGCTGGTTGTAGTCTCACCCAGCCTCAGTGGAAAAAGCCTGCTTGTATTTACCCCATCTATAACCCCTCATAATTTTGTGTACCTGTATCAAATATCCTCTCCATCTTCTACATTTTAAAGAATAAAGTCCTAACTTATTCAATCTTTCCATTTAACTTGAGTCTTTCAGTTCCAGCAACATCCTTGTAAACTTTCTCTGTATTCTTTCAACTTTGTTTACATCTTTCCTGTAGGTAAGTGACCAAAACCGCACCTCTAATGTATGGATCTATTTCTTTTAGAGAAATGACCCCCCTTAAAACTATGTAAGGATTGTTGTCTACGCATGTGTATTGACCTGTTGTCTATGTATGTGTTCTCTCTCTCTCTCTCTCTCTCTCGCTGCAATGTGAATACACCAGTTAAAACCATCTTCCACCTGTGTGCCTTTTAGTTAATTGACATGTAGTTTGTGCACAGACACAAGAGCACCTACCTACAGGAAAGATGTAAATAAGGGAGGAGAGTTTACCCGTGATGTACTGGGCCATATCCACTACTTTTTGTAGGCTTTTCTATTCAAGGGCATTGGTGTTTTCATACACTCTCCACCACAGATCTATAGAAGCGTGTCAAAGTTTTAGATGACGTGCCAAATCTTCACAAACTTCCAAGAATGTAGAGGCCCTTTTAAAAAGTAATAACACCTGTAAAGTTGCTGACCCTCTCCTCCGATGAGGACTGGCTCATGGACCTCTGGTTTCCTTTTCCTGAAGTCAATAATCTGCTCCTTGGTCTTGCTGACATGGAGTAAGAGGTTGTTATTGTGACACCACTCAGCCAGATTTTCAATCTCCCTCCTATATGCTGATTCATCACCACCTTTGATTTGGCCAATGACAGTGATATCATCAGCAAACTTGAACGTGGCATTGGAGCTGTGCTTAGCCACACAGTCATAAGTGTACAGTGAGTCGAGCAGGGGGCTAAGCACACAGCTTTGTGATGCCTCTGTGCTGATGGAGATTGCGGCAGACATGGTGTTGCCAATCCAAACTGACTGGGGTCTGCAAGTGGGGAAATTGTGCATCCAGTTGTACAAGAAGGTATTGAGGCTTATTGATTAGTTTTGAGGGGATGGTAGTATCGAATTTTGAGCTGTAGTCATTGAAGAGCTTTCTGATGTATGCACCTTCACTGTCCAGAGGCTCCAGGGTTGAGCCAATGAAATGCCATCTGCTGTGGACCTGATGTGACAGTAGGCAAATTGGAACTGATCCAATCCATTTGTCGGGCAGGAGTTGATGTTTCATCACCAACCTCTCAAAGCAATTGATTACAGTGGTTGTACGTACCGTACTACTGGGCGATAGTCATTGAGGCAAGTTTCCGCATTCTTCTTAGATACCAGTGTAATGGAAGCCTGCTTGAAGCAGGTCAATACCTCAGAATGCCAAAGCGAGAGGTTAAAGATGTCAGTGAACACTCCAAGCAGTTTACAGGTCTTTAGTACTTGGCCGGATGCTTTCTGTGGGTTCACCCTCCTGAAGGATGCTCTCATGTTATCCTCAGAGACTGAAATCAGAGGCTCATTGGGGCTGTGGGAGTTCTTGAATCTGCCTCCATGTTTTGACGGTCAAAGTAAACTCATCTGGGAGTGAAACCTATGTCTCTTAGTTTCACTTTGTAGGAGGTGGTAGCATTCAAGTCCTGCCACAGCTGTTGAGCATCCTTCAGTCATTCAAGTTTGGTTCAGAACCGCCACTTTGCACATGACATGGCTCTCCGGAGATCATATCTGAACCTCGTGTATCTTTCTTGGTCACCAGATCTGAATGTTACTGATGTGGCCCTTAGCAGATTGCATTTCTCATGGTTCATCCTGGGATTCTGGTTCTGAATGATTTTGTGGGGACATACTCATCTACAACTGTTTTTATGAAGTCCATGAAAACCGTGTTGTATTCAATCAGGTCCTCTGATGAGTCCTTAAACACAGCCCAGTCCACCAACTCAAGGTAAACCTGTAACCATTTCTCTGCCTTCTGAGACCACGTCTTTGTTGTCCTTATCTCTGTAGCCTCCGTCTGTATGCAGGTAGGAGGATCAGATTTCCTGAAATGCAGTCCAGGCATTCCTAATAGTAATAAAGCAGTGGTCGAGTGTGTTGGGACCTCTGACGCTGCAGGTGATATGTTGATAATTGGCTAGTGAGGCTGATCAACATCTCCACCCATGAATCCACTCCTCTACCCCATCCCCACCACTAATTTATCAGAGTCACTTAATGGCAGACACTTCAGAGTCAAGCATCTTTTAATGGACATAAAATCGATCTATCTGTATAAACTATCTTAAGTATTTATAGTATGTTTATTATTATGTTATTGTGTTATTTTTGTGCTGCATCAGATCAGGAGTATCAACTATTTTATTCACCTTTACACTAGTGTAAAGGAAACAACATTAAACCATCTTAAGTCTTCAGTAGTCCCAGCCTGCGCTCCCAGAGAATGGCCTGCCACTTCAAAGCTAAGCCATAAACGTTGTAGACTGTGTTTCCTTTTAGGGAACTCGCCAACCAGTTGGAATATTAACAAGCCCCATGGCTGCTTTTCCTGAGGCCAGTTTACTCAGCTCGATTCACAGCTTATCACAGTGGGACTGGATTTCACAGCTTCTCACATCAGTTCAGTGGGGTTTGGCCGCAGTCAGGGGGAACTGTGAGGGGACAACACAAGACACAAAGAACTGAGGTGGCCATTTGGCTGAAGCAACATTTATAACCCGAGTTTAAGGACTTTTTGAGAGCAAGTTAGTTAAAGTTGCACCAAGTGCATTAAATGATGAGACAAGACCTTGTTCATTCAGAATGACCACATTGATAAGTTTGACTCCACACATCAATGGTCACATCACCTATGTCCCTCCTGGAGCCTGCTTGGAACCATTGGAATATATGAGACATATAGTGTGCCAGGGGTGAATGAATTTCTTGATCCAGATTCCAGCATCCCAAGGTCACATATGGTGACATATACAGTACTGCACAGAAGTCTTAGGGCACCCTAAATTTTTTATATGGTTTTAGATGGTATGAGTTCACAGAGTCCTGATCGCAACATCATCGAGGCTGTCTGGGATTACCTGGAGAGACAGAAGCAAGTGAGACAGCCAGAGTCTGCAGAAGAACTGTGTCAAGTTCTCCAAGATGTTTGGAGCAACCCATCAGCTGATTATCTTATAAAACTGCACAACAGTGTACCTAAGAGAATTGATGCAGTTTTAAAGGCAAAGGGTGGTCACACCAAATATTGGTTTGATTTAGGTTTATTTTACTGCTTACTGCTCTTCATAGCAATTTTTTGATATTTAGAATGCTGTCATTTCATTTTTTTTGAAAGCATCTTCACTTTACAGGATTTTGTTTTATATATGCACAGTACTGTATCAGTCTTAATAATAAATGTACTTTGAACTTTGATGCAACCTCCTCAAGCCTCTGGGATAGGGAAGGCCCCCTTCCACGTGAAGAAACCCCTTACCCCAGTCCTCATGGCTCAGTTGTTATTTTGACACCACGGCCTAGTTCCAGACTGCTCAGTCAGAAGAAACATTCTTAGTGCATCTATTTGGCTGAATCTTCAAACTGTTTAGTGTGCCTCATTGAGGTCAGACAGCTCTTGTCAGAAATCTCGTGACTGACAAAGATTGTCATAACCAACTCCCTAGCCCAGCAGTCCAGATATTAACCTTGGAATAATTCCTTGATGCAACTCCCTGCTCCCTATCTCAATGGAGGTCCAAAGGTTGCATGCAGAGTTGACCCAATGTCTCAAGCTTTTAACAACTTTCAATTTCACAATTTTTAATTGGGATGTTATACTGAAGTTGTATAAGACATTGGTGAGGCCTAATTTGGAATATTGTGTGCAGTTTTGGTTATCTATCTATAGGAAGATATAAATACAGTTGAAAGGGTAGAGAGAAAACTTAGAAGTATGTTGCTGGGTCTGGAGGACTTGAGTTAAATGGAAAGATTGATTAAGTTAGTAAGTTATTCCTTGGAACATAGAAGACTGAAGGGAGTTTTGATAGAGGCATACAAAATTATAAGGGGGATAGGGTAAATGCAAACAGGCTTATTCCACTGAGGTTGCATGGGTCATGGGTTAAGGGTGAAAGGTGAAAAGTTTAAAGGAACATGAGGGGAAACTTCTTCACTCAGAGGGTGGTGAGAGTGTGGAATGAGCTGCCAGCACAAGAAGTGCATGTGATCTCGATTTCAACATCTAAGAGAAATTTGGATAGGTACGTGGATGTTAGGGGTATGGAGAGCCATGATCCCAGTGCAGATCGATGGGAGTAAGCAGTTTAAATGGTTCAGCATGGACTAGATGGGCCAAGGAGCCTGTTTGTGCTGTACTTTTCCATGACTCTGACTCAACTTGCAATATCATTGGCACAGTTTATGTTGAGTCATTTTATTCTTTCAGAATTTAGGATTTTAATGTGATCTGTAAACAAGCTACACCCGTGCTTTCTAAGGTCAGTGTCCAACGCATCATCTCAAACATTTCATCAACAAACTGGGTTGATCAACATCCTGGGTGAGCTCACCTGATATTAAATGCTGATGAGGAAATGTCTCCACACTCCACCTGGGCTCTGAAAGTAGGATGGAGTTGAGGAGACATGAGATGAGAGAGAATGAGTCAGCTTATAGGCCAGACACAGGAGTGACTGCAGATGCTACGGAGGGAAGGATTTCCCCTAGCCCAGTGTAGTCACTGCTCTTACTGGCAGTAAAAAGTGTGATCATTGCAATCAATAGCTTGTAACTTCCCTTTTGGAGTTGAGCCTGTACCACCTGGCATTTTTGTAGTGTGAACTTAAGTCTGGAAGGTGTAGGATGGTCTGTAATGTGTACTGGCTGAATCGAGGCAGTGGGGCCCAGGCCCGAGAGCGGGGAATGAGGCCATTGTTGGAGTGGATTTGCAGGTGATTCAATGCAGCAGAACCGAGATGAGAGGAGGTAGAGTCGAGACAACAGGGCCCAGTCCTAAGAGCATATTGAAGCCACAGGGCCCAGGTCCGAGAAAAGAAATAAACCTGAGATTTGATCAATTTAAGTGTCAGGCCAAGTTGGAAAGGCGGGTACGCGCCGAATTGAGTTGGCAGGATCCAGGCCCGACAGTGACAAACAGCCTGAGGTTTGGACAATTTAAGCACAGGGACAGATTGAAAAGTAGGTCTGTGCTGAGCTGAGGCTGTGGCCTGCAACTAACAGGCTCCTAGATCAGCTGCAGTGATGACTGGTTTCGCCGCTGCAAACTCACTTTCGCTAACTTCAGTTGTTTACATGATTTGTTTCTTTTTCTGCATTTTGGGTGTTGGGCGGTCTTTTTTTAAAATGGGTTCCATTGGGTTCTTTTGTTTAGTGGCTGCCTGTAAGGAGACGAAACCCAAGGTTGACCCTCGACCCAGCACAGATGGAAAATATGTATACAGCCAATGGGATTTGAACGCGGAACTACTCGTCTCAAAGTCTGGCGCAGATGCCACTGCACCGCCGGTTAGCACATACATACTTTGATAATAAGTGTATTTTGACTTTGAAATTTCATATCCCATTAAAATACCACACTCCACACCAGCTCCTTGCTTTGTGCTTTTTTTCCTGTTTTAATTACAAGTTTTGTTTTTTGTTGAAGTAATAATAAAAAAAATTACAAGTATGTTGAGCAAATAAAATGGTTTAGACAGAACAATCATCATTTGGCTAGATTAAACCCAGAAATCACAGAGTAGCGAGGTAGCAGTCTCTTCACCCTCCACCACAACACCCCTGCCCCTCACATAGGGGGAAGAGGGGAGTGAGGGAGGGTACTTTAACAAAGGCTCCTGCAGCTTTCGACCCCGGCTCTGTATAAATTATACGTATACTGTGGGGTAAGGCAAGCAATTATTGCTCTGGTAAAAAACACAGCTCCCTGAATGGCATATTGAGAGAGGAAGCAGAGACATCTGCTCAGGCTACACACCCACCCAACCTCTCCCCCACCGACCGGACCGCGTGCAGCACTATTACTCTGGCACCACAACCAGAACGTCACAGGCCACAGAAGCACAGGGAGTGTGAGGGCCATCCAGCTGATTAATACTGTAACCTATTCTTCTCTTTTGTGGGGAGCCAAGGACTATTTGAGATACTACACTGACAAAAGTTCCTAAACCTTTTCCCAAGCAGCTGGGACATTTGAGATGTTTTATTTACACCCACCAGCTTGGGAGTGATAATTTTTAGTTTTATTGAGATACGGAACAGGAACACTTGCCCAGCAACCACCAATTTAATCCTAGCCTAATCACAGCACAATTTACAATAGCCAATTAACCTACCAACCAGTACGACTGTGGGAAGAAACCGGAGCACCCAGAGGAAACCCACACAGTCACGGCAAGAACGTACAAACTCCTTGCAGGCAGCTGCGGGAATTGAACCTGGGTCACCTGTACTGTAAAGCGTTGTGCTAACCACTATGCTACTGTGCCGCCCCCATTATCATCTTGCTATCTACCTTCTTCTATGTACCTGGCTCTCCCAGGCTAATTCACAGCTCCCACCTGCCCACTGTTCCCACAATGGAAATTGCACCCAATTGATAGTTTGTTTTTTTGTCTATGCAGTGTTAAGAGTCCAGAAAGTGACAGCTTCAAGGGCAGCCTTGCAATCATTGAGCACATCTACATGAAATGCTGTCGCAGGAAAACAGCATCCATCATCAAAGAACCACACTACCCAGGACGTGCTCTCTTCTCACTGCTGCCATCGGGTAGAAGGTACAAGAGCCTCAGGACTCACACCACCAGGTTCAAAAACAGTTACTACCCCTCAGCCATCAGGCTCTTGAACAAAAGGGGATAACTACACTCACCTGCCCGTCCATTGAGATGTTCCCACAATCAATGATCTTACTTTAAGGATTTTAGCTGATTATCTCATGTTCTCATGATTTATTGGTGTTTATTTATATTTGCATTTGCACAGTTTGTTGTCTTCTGCACTCTGGTTGATCTTTCACTGATCCTGTTACAATTACTATTCTACAGATTTGCTGAGTATGCCCACAGGAAAATGAATCTCAGGGTTGTATGTGGTGACATATGTGTACTTTGATGATAAAACTAACTTTGAACTTTGAGAGCAGGAAATGTTCCCTGCTCTCTCTAGGCCAGGGACAATCACAACTTCTAGTCCATCTCCCCCCTCCCCCATCATCCTCCCCGGTTACAGAGGCAGCAAACAAGTTAACCAATAGCTTATGCATGGCAGGATATGGCATGTGACTGCAGGAGAACACAATGATCTAAGAGGGAGGTACATGTGAAGAATGACAAGACTGTTAAACCCTGTGCAAGAACAAAAGGAAGTGACCATCATTCTTCGGTGATCCTTGCAACCTATGTAAAACTTTTTACTGTGCTTCGAGATGTGGCCTCGGGGCTGGACAGATCTCTGTGAAGTAGGAACATGTTCCTGACTGACTGATTGACCAGAGCATGGACCCAACCTACTACCCAGACTGGACTATATTTTCCTGCCTGGTTCTAGCTCAACAACCACCGACTAGAACAGGCAAACTTAAAATGAGAGAGGGTTTTAACTTTTAATCCTGGAGTAGAAATAAAGCAGCTTTCATTCTCTCTAAATCATTATTGCACCATTTGAAAACATTACAAATTCCTGCAAGTTTCACTTGTGCTAAATCAAACCAGTGATACTCACCAAGCAATCAAAAGAATATCAAACGTGACATCATAGCCTGATGTACTGTGGCTCTGTGTATTGGATTGCACAGCTTACATAACCAAACTAGATAAAAATGGACTAGGGAAGATGCTTAAGCCTTCTCACATCTAGGCTGCATGCCTGTGAACCCTTTTAACCTTGCTGTCCACTTAGTCCTCCAAGAGGACCACAACGTTGTTGTTTGGTTTGGAGGCTTGTGTGCCTCAGTGACCTGAAGAGCTGTGTTGGCTGGAGTCAGGGCTTTATGCCTTGACTCTTGGTAAGGTCACCATGCCAAACAGGACAAAAGGTAGAGGCCAGACTAAGGGTGGTCCACCAGTCCTCCAGGTTCAGGGGTTCAGCTCAGGGCTAACAACTCTGACTGGTAAAACAAAATTGTTATGGAAACAGCAATGAAGAATCCTTTTCCATCTGAGTGTGACGGTATTCCCGAGTCTCTGCCCGGGACTTGCACGACTGACAGTAGTGAAAACTGAGCTACTGACACGATGAAGAAAGCCCTGAACACTGCCAGAGATGGAGGACCTTCATTGCTGCCCAAAACGTAAGCGGCACAACGGGCAGTAAGTAGGTCAACTTAGTGCCCACTACTACAGACCCTCAATGCTCTGTCCTTTTCGTCCTCCCACTTTTAAAACTCCTCCAAGTTTCTCTTCTGTTGCCTGTCAAGCTGAAGGCAAGTCAGGATGTGACTGTTGGACATACCCACCTTCCTCCTCTGATCACCACCCTCCAAGAGGCATATTGTTCAGGCCAAAATATTCTTCACCCATTTCAAATGCAGCAGATGTGTTCCAACAGTTTCAACATTTGCACAGGGAGTCTGACTGGATGGGAATTTAAATACATTATTAGCAAGTGTGTGAGGCAACACTTTTCTAGTGTACCCTGGAGGGCAAGTGGGGATCCCTTCGATATTAAGCTCTTAGTGATGGGGAGAGAAGTGCAACCTAGCGTGGGTCATATCTCAGTCACTCTCGCACGTGCACACTGCTGTGGCAGGCTTAACACCTCCAGGCAGCAATCACCATTCCTCAGTTTCCAGCTTAAACCCATGCCTCTCCAATGGGGCGCGGGGTGGCGGGGTGCGGAGGAGCTGAGCAAAGGCACAAGAGCTGTCCGAAGGCAAAAGCATCTTTCCATTTACTCCAATCACAATAACATATAAAAAAGACAGAGCTGTATCTAGTTATGGTGATAATAAAGAGATAATCAGTTGGTGCTGGCTTGCGAGGTAAAGTAAGGTATTATCTACCATCTTTTTTGAAAATAAGCTCGCTGTGGAGAAGCTACACCTTTGTCCGCCCACCCTAACCCAGAAGAGTCTTGCACAACAGAATCAGGCTAGGGATGGGATGGTGAAAGGGGAAGGACTAATGTGCCCTTGCACTGTGTGGATCTGAAGAGTGGGAAACTCTGCTCTTCATTTTCTTGCACGTGACTGCTCTCTCAGTCCTCACCCAGCGCACATGGTTGGGGTAAAGAATACCCTCGAGTCCACCTCCCTTCCTAGGACAATAGTCCCAAAAGCAAGATTGCTTCCTCTCTCTCTCCCGCCCCCCCCCCCAACCTTCCCCTCAAGTCTTATTAAAAAAGGCAGCGAATGCCAGGTTAGCAGCATCATGTAGATCAGTCTGTTTAAGCTTGGAGTTGGTGGCCTTGGCACTGGAGTGTAGGTACCAGAAAGCGCTGGCGGTTTAGTTTGCGATGTCGCGTAGTGTTTTAAAAGGAGGAGGACCTCCCCCCCCCAACTCCTTTTCTCTGCCCACCAGATCATTTCCCCCGTGACGGGCTCCTCAAGCAGTGGACGTGCTGGCAGGTGACGAACCAGAGGAGCCGCCGCTGCTTCCCACAGTCCGCATCTGGGCTTGGAGCTGGGAGAGCTGCTCCGGGTTGGCCAGGGACTTCAGCAGGGTATTCTCCCGCTCCAGCAGGGAGTTCCGCTCCATCAGCTCCTTGATCTGCTCCTTCAGCACCTCCACCTCTTCGCGGACGGCGTACATCAGGTGGCTCTTCACCAGGTCCTGCATGGCACAGGGGAGGGGTGGGGAGAATGAGAGAAGCCCTTAGCTCAGTAAGGAAGGACCCAGGATGCAGCACCCAACCTAACTGATAGAGGATTTCAAAGAAACACCCAGAGGAACTCAGCAGGTCAGGCAGCATCTATGGAAAAGAGCAAACAGTCGATGTTTTGGGCCTCTTGAGGACTGAGAAGGAAGTGGGGGAAGATGCCTGACTAAAAAAGGTGGCGAAAGGGGAAAGAGGCTAGCTGGAAGGTGATAGGTGAAGCCAGGTGGGTGGAAAAAATCAAGGGCCAGACAAGAAAGAATGTGATAGGAGAGGAGAGTGGACAATAGGAGAAAGGGAAGGAGGAGGGGACCTAGGGGGAAGTGACAGGCAGATGAGAAGAAGTGAAAGGTCAAAGTAGGGAATAGCGGAGGGGCAGGGGGTTATTTGTTCACCAGAAGGAGAAATCTACGTTCATGCCATCAGGTTGGAGGCTACCCAGATGGAATATAAGGTGTTGCTCCTCCACCCCGAGGGTGGCCTCATCCTGGCACAAGAGGAGGCCAGGGATTGACACGTCGAAATGGGAATCCCCTCCACTCCCAACCCTCTCGCTTAGCAGCCTTCACTAACATGTCTGTTGATCACCAAAATAATCCTATCAACTGAAACCGCACACGGAGCAGTGCAGCACAAAAACAGGCCCTTCGTCCCACAAACTCTGCACTGAACATGATGCCCCATTAAACCCTCCCGCCTGCATGTGATTCACCTCCCTCCATTCCCCGCACATTCATGTCTATCTAAAAGCCTCTTAAAAAACACTGCTGTGATAATCAGGAGACTGAATCAATGCAAAAGATAAATATTAGAAGCATTTTGTGGACAAGTTGAAGGGAACAACTGGACAGTAGGAGTCTTGAAGAAGGGTCTCGGCCTGAATTGTTGACACTTTTACTCTTTTCCATAGATGCTGCCTGGCCTGCTGAGTTCTTCCAGCATCTTGTGTCTATTGCTTTAAACCGCAGGAGTTTAAAGAGGAACAGTGGTGGGGTAGAGTGGGAGAGGAAGATGAAGAGACAGAAATAGGAGGGCAGAGGGAAACAGACGAGGAGGTGGGAGAAACAATTAGCTGGACACAGATCAAAAATGGAGGAGATGGCTGAAATGAGAAAGCAGTACCTTTCATATTGGTCTTCTATTACTTACAGTTGTATGTGCCCAGCCTAAACAAAACCCTCCTGCATCCTCTGGTACCCAATCTGTTTATGATCCCACGCCAAACCACAGTGACTTCCTCAGCCGACTGCAACGATTAGCATGTTGTACCTCAGGCATCCTGGCCGGGCGGTGTGCCCTTGCAATGGGCAAAGAAACAGGTCCTCCGGCATGGGGCGAGTGGCTCTCTGCCACCCTTCAGCTGCGGTTCTTTAAACTGCACTCAGAGCCTCTGCCCTTTATATAGGCGGATATTAATACTCTGGGATGGGGAACCAATCAGCAACTGAGCCAGCTGTTTCCTGTTGTTGGGCGACGCCTAGGTCTCCATGTCAGGGAGGAAGCGCTAACCACAGGAGCTGTCTCACATCGCAAGACGTCAAGCTGCCTTGGGAAGGTGGAGCTGAGGCCCTCGCTGACAATGGCAGAGCGTTCCGGTGGGTGCTGCGTGGCCTGGTATTGGAAGACCAGCCTTCTGATAACCAGGTCTGACCTTGATGGCACGGTTACACAACAGGTAGAGCTGCCGCCTCACGGCGTCAGAGACCCAGTCCTGGAGCCCGGGGGGGGGGGATACTCTCTCAATGGGCTGAATGGCCTAATTCTGCTCCTTTGTCTTATGGTGCTTTGGGTTATTGACAGTCTGTGTGAAGTCAGTGGGCTGGAGAGCCTGTTTATTATACGTCACCTTCAGCTTTACAGCAGGCCATGTTACACTGACAGGTGCTTAACCAGAAATAACAACCCTCATTTCCTTTTCCACTGTTGCTGTCTGACATCCCAATTATTTCTAGCATTCTCTTAGATTACTGGCTCAATTACTAGAGGAGTATCCAGAAGCCTGGACCATCAATGAACTGACACATCTGAATCCCACCTTGGTATCTGGGAAATTGATATTAAAATGACAGATATAATCAGGAATAAAAGGCTGGGCTGTTGATGTAGAGACACATCTGAATCCCGCCTTGGTATCTGGGGAATTGATATTAAGATAAGGGAGATATAACGATGATAAAAGGCTGGTGTCTCAAAAATTTGAATTGAAGTAAGGACCCTGTGTGGTATACAAATGTTCGTTAAGAACAGAAATCTTTTACCCTTATCCAAATACACAGGAAAGTGTTCGACTATTAACTGTGCCCTGACATGGTCTAGCAAACCATTCAGTTCATGGGCAACTTGGGGGATGACCAATAAATTCTGGCAATATTCACACCCTTTCAGAGATTCAGTTCCAGCCCACCTCTCGAAGGGTCAAACCTCAACAACAGATAGCTGTTGAGTTTCTACTTCTGCAGACTCTACAACCCCTGATGGGATGTGAACACCACCTTTCAGCCCAGTGTTCACTGCTCACTCTTAACTGCCTCTGCATTTGGGGCCTTTCTGCGGGCAAATAGAAGTAGAGTTACTCAATCAGTCGCACAAATGCAGAGGCAGTAGATCTTGTGCGAAGGGAAGGGGGGATTTCTATCATTCATTCTATGGGGTTTCTTGTTTTGTGGATATCTGTGAAGAGTAAGAAATTCAGGTTGTATACATCCTCTGATATTAAATTGAACCTTTGAACATAGGCCAGACAGTATGAGGATGATGGAGAGGGGCATCAATTTAGAACAGAGATGAGGAATAATTTCTTTAACCAGAGGGTGGTGAATCTGTGGAACTCATTGCCATGGATGGATGTGGAGGCCAGATCATTGGGTATATTGAAAGCAGAAGTTGATAGGTTCTTGATTCATCATGATGTTAAAAGTTACGGGAAGAAGGCAGGAGAATGGGGTTGAGAGGGATAATAAATCAGCCCTGATGGAATAGCAGGGCAGACTCGATGGGCCAAAAGGGCTACTTCTGCTCCAATGCATTGGGCTCTAACACCATGCTCAAGCAACCCAAAATACTTGACTCACACCACTGCATGCCCAGTTAAGGAACCTCACTATATGCACAGCAGCCGCTCGACCTGCTGACGGAATCAGGCATGCGGATCAAAAGCAAGAGGTCAACGAGGCACCTCGGAATGTTAGAGGCACTACATTAATGCACACTGTCCCCGTTTATGGTCACATGGTCTTTCCTCCATCTACAACTCATACACACTTACCATGGCTTGTTCGATCTTGTTGTCAATGGCAACCATGCTGCTGCTGGAACCACTGGGGAGAAAAGAGAACAGAGAGTCAGTGAGAGGTGGCAGAGAGTACACCAATCCTCAAAATGGTGCTCAGTCCATTGCTGAGGGAGTAATAACTTTCATCACTCAAATCAGCTGTTGCTGTTGGTTCAAGAGATTATATTGCCCAGAAAGTTCTTTAAAAGTCTATAAGGCCATAAGTTATAGGAGCAGAATTAGGCCATTTGGCCCATCATTTCATCATGGCTGATCCCCCATATCCCTCATGGCCTGACTAGTCAAGAAGCTATTAACCTCGGCCTTAAATATACCCAATGACTCGCCCTTCAAAGCTTCCTGTGAGAACGAATTCCACAGATTCACAACTCTGTGGCTAAAGAAATTCCTCCTCATCTCCATTCTAAATGGACATCTGTCTATTCTGAGGCTGTGTCCTCTGGTCTTAGACTCCTTTACCATAGGAAATATCCTCTCCACATCTACTCTATCAAGGTCTTTCAATATTCATTAGGTTTCAATAAGATCCTCCCTCAATCTTCTGAATTTCAGTGAGTACAGGCCCAGAGCCATCAAACACTCTACCCTCATATGATAAACCTTTCAATTCCGGAATCATTTTTGGAATATCAACACGTCATTTCTGAAATAAGGGGCCTCAAACTGCTCACAATAGTCTAAGTGAGGCCTCACCAGTGTCTTATAAAGCCTCAACATTACATTCTTGCTTTTATATTCTAGTCCTCTCAAAATGAATGCTAATATCACATTTGCCTTCTTCACCAGTGACTCAACCTGCAGATGAACCATGGACATCCTTGACTTACTCTGCCATGACATCTCAGGCTTACAGACAGGAACTGCTGAAGTACAGAACCAGTTGTACTGCAAATTATTGAAAATCCGCTGAAGATTTGCAGACAAACGGGTGATAATGCAAATATATAAACCGGCATAAAGACAGTTTAACCACAAGGAAAACAACAATTTAAAGCCTAGTCCAACAACATTCACAACCTTGCAATAGTGTTTTCCCTCCCATTTCACCCTCCGTAAAATCACTCAACTCCAGCCCCGCCTCAACAGAATCCAGTCTAAACAGATTGTGAAGAATGGGAACCAGAATCAACTCTAATCGGAGAGTGAAGTTTGGGAACTGAAATTGACTCCACTTGGAGAGTGGAGTTTGGGAACCGGAATCGACTCTAATCAGATCATGGAGATTGGGAACCAAAGTCAACTCTAATTGGAGAGTGGAGTTTGGGAACTGGAATCCTCTCTAATTTGAGAACATTCCCCTTAATGTTATCCCGTAAATGCTGTATGAATAACAGTTCTATATAAGTACTTATTGTTAATGATGAAGACCAGCTTGACATATAAAGTACAAATCCCCACCCCTTGAAGAAAAGCTCAATTAAACGAAAATCTGCAAAACAAAAGAGGTGGTCAAGGACTTCTGGAACAGAGGTAGTGCACATGCTTCAGTCTACATCAACATTGCTGAGGTTGTGAGGGTTGAGAGCCTCCAATTCCTAGGTGTGAACATCACCAATAGCAACAGACATAAAATGCTGGAGGAACTCAGCAGATCAGGCAGCATCTATGGAAAAGAGTAAACAATCGACATTTTGGGCGGAGACCCTTCAACAGGACTGAAAAAGAAGGGGAAAGACGCCAGAATAAAAAGGTGGGGAAGAGGAAGGGGGATAGTCAGGAGGTGATAGGTGAAGCCAGGTGGGTGGGAAAGATCAAGGGCTGGAGAGAAAGGAATCTGATAGGAGAGGAGAGTGGACCATAGGAAAAAGGGAAGGAGGAGGGGACCCAGAGGGAGATGATAGGCAGGTGAGAAGAGATAAGAGGCCAGAGTGAGGAATAGAAGAAGAGGGGAAGAGAAGGGAATTTGATATTCGGTTGGGGGCTACCTAAATGGAATACAAGATGCTGCTCCTCCACCCTGAGGATGACCTGATCTTGGCATAGGAGAAGGCTATGGCTTTTCTGGTCTAGCTATGAAAGCTCAAATGACTCTACTTGTTCAGTAGGATAACAGGAATTTGCCATGTACCTGTCAACCCTTACCAATTTTTATCAATGCACCATAGGAAGCATTCTATCTAGACGCATCATGGCTTGGTAAAGTAACTGCTCCAACCGTGACTGCAAGAAGTTGCAGAGAGTTGTGGACACAGTTCAGCGCATCTTGGAAACCAGCCGCCCCTTGATTGGATTTATCGAATCTTCTCGCTGCCTCAGTAAAGCAGCCAGAATTATCAAAAACCTCACCACCTCTGACATTCTCTCTTCTATCTGGCAGAAGATACAAAAGCCTGAATGCTTGTACCATCAAGCTCAAGGACAGTTTCTATCCAACTTTTGATCTGACAGAACTCTTGTAAGATAAGATGGATTCTTGACCACAATAGAGTCATGAGTCATAGAAAAACACAGCACAGAAAAAGGCCCTTCGGACCATCTAGTCTATGCTACACCATTTAAACTGCTTACACCCATCATCCTGCACTGAAACCATAGCCCTCCATACCCCTATCATCTATGTACCTATCCAAACCTCTCTTCAACATTGAAATTGAGCCTGCATGCACCACTTGTCCTGGCAGCTTGTTCCACACCCTCACCACCCTCTGAGTGAAGAAGTTTCCCCTCATGTTCCCTTTAAACCTTTCACCCTTCACCCATGACCTCTGGTTGTAGTCACACCCAACCTCAGTGGAAAAACCCTATCTATACCCCTCATGATTTTGTATACCTCTATCAAATTTCCCCTCAATCTTCTATGTTCCAAGAAATAAAGTCCGAACTTATTCAATCTCTCCTTATAAGTCAGGTCCTCCAGTCCCAGCAATATCACTGTAAATTTTCTCTGTACTCTTTCAACCTTATATACACCTTTCCATCTTACAATCTACCTCATTCTGAAGTTGCACTTCATCTTTACCTGCAATGCACCTTCTTGGCAGCTTTTACACTTTATTCGGCAATAATATCAGTTTATCAATCTCAACACACTGCGTAATGATCTTATCTTTATGAACAGTATACAAGACAAGCTTTTCACTGTATTTCAGTACAGGTGACAATAATAAACCAAGTCCAATACATTTAAATATAAATTGTCCCAAGTTTTACACAACACACACAAAAAGCTGGGGGGAACTCAGCAGGTCAGGCAGCATCTATGGAAAAGAGTAAACAGTCAATGTTTTGGGCCGAGACCCTTCTTCCGAACTGAGAAGGAAGGGGGAAGATGCCAGAATAAAAAGGTGGGGGGAGCGGAGTGAGGCTAGCTATAAGGTGATAGGTGAAGCCAGGTAGATGGGAAAAGTAAAAGGCTGGAGAGGAAGGAATCTGATGGAAGAGAAGAGTGGAGCATAAGAGAAAGGGGAGGAGGAGGGGACCCAGGGGGAAGTCATAGGCAAGTGAGAATTAAAAGGTTAGAGTGGGGAATAGAGGAAGGGGGAGAGGGGATATTTTGTTCACCAGAAGAAGTCGATATTCATGCCATCAGGTTGGAGGGGGCCCAGATGGAATATAAGGTGTTGCTCCTCCACCCTGAGGGTGGTATCATCGTGGTACAACAGCAGCCATGGACTGACACGTTGGAACGGGAATGGGAATTAAAATGCTTGGCCGCTGGGACCACCAGCTTGTGGTGGATGGTGCAGACGTGCTTGCCGTACAGAGGCATAGTTAGGTCACAGATGGATGTTAGCAGTTCAAGAACATCTGGCTGTGGAAACATTGAGCAATGTTTCCAAGGACTACGGAAATCTGCTGCATTTTTAATCGGGTCAAAATCTTAATAAATCTGTAACTTTTTGAGTTTATTAACTGGAATTGTTTTGACAGCTAGGCAGGAGTTAGTAAAATTTCACAGACCTGGTGTTGGCAGAGAATAAAGTACTAAGATCATAAACACGAGAAAGTCTACAGTTGCTGCTAATCCAGAGCAACACACACACACAATGCTGGAGGAACTCAGCAGGTCAGGCAGCGTCTATGGAAAACAGAAGTCAGAATAAGAAGGTGGGGAGGGGTGGAAGAGGTACAAGGTGGCAGGTGATCGGTGAAACTGGGAGAGAGGGAGGGGTGAAGTAAAGAGCTGGGAGGTTGATTGGTGAAAGAGGTAAAGGGCTGGAGAAGGGGGAATCTGATAGGAGAGGGTAGAAGACCATGGAAGAAAGGGAAGGCGGAACTGACAATTTTACAACTCACTGCAGCTTACTTCGATCCCGTGAAGCAGCCCCCCCATACCCCACCCATACCAAATGGTGATGCAGCCAGTCAGAATGCTCTACACAGTACATCTGTAGAAATCTTCAAGTGTTTCAGGTAGTATACCAAATCCCCTCAACCTCCAAAAAAATATAGCTGCTGTTTTGCCTTCTTTATGGCTGCATTATAACCCAGCACCCTCAGTTTTAAATTTATTTTAAAACAGCACCTATTCTCCCACAAGTGGAAACATTATTATTATGTGTTATGTGCATTATGTGGATTTGTATTTTAAATCACGTGCGTTAATTCTCAGTATCTATTACCTATTGTGAGTATTTTATATTGTGTTTAACTATATGTAGTGTGGTGTTCTTAAGTTTTGTGATGTTGTTGTCCTTACCGCTGCACAAATGAAGTTCCTCACGGAAAATAAAGTGAATTGAACTGAATTCTCAAGACCCCCAATCCCCTCAGGATCTAATCTATTTTTTTTCAACCAAGTCCCCACTCACTCTGCTAAACTTCTGTCTGTCTAACCTTTCCTCATGAGGCAAGCTGCCCATTCCGCAATTAGTCAAGGCCCTTCCTCTGACTGCTTCCAACACAAAGGAGAAAAATACTGGTAACAGTATTCCAGGTGTGATCTCACCACCACCCCGACAACTGAAGCACAAACTCCCCATTTTGCATTCGATTTTCACAACGAGGCAGCCTTTTGCAAGCAATGCACTTAAGGCACAAATTTTATTATCAAAGTGTGTGTGTGTGTGTGTGTGTGTGTGTGTATATATATATATATCCCTGAGGTTCATTTTCCTATGGGCATACTCAGCAAATCTATAGAATAGTAACTATAACTGGATCAATGAAAGATCAACCAGAGTGCAGAAGACAACAAACTGTGTAAATGCAAATATAAATAAATAGCAATAAATAACCAGAACATGAGATAAAGAGTCCTTAAAGTGAGGTCACTGGCAGTGGGAGCAGCTCAGTGGTTGGGCAAGTGAATGCAGTTATTCCCTTTTGTTCAAGAGCCTGGTGGTTGAGGTGTGGTAACTGTTTGTGAACTTGCTGGTGAGAGTCCTGAGGCTCTTGTACCTGCTACCTGGTGGTGAAAAGAGAGCTGAGGATCTCTGAAGATGTAAGTTACTTTCATTTCATGTAGCTCTGCTCAATGGTTGAGAGGGCTTTACCCATGATGTACTGGGCCAAATCCATTATCTTTTGTAGGATTTTCCACTCATAAACATTGGTATTTCTATACAAGACCATTATGCAGCCAATCAATACACTCTCCACGATACATCTACAGAAGTCTATCAAAGTTTTAAATGTCATGCTGAATCTCCACAGAAACCTAAGGAAGTAGAGGCACTGTTGTGCTTTCTTCGCAACTGCACTCTCACTATTTGGATAAATGTTTTTTTCCCTACAAGGATGGATTTCAATCAGCCCACGTAATGGATTTCAGTCTGCCCACTTAATCAAATGTTATCTGCCATGTTTCCTTCTCTGCCACGGCTCTCAGCAAGTGATACAGATTTGGGCTCATGAGGAATGTACAGTACCAAGAGACAACACTGCCCCCTGGTGGTGCTGCAAACGCTTCACCAGAAAGGCTAAACTGGTAATCTTGAGTAACAAAGTCAAAATGCTGGAGGAATTCAGATTCAGATTTACTTATCACATATACACCAAAACATAAAGTGAAATGCATCATTTGCGTTAACAACCAGCACAACCTAACGATGTGCTGGGGGCAGCCTGCAAGTGTCACGACACATTCCGGGCCCAACATAGAAGACCTACAGCACAATACAGGCCCTTTGGCCCACAAAGCTGTGCTGAACATGTCCTTACCTTAGAGATTACCTAGGGTTACCCATAGCCCTCTTTTTTTCTAAGCTCCATGTACCTATCCAGGAGTCTCTTAAAAGACCCTTATTTCATAATTTACTGGCATAATTTACATATTACTATTTAACTATTTATAGTTCTATTACTATTTATTACTTATGGAGCAACTGTAACGAAAACCAATTTCCCCTGGGATTAATAAAGTATGACTATGACTATGTTTCCGCCTCTGCTGCCGGCAGCCCATTCCATGCACTCACCACTCTCTGCGTAAAAAACTTACCCCTCCTCTGTACCCACTTCTAAAGCACCTTAAAACTATGCCCTCTCGTGCTAGCCATTTCAGCCCTGGGAAAAAGCCTCTGTCTATCTACACGACCAATGCCTCTCATCATCTTGTACACCTCTATCAGGTCACCTCTCATCCTCCATCACTCCAAGGAGAAAAGGCTGAGTTCACTCAACCTATTCTCATAAGGCATGCTCCCCAATCCAGGCAACATCCTTGTAAATCTCCTCTGCACCCTTTCTATGGTTTCCACGTCCTTCCTGCAGTGAAGTGACCAGAATTGAGCACAATACTCCAAGTGGGGTCTGACCAGGATCCTATACAGCTGCAACATTACCTCTCGGCTCCTAAACTCAATCCCACGATTGATGAAGGCCAATGCACCATATGCCTTCTTAACCACAGAGTCAACCTGCACAGCAGCTTTGAGTGCCCTATGGACTCGGACCCCAAGATCCAGAGAATGACCACATTGTTCAGTGGAACAACACAAGCAACAACAACAACAAAACAAGGCCCTTTCCTCCCTCCCTCCCACCCACCCACTCACACACAAAGACAGGCCTCCAACTCCAGGACAGGCTGCCTCCGGGCCTCCCACCTCCAATCTCTGGCCAGGGTTATATTTATATATAATAAGTTTTTAAAATATTGCATATACAATTACGTATTTTATTATATAATGATTAAAATTAGTTTACATCATATATATATATATATCTATATAGGATTCCAGTTAACTGGGACACATCAGGACCAGTACGTTTTGGCCCAATTAAATGGCTGCCCCAATTAGCCGAAGTTTCATGGAAAGTCAAAAAGGTATATAAAAAAGGCAATTTATCATTTAACTGAGCAACAAATTATGTATTTAAATGAAATACAGAACAAATTGGAACACTATCAATGCTACTACAGCTCTATAAAACTGTATATATTAATTACCGACAGGAGTAATTTCTAGTGTGGTGTAGATAATGGACTGCCTCAGAAAATGCTAGCAATGATTGCATACTCCAAATCTTCATTTTCATTGTAAAGTTCAAAATGATTGTTGAAACCTTCAAATTCTTCATAGTTCATAACTTGTTGAAGTAGTGAAATCATTTCATTTTCACTCGCAGCTGTTTCTGGCATCGCCAAGCCTGAATGCTTGAAACTGCAGCGAGCAAACCAGTTCGGAATTGTCTGACTGCTTATTTCTCGCCAACTATCAGTGATAAAGATTGCAGCTTTTTGAAAACAAACACATGCATTTGATGCTATTTAAAAACTGTTCACTCGAAGGACTGTGTAGTGTCTAACATTCACTCAAGTGCACATGACTGGTGCTATTTAGAAACTGTTTAGCAACAGTCACCTCCTCCAATTAAGTGGCACAGTGTCCCAAATAATCAAAGGGATTCCCAGCTATTTTCTCGAATAGTTTTTGTTCTTTAAGAGTTGTCCCAAATAAGATGCTGTTCCGATTAACCGATGCCCCAATTAACTGGAATCCACTGTATATACAGAACATAGAATACGTTCTATATATTTACTTTATTTGCAGAATTTGTGCACATTGGCTGTCAGTCTTTATTTATGTATAGTTTTTCATAAATTATATTGTTTTTTTCTTTATTTTACTGTAAATACCTACAAGAAAATGAAATTCAAGGCAGCAGTTGGTGACATATATGTATTTTGATAATAAATTTACTTTATTGTGTGGGGATGGAATGACCTACATGCCCAGTCTGGACAAAGACAACCAGCATCTTCCCCAGAAGGACAGTAATGAACACACTGAGCTTTTATACCTCACAGTTACACAAACCTTTTTACCGAGGACAGCGTTAAAGATTTTTAAAAACATTATTCTTGAACAGTGTGATTTGCATTGTAGTTGCCTGAATGGACCAAGAACCCAACAGCACAGCTTGTGCGATGTTCTGGCATTGATACACTTCCTATTTTTAAGTTCGGGCCAGCGTCATATAACCATTCCACCTCTCACTTCCAAATCTGTCTACATCCTACAACCACCTAGATTGCTTTACAATCTGCAACTGTGGCGTCCGATTGGTCTGGGCTTCTCATTGCAAAATCTTTCATCAAATTCCGCAATCAGTTCGCTAGCTCTTTGTTTGAAATGAGGTTGTTCTTGCTTTCCATTTCAAAAACCCCTTGTGGCTGCTAGCTCTGCCATTCAGTACCGTCACAGCTACACTTTTGCATCACTGACACTATCATGGTTCAATTTAGTATCAGAGAATGGATACAGTACACAACCTGAAATTCTTACTCTTCACAGACATCCACAAACCAGGAAGAAACCCCAAAGAATGAATGACAGAAATATCAGAACGTCAAAGCCCCCCTCCTCCTCCCACACACAAACAGCAGTAAAAGCATCTTCCCTCCCCCTCGCCACCTGCACCGGCCAAAGCACCAACTCCCTCTCCTCGCACCATGCAAACAACAGCAAAGCCCCAAAAATGACCTAAAACTAGTCCTTCACAACACTTTGGTATCTCAGACAGGCTCTCCCTCAGTAGCGAGAGAGAGAGAGAGAGAGACAGACACAGAGAGAGATGGATGTGTTAAGCTTCATTTTGCCCTGTAGTTTCCTGTCTGTGGGAACCAGTGGTGCAAGAACTGCTCGTCACAATTCCCACACTGCAACAGTGACCACACCAGAAAAGAAAACCTGCAACAACAAATGACTAGCTGCTCGAATATCAGTCAAAATTCACTTGCATGGAAGGCACAGCTCCCTCCTTCCCCTCACAGGCTGATGATTCCCACATCCTCGCAGAAAATAGCAGTGTAGCGGTTAGTAAAACGCTGTTTCAGTGCCAGCGGCCTGGGTTCAATTCCGCCGCTGCCTGTAGGGAGCTTGTACATTGTCCCCACATGGGCATGGGCTTCCTCCGGGTATTCGGGCTTCCTTCCACAGTCCACAGACATACAGGTTAATTGGTCACACGGGTGTAACTGGTCTGGAAGAACCTGTAGCCATGCCATATCTCTAAAATAAAATTAAACATTCCTCTGGTCCTTGTTAACTCGCGCAAATATGCATTTTTATATGCAGTGCTTTGGGAGTGATGTAAGAAATCTAATAAACTTCAAGTAGATAAAAAAAGGTCATCACAGTTGCAAGAATTATATTGGCAAAACTGGAAAAAACCCAGATGTCCCACTGTGAAGGAATGGACTGAGGAAATAATTAAGATTTCATATGAACACATGTTGGGAAGAATTAACAGAGAGGGAAAAGTGCAAGACACTTGGGATCAATTTTGGTTGTATGTTAATTTAAAATTAAATTAGAACTTCTTTCTGTTTCTAAGTTTTATTTGTTTTCCTGTCATGGGATGGCTGTGTAAATATGCTGTACTCTACCTGCTCTGTGATATGCTGTGCTGCTTTGTAAAATAAGAATAAATAATAATAAAATTTTGAATTACAAAAGAAAAGTCAGTACAACATGGTGGGTCAAATGACCTGTACTGTGTTGTACTGTTCAAAGTTTAACGTACTACATTCTTTCCCCTCGAGTGCATCTATATCTGCCCAAGGCTGTCGGTTCCATTCTCACACCATGCGAGCAATAGGGAACTCACATCAGGGAACTACAGAAAAAATCAGCTTCATGATCTGCACCTCAGGTAATGGTGTTGACCTTTTTGTCTGATGTGAGTTTACTCTGGAATCACTGCTACAGACCACCTTGCAAGACTAAGAGCTTCACTTTGCCAGATGCCCCATGAGAAGGAACGGTGGCAGCAGTTTGGATGCACTTCTGGGTGCTCCGGTTTCCTCCCACATTTCAAACATGCACAGTACTGTATTTGTCTGTGCAGAGCAGACAGCGAGTTTGTAAATCTGACCGGAATAAAAGATGTTGGGAATGGCAAGGGTGAGGTGCTGCGGGACGGGTGTGTGCAGACACACCCAGCCCTGAGACACCAGGTAAGATCATTTGATTCCAAACAATTGGTTCATTGATCATTACAGAATGTCTCTCTGGTGCTTCCCGCTCCCTCCCCATTCCCTTCCCCTTTTCCCAACCATCATTCCCCTTTCCCTGTCTCCTTCCCACCCTCAGTCCACATACGTCAGGAAATTTGGGAGGTTTTTTGCCGCAGCTGTGTAGTGCAATACATAAAATTACTACATTACTGTGCAAAAGTCTTAAGCACTCTCGCTACATGTATCTGCCTAAGACTTTTGCACAGTACTGCACAGGTTAGGGTAAGCAAGTTGTGGCCATGCTATGTTGCTACTGGAAGCATGGCAACATTTTTGGACTCTATTGGTTGCCGACACAAATTACATATTTCACCGTATGTTTCGATGTTTCAATGTACACGTGACAAATAAAGTTCATCTTTAAAACCCTTTACACGAGAGAAAGTCTGCAAATGTTGGAAATCCAAAGCAACATACACAAAATGCTGGAGGAACTCAGCAGGTCAGGCAACATCTATGGAACTGAATAAACAGTCGGCGTTTTGGGCCGAGACCCTTCTTCATGATTGAGAAGGAAGGGGGAAGATGCCAGAAGGTGGGGTGAGGGGAAGGACGCTGGCTGGAAGGTGATAGGTGAAGCCAGCTGAGTGGGAAAGGTAAAGGGCTGGAGAGGAAGGAATCTGATAGGAGAGGAGAGTGGACCATAGGAGAAAGGGAAGGAGGAGATAGGCAGGTGAAAAGTGGTAAAAGGTCAGAATGGCAGTAAAGGAAGGGGGTTGGGGGGAATTTGTTTACTGGAAGGAAAAATAAGTATTCATGCCATCAGGTTGGAGGCTCCTCAGACGGAATACGAGGTGTTGATCTTCCACCCTGAGGGTAGCCCCCTCTTCACACAAGAGGAGCCATGGACTGACATGTCAGAATAGGAATGGGAATGGGAATTAAAATGTTTGACCACTGGGAAGTCCTGCTTGTAGCAGATGGTGTGGAGGTGCTCAAATTCTGGAGATGGTTTGACATCTCTGCCCAAGATAGCTTTTATGGAGTTTTTTTTTAAAAGGAGAGGGGAGAGGCAGTAGGGCTCAGGAAGGGGAACTGAGCTCGAGTCTGAGATATCAGTAAGTTTTGAGTAGAGGAATGATGAAAATGGGGATATACAAGATACCAGAACTGAATGAGTGCAGAGGTCAGAATCAGCATCAAGTTTAATATTATTAGCATATCGTGAAATTTGTTGTTATGTGGCAGCAATACATTGTAATACATAATAATAGAGAATAAAGCTGTGAATGACAGCAATTATATATATACAGTAAGTTAAATTAAATAGTGCAAAAATAGAAATAATAATGTAGTGAGGTGGTGTTCATGGTTCAATGTCCATTCAGAAATCAGATGGCAGAGCTGAAGAAGCAGTTTCTGGATTGTTGACTGTGTCTTCAGACTCCTGTACCTCCTCCCTGATGGTAACAATAAGAACAAGGCATGACCTGGGTGATGGGGGTCTTTAATGATGGACGCCAGCTTTTTGAGGCATTGCTCCTTGAAGATGTCCTGGATACTACGGAGGCTACGTTTTGAAGGACAGGAGAGATAAGAGACTGGGAGTGCAGGTGGACTAAGTCCATGGGTTTGAAATTGCTGGCTTTATACAGTATTAAAGAGTATTCTCTTCTTACATTTCAACTCACCCCTCCCCACCCCGCTCATTATCCCAACACAGGAAACTATTCCAGTTGGCCTGAATTGAATCGTGTCACTGAGCAACTTACAGGTTGCTAAGCAATTGACGAGCTGGCGGACAGATCACAATTGACAGGACCAAGTGGGTTTGATGGAGGTCCTGGTGAACACAGTTGTGGCTGTAATTAGTGCTCACTGATAATTCCTGAACACAGAGGCACATTATGCTGTTTAGTGAGAGCAGAGTTAGTCTCTATCCTGCGTCAATCTGATAAGTCTGTTTCTGTGTTTCTCAATGCTTCCTCTTAACAAAAATCAAAAAATCTCCGCTTTGAGAGTTTTTGTAAGTGACGAGGCAAGAAGCTTTGCTCCAGAAACCGAGCTTCATCGGGTACCAGCTTCCATCAACCAACCCTCTTCAGTGTATCTCACTGTATTAATTACAGGTATGTCACAGATGGATGGACACACAGATACACACACAGGCGCACACACACACACACACACACACACACACACACACACACAGCCCACTAGATTGGGAGACTGCTTTATCGACCACTTGCTGAGTTCCTCCAGCATTTTGAGTGTGTTGTTCCCCTTCAGTACACAGAGTGGCCACTTTATTAGGTACACCTGCTCCTTAATGCAAATCAGCTGATCATGTGGCAGCAACTCAATGCATAAAAGCATGCAGACATGGTCAAGAGGTTCATTAAAAAGGAGAAAAAATGTGATCTATGTGACTTTGACCATGGAATGATTGTTGGTGCCCAGACGGGGTGGTTTGAATATCTCTAAAACTGCTGATCTCTTGGGATTTTCTTGCACAACAGTCTCAAGAGTTTACAGAGAATGGTGCGATAAACAAGAAACATCCAGTGATGGGCAGTTCCGTGGGTGAAAACGTCTTGATAATGAGAGAGGTCAGAGGAAAATGGCCAGACTGGTTCAAGCTGACAGGAACGTGACAGTAACTCAAAAAACCACATGTTACAACAGTTGTATACAGGAGAGCACCTCTGAATGCACAACACATCGAACCTTGAAGTGGATGGGCTACAGCATCAGAAGTCCATGAACGTACTCTCATGGCCACCTCATTAGGTACAGGAGGTACTTAATAAAGTTACCACTGAGTGTATATTTTACTGCTGAATCTGGAGGCACGTCACAGATGGATGAACACACACACACACAACCGGAAGGGAATCCAGTTGATGTTTTGCTGTCTGACCCCAGGCACTCTGTAATACTCAACTATAGAACAAGGTCCCCATTAAGTCCCAACCTGGAAACCCCCAACCCCCGACCACACATACCAACCAGTACATAAACGCAGAGCACTGGAAAACCACTTGGAATGATTCCAATCAATTCAAGTATCTCTGAGAATCATATTGCTAATACTCGGTGGCTCAATGCCTCAGACTTGAAGGTCATGGGACAAATCACAACACAATCCAAACCAATTCCCCCAGCATAGTGCCTGTGGGACTGTCCCAGTACCAGCAGTGCCACACGGTAGATGGGACATCAAACCGAGGCCTTGGCTGCCTTCCCAGCCAGAAACATGAGGTCCCACAGATGCAGTCTGAAAGACCTTCAGATGTTCTGAGAAATGCTTGACCACTCCTCCAAGCGGGTCGCCCGTTCACTTAACTAGCTGCCGGTCGTGCTGTGGATCAGTTGCTGGGGTTACCTGGGATCTCTGGCACTGGGCGTGGGCACCTCACTTTCTGGAAAATCCAGCCCCCCCATCCCCTCCCCCCACTGTGCCACTGTGGGTTACGCAGCCCTTTACCTGTGGAAGAAAAGGAGGAGCGACAGGAGGTTCTTGTCCAGGTTGCGGTTGTAGGCTTTGCTTCCCACGTTGTTGAGGTGGTCCGTGCGGACGCCGGTGCCCTTCCAGCCCTCGGGACCCCGCTGGTAACGCCTTGGGGATGAGGCTCGCAGGTGGTTGTTATTGTTGTTGCTGTTGTAGGGAGCGCAGCAGCCACTAAGGTGGAGGTCGGACATCTCGCAGGCCAACAACATAATATGCCCGCTGGCTGTGGAGGTGGGGTGGGTGGGGACTCGATGCCAGGAACTGCCTGTCTTACCCCCAAAGGACCCAGGAATCAGCACCTCCTTGAAGGGTAAGGGGCGGCTTCCAACAGATCGACAACACCCCCTCTCTTGTAGGGGGCGAGGGGGAGAAAGTGAACCGAACGTGAGGGAGATGCCCCTTCTTCCTCCTAACAGCCTGGCACCACTGCGCTGTGACTTGCCGGTTTTGTCCTTAAAGTCCTGGTCCCTTCACTCTTAATATTCAAAGCAAGGACAGTTAGACATCCCACTCCTTTCATCGTAACAGGCTGGCAAAGAGCGAGGTCCTCCCACCAGCGTCACTGCTGACGCTGTGCCAGGGTCCAAGTTCTGTCTGAGCGCCTGTGCGTGAGTGTCATTTTAGCAGCTGCTCTACAGTTGTGTAGGTGAAAAGGGATAGAGGGAACAGAGGCCAGTCTGCCCCTCAAGTCTGTACTGGTCACTTTAACCACCCTGAAACAAAACCCTAAGAATCTCAGTTGTAAAATCTTCAAATCATTTGCCTTGACAGCAGTTTCCACAGCTACAGAGGGACACGCTTTTGGTGACCTTTCTGCATTCACTGTCCTGGCATTCCCGAATGACTCCACCCCGACTGAGGGAAGCAAGCACGAAAGTGGCATTTCAAAGACTGTTACGTGGATGCCCAAATATGTAGAGTATGATGGAAATATGGATCACGTACAGGCAGTAATTTAGTTTAATTTTATATCATGTTTGGCACATTCATCCTGGGCCATTCATCCATCCTACAAACATCAGAACACAGAACAGAAAAGCCTCTCGGTCCTATCTGCCTCTACCAGTTGTAATTATTCCCATTTCCACAATCCCTTTGTTTAGTGTACCCTTAGTTGCCCATTAGTCTTCTGTCCTCAAGGGACTCTAGCTTTGTCTGGCCGTGATTTAACCCTTTAACATACAAAAATGTACACTCACTGGCCACTTTATTAGGTACACCAGCTCATTAATGCAAATAGCACATCTTCCCTGCAGGAAATATGTAAATAAGGTTGAAAGAGTAGAGAAAATTTACAAGGATGTTGCCAGGTCAGGAGGAGCCGAGTTACATGGAAAGACTGACTAGTTCAGGACTTTATACCTTGGAATGTAGAAGATTGAGGTATACAAATTATGAAGGGTATAGATAGGGTAAATGCAAACAGGCTTTTTCCATTGAGGTTGAGTGGGACTACGACTAAAGGTCATGGGTTAAGGGTGAAAGGTGGTGGTGAGAGTGTGGAACGAGCTGTCAGGGCAAGTGGTGTTAGCAAGCTCGATTTCAATGCTTAAGAGAAGTCTGGACAGGTACATGGAGGGCCATGGTCCCAGGGTGCAGGTCGATGGCAGTAGGCAGTTTAAATGGTTTCGGCATGGACTAAACGGGTCAAAGAGCCTGTTTCTGTGCTGTACTTTTCTATGACTCTATGAGGCAAACAGAACTGAACACAATACTCCAAGTGTGGTCTAACTAGAGTTTTATAGAACTACATTACCTTGAAACTCTTAAACTCATTTGCCTCCCACTAATGTAGGTCAACACATCATACACCTTCTTAACCACTTGCATGGTAACTTTGAGGGATCTGTGGATGCGTACCCCAAGATCCCTCTGTTCCTCTAAACTGCTAAGAATCCTGTCGCACCTCACATGGCCTAATTCTGTTTCTACATCTTATGGTCTTCTGCTAGGCAGGGGTGTGGAGTTCGGTATACACCATAGGTTGGTGATTGTCCTTGTTGAATGGCAGAAGAGACCAGAGTGACCTACTCCTGCTGCTTATTCATTTTCAAAGGTCAAAGTAAATTTATTCACCAAGTACAGAGAGGTCCCTCCAAGAGGACCACAACCTTGTTGTGGTTTGGAGGCTTGTGTGACTCAGTGACCCTGACAGCTATGTTGGCTGCAATCAGTACTTTATGCTTTGGCTCTTGGTAGGGTCACCCAAGGCAAACAGGTCAAAGGGTAGAGGCCAGAATAAAAGTGGTCCACCGGTCCTCCAGGCTTGGGGGGTTCAGTTCAGGGCCAACAACCCTGACTGGGAAAATAAAACGGTTACAGAAACAGCAATGAAGAATCCTTCTACATCTGAGTGTGACGTTATTCCTGAGTCTCCACCCGGGACTTGCATGACTGACAGGAGTGAAAACCGAGAGGAAACTTCTGACATGATGAAGGAAGCCCTGAATACTACAATAGATGAAGGACCTTCATTGCTGCCCTAAACGCCAGTCGCAATACAGGTAGTAAGTACGTATTTGTCACAATATGCAACCCTGAGATTCATTTTCTTGTGGGCATACTCAATAAATCTATAGAATAATAACCACAACAGAATCAGTGAAAGAATCCACCCAACTAGGGCGTTCAACCAGAGTGCAGAAGAGAACAAACTGTGCAAATAAAAAAGATTGATAGATTAATAAATGAGGACATGAGATGAAGAGTCCTTGATAGTGAGTCCATTGGTTGTGAAAACATTTCAGTGATGGGGCAAGTGAAGTTGAGTGAAGTTGTCCCCTCTGGTTCAAGAGCCTGATGGTTGAGGGGTAATAACTGTTCCTGAACCTGGTGGTGTGTGTCCTGAGGCTCCTGTACCACCTTCCTGATGCAGCAGCATGTCCTGGGTGGTGGGAGCCCTGATGATGGATGCTGCTTTCCTGCAACAGTGTCTCATGTAGATGTGCTCAATGGTGAGGAGGACTTCACCCGTGCTGGACAAGGAGTCTCCACTACTTTTTGTAGGATTTTCTGTTCAAGGGTACTGGTGTTTCCATACCAGTCTGTGATGCAGCCAGTCAATATATTTTCCACTGCACATCTAGAGAAGAGGTACTCATCTTCCCACCCAAGGCTGAGGTATCAGTCCTGGTGGGGGTCCTGACAACAGTGCTGTAGATGGGGTCTGGCCAGAGTTCCACACAGCTGTAATGTGGATTCTGCCTCAAGTATTTCAATCCTCTGAAATAAAGCCCAATTTTCCATTAGACACAAGCACAGCAATTTTTAAACTGTTGGAGGATTCCAAGAAATTCCAGCCAAGAGTGAGTTAAAACTACCTCCATGGAGAATCGGTAGACGGGTCACCTTTGACTCGGTGTATGGCACTGGCCTTTCATAGACACAGGAGCACGGTCAGGCCATTTGGCCCATCAAATCTGCTGTGCCATTTCAACATGCCTGACTTATTATCCCTCCCAACCCTTCTCCATGTAACCTTTGATGCCCTTGCTAAACAAGAACCTGTCAACCTCTGCTTCAAAAATATCCAATGACTTTGCCTCCACAGCCATCTGTGGCAATGAATTCCACAGATTCACCACCCTCTAGCTAAAGAAATTCCTCCTCATCTCTGCTCCAAACGGAGGTCCTTCGATTCTGAGGCTGTGCTTTCTGGTCCTAGACTCCCCCACCATCGGAAACATCCTCCCCACATCCACTGTCTAGGCCTTTCAATATTCAATAGGTTTCAATGGGATTACTCCCATTCTTCTAAACTCCAGCAAGTACAGGCCCAGAGTCATCAAACACTCCTCATACGTTAACCCTTTCATTCCCTGCATTAATCTCCTGAATATCCTCTGGACCCTCACCAGTGCCAGCACATCCTTCCTCCTCTGGACCCTCTCCAGTGCCAGCACCTACAGAGGGCCCAAAGCTGCTCACAATACTTCAAATATCATCTGACCAATGCTTTATAAAGCCTCAGCATTTCATCCTTACTTTTATATTCTTGCCCTTTTGTAGGACTTTCCGTCCAACCCCAGATCGATGTTTCCAATACAGTGGAGTGTGGTGTTCCTGAGAAATAGGATTGATATGTGGGATCCAAAAGATTGCTTCTAAAGAGTAGAGAGCTTACAGGGCATTTGACATAAACACATTAACCGACATATGACTAGAGGATGAGCAATTCTCTGCGTTCCATCTGACTGCCTGGCATGGGCCCTATTATGTTTATCATAGGGTTAATCTTCCCCCGCGCAAGTCCTCAGTAAACAACTTTCCTGTTTATGACTGCAGTGGAAGTCTAACACACAAAAGGGCTTTGGGCTGGCCTCTTTTGAAATGGTAATTAGCTTCACTAGAAGCAGTTCTCCTTCTGTGAGCCTCACAGAACACGCTGGGAACATTTGGTGTCGGAGACAGGGGGCAGTTTCACTCTCCATACATACGGATAGAAATGTCCAAACTAGAGGCATCGGAGTACCCCATTACATCAACACCCACAGCTCCTCAGCACCCTTCAACCACCCCCCATTCACTGCCACCTTATACTTACACTCCACACCCCAGTCCTACATTGACACAATCACTGCACACTCTGCTGCTACCTAGAAGAGCTCCTCTTGCCAAAAGCCACTTTGTCACTTTAACATTACCTGTTCGAGTCACCCTATATTCAGATATTCCTGCACCTGGAATCACGTCACACGTCTCCTCGGCGCCGAGGCTGTGTTGTGCCACAGCTGCTCCGGTCTGCGAGCTTCGCGGCAACTCGCCTCTGCCTGATGGACTGAGACTGAGAATATGGGCCCACTCCAGCTGCTCCCGGCTACGGGTTTATGGACACAATTTTGTTCCAAATGCTGATGCTTGCTTTATTGTTTGCATGATTTGACTCAATTTGTTTTTTTCCCTCTCTGAGCATTGGGTACTGGTCTTTTTTTAAATTGGGTTCTTTGGGTTTCTTGTTTTGTGGCTGCCTATAAGCGGACAAATCTGAAAGTTGTGTAATTTATACACAGGAAGAGGTCAAGTGGGTCTTTTCAGTAACTCTATCCAATTTAGTGACAGATCTCCTTCTCTGCAGTTTTAAGAACACATGAGCAGGTTAGGACATTTTTCGTTGGAGAGCAGGAGGATAATAGTTCATCTCATAGTCTGACTTAGTCTGGTGAGGAGTGTGTGGGGACACCCAACAGGACCAAGAAAAACAAGACCTGACAAAGGGCGGACGAGCTCCTTGTGAGCCAACAGTCATCTTCTGTGAAAGAGATTAAAGCCTCACCACTTATCTACGAATTGTACCTAGTTAGAAGAGACATTATGAACTTGGGCGCTACACCGTGTGCCTGGACCTGTCCAAGGCCTCCGCCTAAGGAAGGGCCGAACTCGAAGAAGCAGCTGTGGGCGGTGCCAAGGCGGCCAGCAAGAACAAACTGGAGGAGAGGCTGTTCTCGGTGCTGTCACAAGATCGAAGAAGATGGAGGTGCATAGCCGCCAACCCCAGATTTGGGATGGCGCCCACTGACCGACTCATAGAGATGAATAAAAGGGGCACAGATTGGGAGAATGCACCCCGTCTGTTTCCCAAGGTTGGGAAACCAAGAACTACAGGGAATAGAGTCATAGAAAAATACAGCACAGAAACATGCCCTTCAGCCCATCTAGTCCATGCTGAACCATTTAGACTGCCTAGTCGCATCAACTTGCACCCAGATCATAGCCCTCCATACCCCTCCCATCCATGTACCTATCCAAACTTCCCATGAACATTGAAATCAAGCTCACATACACCATGTGCCCTGGCAGCTCGTTCCACACCCTCACCACCCTCAGGATGAAGAAGTTTCCCCTTATGTTCCCCTTAACTTCTCATCTTTCATCCTTAACCCATGACCTCTAGTTGTAGTCCTACCCACCTTAGATGTAGTCCTACACAAACAAATAGGTTTTTGGGAGAGGACAGATTTAATAGGAACCTGAGGGGCAACTTGTTCACCCAGAGGTGGTGGGTGTGTGGCATGAGCTGCCAGAGGACATGGTAGAGCAGGTACATTACCAATGTTTAAAAGGTACTTGCACTGGTGCATGGGTTGGAAAGGTTTAGAACAGGGGCTTCCAACCTGGGGTCCATGGCATAAAAAAGGTTGGGAACCCCTGTTTTTAAGAGGGAAATGGGCCAAATACTGGCAAATTTATTTATTATTTAGCGAAGTAACAGGCCCTTCTAGCCCAATGAGCACATGCTACCCAATTACACTCCCCTGACTATCTAACCTACTAACCCACACGTCTTTGGAAAGTAGGAGGAAGCCAGAGCACCTGAAGGAGACCAATGCAGTCACAGGGAGAGCTTACATACTCCACATTGATGGGAATGAGGGCAAGCATGAAGCAACTGAGCTGGAGGTCCTGCCTCTGTGCTGTATTGACTCCATTTACATGCACCCTTGAGTATTTCACAGCAGTCTGAAATCAATACCAGGTTTGTGTGGGGGAATTCAGCTGGCCCTGCTTCCTGCCCTCTTCCCATCCCTCCTTCATATTTGTGAACTGAAACCAGAGCTCCATAAGCCAGTCCTCACTGGAGGATCAGAGGTGGAGAGGGTCAGCAACTTTAAACTCCAGGGTATTACTATTTCAGAGGACCTTTCCTGGACGCAGCATGTAAGTGCAATTACGAATAAAGCACGGCAACGCCTCTACTTCCTTAGGAGTCTACTTGGATTCAGTATGACATCAAAAACTTTGACAGACTTCTATCGACGTGTATTAGACAGTGCATTACATCTTGGTATGGGAACACCAATGCCTTTGAACAGAAAATCCTACAAAAGCCAGTGGATTCAACCCAGTATATTCGGGCAAAATCCTCCCAACCGTTGAGCATATCTATACGAATCGCTGTCGTAGGAAAGGAACGTCCATCATCAGAGATCCCCACCACCCATGCCATACTCTCTTCTCACTGCTGCCATCAGATAGAAGGTACAAGAGCCTCAGGACGCACACCACCAGGTTCAAGAACAGTTACTACCCCTCAACCATCATCTCCTGAACGAAAGAGGATAACTACACACACTTAAGGACTCTTCTGTCTTGTTCTTTCATGCTCTTTATTTATTCCTATTTATTTTTATCTGCATTTGCACAGTTTGTTTATAGTTTAAAGATCCTGCTTATAGTTAATGTTCTATATATTTGGTAAGTATGCCCACAGGAAAAGAATCTCAGGGTAATATGTGGTGACAAGTATGCACTCTGATAATAAATTTTACTTCAAACTTTCTATGTGACATATATATACTTTGATAATAAAATTTACTTTGAACTTTGTGCAAATACCACCACTACTACCCGACTGTGTGTTTCCGACCCTAACAGTTACAAATCAAAAAAAAATCTTTTTTTAAATTGTTAATCTTTGTTCTGTTGCCAATCCCGTTCTTTCCATCCAACACAGAGAGGAGCATTTTCTATCTGCTCTGTCTGGGCCCGTCATGACTTTAAATTTCCTCACACCTTCCTGTATCAGAATCAGAATCAGGTTTAATATCACCGGTATATGTTGTGAAATTGTTGACTTTGCAGCAGGAGATTGGGGCTGAGAGGGAATTAGATTAACCATGGTGAAATGGTGGAGTATACTCGATGGGCCAAATGGCTTAATACTGCTGTATATCTTATGGTCTTATGTATGGCTGAATGACAATTAAACTTGAACTTGAAATGCACGTCTGACCACATAACTAAAGCCCTAATCTCCAAATTCATTGCAATAAAACTCCTTTATACCCCCTCTAAATCCCTTTCACTGTCCCAAGTTGTGGCACCCAGAAATGCACACAATGTTCCTGCTGTGACCATACCGGTATTTTGACAAAGGTCCAAAATGATTTCCTTCCTTCTCTATTCTATTTTGAAAACACAGCATCCTGGGTGCTTTCGTAACCACTCTCTAAATCCACTCAATAAACCATGCACAATTATTTGAAGATTTTGCCCTCTACTTAGTAACCCTTTAGACTGCAGGGGTTCCCAACCTAGGGTCCACGGACTCCTCGGTTAATAGTAAAGGTCCATGGCATAAAAAAGTTTGGGAACCCCTGCGTTAGGGAGTTATGTCCTTTACTTTATCTTGACCTTTATTTTTACAGATAAAATGGAACACTTCTTGTGCTCCACTATTTCTTCCTGGCTGATCCATTTTCCCTCTCAACCCCCAATCTCCTGCCATCTCCTCATATTCCTTCATGCCCTGACTAATCAAGAACATATCAACCTCTGCCTTAAATATACCCAATGACTTGGCCTCCACAGCCGCCTGTGGCAATGAATTCCACAGATTCACCACTCTCTGGTGAAAGAAATTCCTCCTCATCTCCGTTCTAAAAGGACAGCCCCGTATTCTGAGGATGTGCCTTCTGGTTTTAGACCCCTTCCCACCATTGGAAACATGCTCTCACATTCACTCTATCGATGTGTTTCAACATGCAATAGGTTTCAATGAGGTCTTCCCTCATTCTTCTCAATTCCAATGAGTAAAGGCCCAGAGCCATCAAACACTTTTTGTATAACAAGCCATTCAATCTTGGAATCATTTTCATGAACCTCCTTCGAACCCTCTCCAATGTCAGCACATCCTTTCTTAGATAAGGCACCCAAAACTGCTCACAATGAGGCCCCACTAGTGCTTTATAAAGCCCCAACATTGCATCCTTGTTTTTATATTCCAGTACTCTAAATGTCAATGATAATGAAATTGATTCTGAGAACCATTTAATTGTACTTTCTATTTCTTGTTCCTTAATTACTTTTGGCCACAGAGACTCTTACCATCTGGGACATGCTCTTTAATTCCATGGGTTCAAACTTAGAATTGTGTGCAGTTTTGATCACCCTGTTATAAGAAAGATGTTATTAATCTAGAAAGAGTACACAAAATATTTCCCACATTATTGCCTTGACTTGGGGATGTGAGTTCCAAAAAGAGGTAGAAGCTGGTTGAGGGTTGTTGCAACATCACATTCAGTGTCAGCAAGACCCAGGAACTGATTATGGACTTCAGGAGAGGGAAGTTGGGAGAACACAAACTAGTCCTCTTCCAGGGGGTCAACAGTGAAAAGGGTGAGCAGCTTTACGTTCTTGAGTGTCTCCATCCCTGGGGATTTGTCCTGGATCCAATGCAATGAAGTAATTAAGGTAAGCCAGTGCCTCTACTTCATTAGGAGTTTGAGGAGATTCAGTATGTCACCAAAGACTTGAACATTTCTAGAGATGTACCATGGTAAGCATTATGACCGGTTCTATCGTGGTCTGATACAGAGGCTCCACTGCACAGGACTGCAAGAGACTGTAGACCTGGGGTCCATGATATTGGTGAATGGCATAAAAAAGGTTGGGAACCCCTGCTGGAGGCAGCTGTCGACTCAGCCAGCTCCATCATGGGCACAACCCTCCCCACCATGGAGGACATCGTCAAGAGGCAGTGCCTGATTAAGATGGCATCCATCAGTAGAGACTCTCACCATCTGGGACATGCCTTATTCTTGTTCCTACCATCAAGGAAGTAATACACGAGCCTGAAGACCCACACTCAATGATTTAGAAACGGCTTCTTCCCCTCCATCATCAGATTTTTGAGCAGCCTATCAAATCGCAAACACTACCTCATTTTTGTTTTTGCACTATTAATTTTATAACGTTCAGGGAGGGGTAGCATCTCTGGTAAAGGGGAATGTCGTGTCCATTCTAGGGCAGCTCATTCACATTTGGTCCCCACCGGACACTCAGTTCTCACCTGTGGCTCCAATTAGCTGTTTGCACATGACAGTGGCCACACCCTGATACACCACTTTTCAGATGGGCTACACCACGTGAGGGTAGCCGGTGGCCTCATACCCTAGTGTCCTAGCGCGAAAAGTCAGCTCGAGCGTTACTGGGCAAGTGAGATCTATAGTGAGATCCGATGGCCAGGAAGGCGATACAGCAATGCTCCGCGGAGAGCAAAAGATGTGACAAGGCACAGAAGACGACATGATCATGCATGGCAACCAAGAAAGCCCCAGTTTGTGATGCTTGTTCATACCACTAGTCTTGGACAAAACAAGAGAGCAGAACTGCCCTAGTGCAACAGCTTTATAAGTTCTTTATAAGTTTTTATAACTTTATAAGTTCTCCCTCACAGGTTTCCTGACATTGTCGGACACAATGGACAACCACCATATCTTTGCTGAGTTCTGCTGCCACAAAGTAACAAATTTCGATGGTGACAACAAACCTGATTCTGAATCTGATAAATTGCATGGATTAGGACTTTCCTCCTGGAGCGTTGGAGGTTGAGAGGTGACCTGGTAGAGGTATATAAGATCATGAAGAGCATAGACAGGGTGAAAGCACGTGGTCTTTTTCTCAGGAAGCAGCTGGTAAAATCGAGAGGGCATAGTTTTCAACGGCAAGAGAGAGATTTAGAAAGGACATCAGGGGCAGTTTCTTCACACAAAGTGTGCTGCATACTTGGAACGAGTTGCCAGAAACAGTGGTTGAGGTGGGCACATTAGCAACATTTAAAAAGTATCTGGATGGGGGAGGTTTAAAAGGCTATGGGACTATATGCTGGGTAACACAATTACCATGGCTGAGTTGGGTCAAAGGGCCGATTTCCATGCTGTGTGACTGTAGGTCAACAAAAAGAACCTTTTCAGAAGTTCCTTTATACCTCATCAACTACACTTCCCTCACAGCCAGCATTTTTATTTCTATTATTGAGATACAGCTTGGAACAGGCCCTTCTGGCCCTTCGAGCCGTGCTACCCAGTAACCCACCAATTCAACCCTAGCCAAATCACAGGATGATATACAATGACCAATTAATCTACCAACCGGTACGTCTTTGCAGCACCCGGAGGAAAGAGATGCGCATATGGGATGGAATGTACAAACTTGCTTACAGAGGATGCCATATTGATATCTGAGCTCTGATGCCCCGAGGCGTAATAGCATTGTGCTGACTGCTAGGTTACCGTGGTGCTACTTTTCAAAAACAAGTCCATGCTGTGTAGTTCTAATCCATACTTGACCAAAGAACTGCTGCTACTACTACTTCTAGGACCGTTAACTCCCAGTGCAGAATAGGCTATCGATTACCTTCTGTCTCCATCGTCCTCTGTTCTGAGCCAGTTTCTTGAGGGTAGACCAGGAATGGTCCCATCTTCTAATTTCTGCCTCGATGTCGCTCCTCCATGTGTTCTTTGGACGTCTCCCTGTTTTCCTCTTTCCTTTGGGGTTCTCTTTTATTGGCTGCCTGGTGACGTTGTTGGTTGGCTTCCTCAAGGTGTGGCCATCTCACTGCCCATTGCGCCACTGGCACTTAGAGCAGCAGTGAAGGTCCTCTGTCTCTGGTGGTGTTCAGGGCTTCCTTCCTCATGTCAGTAGCTTCCTCTCGGTTTTCACTACTGTCAGTCATGCAAGTCCCAGGTAGAGACTCAGGAATACCGTCACACTCAGATGTAGAAGGATTCTACATTGCTGTTTCCGTAACTATTTTGTTTTAGCAGTCAGGGTTGTTAGCAACACCACCACCACCACCACCCCCACCACCGAACCCAGAGGACCGGTGGACCACTCTTAGTCTGGCCTCTACCCTTTGACCTGTTTGGTATGGGTGACCCAACCAAGAGCTAAAGCATGAAGCCCTGACTCCAGCCAACGCAGATCTCCGCACCGTTGAGACATGCAAGCATCCGAACCCTACGACAAAGTTGTGGTCTTCTTGGAGGTCAAGGTGTGGCCAATCCACCTCCATTTCCGTTTGCGTATTTATATCTCTCTGGATCCCCGGTTAATGTTTTCCCAAGGTGTCTGGTTGGTTACTTCTGATTATTGCTTCTCAAACATTTCCCACCAGCAATGTTAATCTGGAGGCTGCAATTGCCGGGAGGATCGTGAACAACTGTGTAAAAATATGCAGTTTCTCGTTGTGATATTGCTATTCCAATCTCCCGCTACCACAAATCTGGAGTCTCTGCATGTCTCTGTAATTTATTGCAACACACACAAAATGCTGGAGGAACTCAGCAGGTCAGGTAGCATCAATAGAGAGGAATACACAGTTGTCGTTTTGGGCCAAGTCCCTTCTTCAGGACTGAGAAGGAAGAGGGAAGATGCCAGAATAAAAAGGTGGGGAGTAGGGGAAAGAAGGTGATAGGTGAAGCCAGGTGGATAGGAAATGTAAGGGGCTGGAGAGGAAGTAATCTGATAGGAGAGGAGAGTGGACCACAGGAGAAAGGGAAGGAGGGGACTGGGGAGAGTGAAAGGCAGATGAGAAAAAGTAAAAGGTCAGAGTGGGAAATATAGGAGGGGGGAATTTGTTTACTGGAAGAAGAAATCAAGATTTATGCCACCAGGTTGGAGGGTATCCAGACAGAATATAAGTCGTTGCTCCTTCACTTTGAGGTGGCCTCATGTTGGCACAAGAGGAGGCCATGGGCTGACACGTCGGAACAGGAAAGGAAATCAGAATTAGAATGTTTGGCCATTGGGAACCACTTAGGCTGCCTTCAGGAATAACTGCCAGGAGAGAGTTTAGTTGGGGAGGAATGTCTGAGGAAATCACAGAAATCCCTGTGGAAAGTGGACCGGGGAGGAAGGTAAAGATATGTTTAGTATGACCTCTTTGCAGATGGCTGAAGTTGCAGGAGATAGTGTGTTGGTTACAGAAGCTGATGGGTTGGTGGGTGCGGACAGGAGGATATCACTATCAAGGCTGCTGGAAGATGGGGTGAGCAGACGACTGCACTATATCATTTCCAGTAGTCGGCAGCCTATGGTAGAGTCCTGGTAATGTAATCGCACCTCTAGTGACGGAGCTGTATTTGCTCCTACAATCTGAAGGATGCCTCTCTCCCCAGGCACTCCAATACTCTGCTTAGTAAACTCCTCGTAGACACAACCTCTCGGAATCAGGGTCAGCTTTATTATCACTGTCATGTACGATGTGAAATGTGTCCTTTTATGGCAAAGACATAAAATTGAAAGGTATTTCACCACCCATCTACTCACCTGGTTTCACCCATCATCTCCAGCTTCTACTCCTCCCACTCTTCCCCATCATCTCCAGCTTGTGCTCCTCCCACTCGCCCCCGTCATCTCCAGCTTGTACTCCTCCCACTCTCCCCCGTCATCTCCAGCTGGTACTCCTCCCACTCTCCCCCGTCATCTCCAGCTTGTACCCCTCCCACTCTCCCCCGTAATCTCCAGCTTGTGCTCCTCCCACTCTCCCCCGTCAACTCCAGCTTGTGCTCCTCCCACTCTCCCCGTCATCTCCAGCTTGTGCTCCTCCCACTCTCCCCCGTCATCTCCAGCTTGTACTCCTCCCACTCTCCCCGTCATCTCCAGCTTGTACTCCTCCCACTCTCCCCGTCATCTCCAGCTTGTACTCCTCCCACTCTCCCCCGTCATCTCCAGCTTGTGCTCCTCCCACTCTCCCCCGTCATCTCCAGCTTGTGCTCCTCCCACTCTCCCCGTCATCTCCAGCTTGTACTCCTCCCACTCTCCCCCATCTCCAGCTTGTACTCCTCCCACTCTCCCCCATCTCCAGCTTGTACTCCTCCCACCTCCCCCGTCATCCCAGCTTGTACTCCTCCCACTCTCCCCCGTCATCTCCAGCTTGTACTCCTCCCACTCTCCCCCGTCATCTCCAGCTTGTACTCCTCCCACTCTCCCCCGTCATCTCCAGCTTGTACTCCTCCCACTCTCCCCCGTCATCTCCAGCTTGTACTCCTCCCACTCTCCCCCGTCATCTCCAGCTTGTACTCTCCCCCTCACTCCAGCTTGTGCTCCTCCCACTCTCCCCTCATCTCCAGCTTGTGCTCCTCCCACTCTCCCCTCATCTCCAGCTTGTATCTCCTCCCACTCTCCCCGTCATCTCCAGCTTGTACTCCTCCCACTCTCCCCGTCATCTCCAGCTTGTACTCCTCCCACTCTCCCCGTCATCTCCAGCTTGTACTCCTCCCACTCTCCCCCGTCATCTCCAGCTTGTACTCCTCCCACTCTCCCCCGTCATCTCCAGCTTGTACTCCTCCCACTCTCCCCCGTCATCTCCAGCTTGTACTCCTCCCACTCTCCCCCGTCATCTCCAGCTTGTACTCCTCCCACTCTCCCCCGTCATCTCCAGCTTGTACTCCTCCCACTCTCCCCCGTCATCTCCAGCTTGTACTCCTCCCACTCTCCCCCGTCATCTCCAGCTTGTACTCCTCCCACTCTCCCCCGTCATCTCCAGCTTGTACTCCTCCCACTCTCCCCCGTCATCTCCAGCTTGTACTCCTCCCACTCTCCCCCGTCATCTCCAGCTTGTACTCCTCCCACTCTCCCCCGTCATCTCCAGCTTGTACTCCTTCCCACTCTCCCCCGTCATCTCCAGCTTGTACTCCTTCCCACTCTCCCCCGTCATCTCCAGCTTGTACTCCTCCCACTCTTCCCCGTCATCTCCAGCTTGTACTCCTCCCACTCTCCCCCGTCATCTCCAGCTTGTACTCCTCCCACTCTCCCCCGTCATCTCCAGCTTGTACTCCTCCCACTCTCCCCCGTCATCTCCAGCTTGTACTCCTCCCACTCTCCCCCGTCATCTCCAGCTTGTACTCCTCCCACTCTCCCCCGTCATCTCCAGCTTGTACTCCTCCCACTCTCCCCCGTCATCTCCAGCTTGTACTCCTCCCACTCTCCCCCGTCATCTCCAGCTTGTACTCCTCCCACTCTCCCCCGTCATCTCCAGCTTGTACTCCTCCCACTCTCCCCCGTCATCTCCAGCTTGTACTCCTCCCACTCTCCCCGTCATCTCCAGCTTGTACTCCTCCCACTCTCCCCCGTCATCTCCAGCTTGTACTCCTCCCACTCTCCCCCGTCATCTCCAGCTTGTACTCCTCCCACTCTCCCCCGTCATCTCCAGCTTGTACTCCTCCCACTCTCCCCCGTCATCTCCAGCTTGTACTCCTCCCACTCTCCCCCGTCATCTCCAGCTTGTACTCCTCCCACTCTCCCCCGTCATCTCCAGCTTGTACTCCTCCCACTCTCCCCCGTCATCTCCAGCTTGTACTCCTCCCACTCTCCCCCGTCATCTCCAGCTTGTACTCCTCCCACTCTCCCCCGTCATCTCCAGCTTGTACTCCTCCCACTCTCCACCGTCATCTCCAGCTTGTACTCCTCCCACTCTCCCCCGTCATCTCCAGCTTGTACTCCTCCCACTCTCCCCGTCATCTCCAGCTTGTACTCCTCCCACTCTCCCCCTCATCTCCAGCTTGTACTCCTCCCACTCTCCCCCGTCATCTCCAGCTTGTACTCCTCCCACTCTCCCCCCATCTCCAGCTTGTACTCCTCCCACTCTCCCCCGTCATCTCCAGCTTGTACTCCTCCCACTCTCCCCCGTCATCTCCAGCTTGTACTCCTCCCACTCTCCCCCGTCATCTCCAGCTTGTACTCCTCCCACTCTCCCCCCGTCATCTCCAGCTTGTACTCCTCCCACTCTCCCCCCGTCATCTCCAGCTGGTACTCCTCCCACTCTCCCCCCGTCATCTCCAGCTGGTACTCCTCCCACTCTCCCCCCATCATCTCCAGCTGGTACTCCTCCCACTCTCCCCCGTCATCTCCAGCTTGTACTCCTCCCACTCTCCCCCGTCATCTCCAGCTTGTACTCTTCCCACTCTCACCCCATCTCCAGCTTGTACTCCTCCCACTCACCCGCGTCATCTCCAGCTTGTACTCCTCCCACTCTCCACTGTCATCTCCGGCTTGTACTCCTCCCACTCTCCCCCGTCATCTCCGGCTTGTACTCCTCCCACTCTCCCCCGTCATCTCCAGCTTGTACTCCTCCCACTCTCCCCCATCATCTCCAGCTTGTACTCCTCCCACTCTCCCCCATCATCTCCAGCTTGTACTCCTCCCACTCTCCCCCGTCATCTCCAGCTTGTACTCCTCCCACTCTCCCCCGTCATCTCCAGCTTGTACTCCTCCCACTCTCCCCCGTCATCTCCAGCTTGCACTGCTCCCACTCTCCCCCCGTCATCTCCAGCTTGTACTCCACCCACTCTCCCCCGTCATCTCCAGCTGGTACTCCTCCCACTCTCCCCCGTCATCTCCAGCTTGTACTCCTCCCACTCTCCCTCCGTCATCTCCAGCTTGTATTCCTCCCACTCTCCCCCCGTCATCTCCAGCTGGTACTCCTCCCACTCTCCCCCCGTCATCTCCAGCTGGTACTCCTCCCACTCTCCCCCGTCATCTCCAGCTTGTACTCCTCCCACTCTCCCCCCGTCATCTCCAGCTGGTACTCCTCCCACTCTCCCCCGTCATCTCCAGCTTGTACTCCTCCCACTCTCCCTCCGTCATCTCCAGCTTGTATTCCTCCCACTCTCCCCCCGTCATCTCCAGCTGGTACTCCTCCCACTCTCCCCCCGTCATCTCCAGCTTGTATTCCTCCCACTCTCCCCCGTCATCTCCAGCTGGTACTCCTCCCACTCTCCCCCGTCATCTCCAGCTTGTACTCCTCCCACTCTCCCCCGTCATCTCCAGCTTGTACTCCTCCCACTCTCCCCCCGTCATCCCCAGCTTGTATTCCTCCCACTCTCCCATCTCCAGCTTGTACTCCTCCAACTCTCCCCCGTCATCTCCAGCTTGTACTGCTCCCACTCTCCCCCCATCTCCAGCTTGTACTCCTCCCACTCTCCCCCGTCATCTCCAGCTGGTACTCCTCCCACTCTCCCCCGTCATCTCCAGCTTGTACTCCTCCCACTCTCCCCCGTCATCTCCAGCTTGTACTCCTCCCACTCTCCCCCGTCATCTCCAGCTTGTACTGCTCCCACTCTCCCCCGTCATCTCCAGCTTGCACTGCTCCCACTCTCCCCCCGTCATCTCCAGCTTGTACTCCACCCACTCTCCCCCGTCATCTCCAGCTGGTACTCCTCCCACTCTCCCCCGTCATCTCCAGCTTGTACTCCTCCCACTCTCCCTCCGTCATCTCCAGCTGGTACTCCTCCCACTCTCCCCCCGTCATCTCCAGCTGGTACTCCTCCCACTCTCCCCCGTCATCTCCAGCTTGTACTCCTCCCACTCTCCCCCCGTCATCTCCAGCTGGTACTCCTCCCACTCTCCCCCCGTCACCTCCAGCTGGTACTCCTCCCACTCTCCCTCCATCTCCAGCTTGTACTCCTCCCACTCTCCCCCCGTCACCTCCAGTTGGTACTCCTCCCACTCTCCCCCCATCTCCAGCTTGTACTCCTCCCACTCTCCCCCGTCATCTCCAGCTTGTACTGCTCCCACTCTCCCGCCATCTCCAGCTTGTACTCCTCCCACTCTCCCCCGTCATCTCCAGCTTGTACTCCTCCCACTCTCCCCGTCATCTCCAGCTTGTACTCCTCCCACTCTCCCCCGTCATCTCCAGCTTGTACTGCTCCCACTCTCCCCCCCGTCATCTCCAGCTTGTATTCCTCCCACTCTCCCCCGTCATCTCCAGCTGGTACTCCTCCCACTCTCCCCCGTCATCTCCAGCTTGTACTCCTCCCACTCTCCCCCCGTCATCTCCAGCTTGTATTCCTCCCACTCTCCCCCCGTCATCCCCAGCTTGTATTCCTCCCACTCTCCCATCTCCAGCTTGTACTCCTCCAACTCTCCCCCGTCATCTCCAGCTTGTACTGCTCCCACTCTCCCCCCATCTCCAGCTTGTACTCCTCCCACTCTCCCCCGTCATCTCCAGCTGGTACTCCTCCCACTCTCCCCCGTCATCTCCAGCTTGTACTCCTCCCACTCTCCCCCGTCATCTCCAGCTTGTACTCCTCCCACTCTCCCCCGTCATCTCCAGCTTGTACTGCTCCCACTCTCCCCCCATCATCTCCAGCTGGTACTCCTCCCACTCTCCCCCCCGTCACCTCCAGCTGGTACTCCTCCCACTCTCACCCGTCATCTCCAGCTGGCACTCCTCCCACTCTCCCCCCGTCATCTCCAGCTGGTACTCCTCCCACTCTCCCCCCATCACCTCCGGCTGGTACTCCTCCCACTCTGCCCCTTATCAGCTTATTCTGGCTTCTGCCCCTTTCCTTTTCAGTCCTGATGGCCTTGGCCCGAAACATTGGCCATTTATCTCCCTCCATAGATGCTGTCTGACCTGCTAAATTCCTCCAGCATTACATGCGTGCATCGCTTAAGATCAAACCTTTTTAAGATTTATATTATTTACTTACTGGGTACTGCACCCAGTAGGCCTTCTGGCCCTTCGAGCTAAGATGCCCAGCCACCCCAAATTTAACCCTAGCTTAATCACGGGACAATTTACAATGACCAAGTAACCTACCAACCGATATGTCTTCAGACTGTGGGGGGAAACCGGAGCACCCAGAGGAAATCCATGCTGTCACAGGCAGAACATGCAGGCAGTATCTCTTTTTATACATACAAGGTCTCTTTTTATTTAGCACAGCACCAGTTTCCAACTGTGTGATTTTACATTCAGCAAGGTAAGAGTTACTCTCCGTATGGCTGTGAAGTTCGAGTTTCTACCAAGTGTCAGGTTAAGGGTTGTACAGAAGGGTTAAAACTGTTATGATTACCCTACCAACACAACCAATCGCCCCCACCCTTACCTCTGACCCTAAACGAGGAAAGAAAATTGTTTTTGTCTTTACGGGAACATAAAAGATTATACAACTGCTGGAATAGAATGTTCCAGAAGCAAGTGCTTTAGACACTAAAGTAATGTTCTCAAGGACAGGGGGACCTTTGTTTCTGGATTCCAGTCAGCTTATTCTGCTCACTTGCATAATGTTACAGAGCAGGCGTAGGAGCATCACAAAGCCGTTTGTTTCTCAGCAGGAGACATGCACTGAATGCCACTGGAACCAGGGAGCACATGACCATTCCGATAAAACTGGGTCCCAGATCTGAAGTGACACCTGCATTTTGTCAACAATAAGCTTCAGAACAGGCTACCCTTGTCAGTCAGGGGGGAAAGGCTGCCCACCCCACTGTTTTAGGGGTCATCTTCACAGATCTCAGCTTGCTAAGTCAAGCAAGCTCCCCATCTCTAACAAATAGGATCAGTGATTTTAAATTTTTTGGCCTAATCATTTTGGAGAATCTGTCCTACGACCAGCATGCAAGTGCCATTATGAAGAAGACCTCGCTTTTTTAGAAATTTGCACAAATTTGGCACGACATCTAAAACTTTGACGAACTTTTATAGACGCACAGTGGCTGCATCACAACCTGATATGGAAACAACCACGTTCAGGAATGGAAATAGCCAAAATAAAGTAGTGGATACAGCCCAGTCCTTCACAGGAAAAGCCCTCCTGCCATTGCGCACATACATGAGTGTTGCCACAAGGAAGCAGCATCTATCATTAAGGAATCGCACCAACCAGACCATGCTCTCTTCTTGCTACTACCACAGGGCCCTAGGTCCTATACCATAGTCATAGTCATACTTTATTGATCTCGGGGAAAAATTGGTTTTCGTTACAGTTCCTTCATAAATAATAAATAGTAATAGAACCATAAATAGTTAAATAGTAATATGTAAATTATGCCAGTAAATTATGAAATAAGTCCAGGACCAGCCTATTGGCTCAAGGTGTCTGACCCTCCAAGGGAGAAGTTGTAAAGTTTGATGGCCACAGGCAGGAATGATTTCCTATGACGCTCTGTGCTGCATCTCGGTGGAATGAGTCTCTGGCTGAATGTACTCCTGTGCCCACCCAGTACATTATGTAGTGGATGGGAGACATTGACCAAGATGGCATGCAACTTGGACAGCATCCTCTTTTCAGACACCACTGTCAGAGAGTCCAGTTCCATCCCCACAACATCACTGGCCTTACGAATGAGTTTGTTGATTCTGTTGGTGTCTGCCACCCTCAGCCTGCTGCCCCAGCACACAACAGCAAACATGATAGCACTGGCCACCACAGACTCGTAGAACATCCTCAGCATCGTCCGGCAGATGTTAAAGGACCTCAGTCTCCTCAGGAAATAGAGACGGCTCTGACCCTTCTTGTAGACAACCTCAGCGTTCTTTGACCAGTCCAGTTTATTGTCAATTCGTATCCTCAGATATTTGTAATCCTCCACCATGTCCACACAGACCCTCCTGGATGGAAACAGAGGTCACCGGTGCCTTAGCTCTCCTCAGGTCTACCACCAGCACCTTAGTCTTTTTCACATTAAGCTGCAGATAATTCTGCTCACACCATGTGACAAAGTTTCCTACCGTAGCCCTGTACTCAGCCTCATCTCCCTTGCTGATGCATCCAACTATGGCAGAGTCATCCGAAAACTTCTGAAGATGACAAGACTCTGTGCAGTCGTTGAAGTCCAAGGTGTAAATGGTGAAGAGAAAGGGAGACAAGACAGTCCCCTGTGGAGCCCCAGTGCTGCTGATCACTCTGTCGGACACACAGTGTTGCAAGCACACCAGGTTCAGATGCAGTGACTACCCTTCAACCAGCTGGCTACTGAACCAATGTGGATAACTTCACTCACCTCAGCACTGAACGAATTCCACAATCTATGGACTCACTTTCAAGGACTCTACAACCCATGCTCTCATATTATCTATCTATTGTATTTGCACAGTTGGTCTCCTTTTGCACACTAGTTGTTTGTCAGTCTTTGTGTGAAGTTTTTCATTCATTATATTGTATTTCTTTCCAGGAAGCTGGGTGAAGATACGTCTCTACCAAAGGAGGTGTAAGGCACTCCTTTCTTCGGCAAGCCTGCAGGTAACCCTTGGGAAAGGTGTAGCATCTGCTTCGCCACCCTTCCCCCACCCCCTGGGGCCAGGGTCACGTGAAGCCATGGGAGCAGGTGGTCGTATGAGCAGCTGGTGCAGATCACAAGTCCTGATTATGTGACCACTCACAGCAGGCAATCTCAGAAGAGTATTGATAATGGTCATATTGTAAAGACACTACCCAGAAGGCGGCAATGGCAAACCACTTCTGTAGAAAAACTTGCCAAGAACAATCACAGTCATGGAAAGACCATGATTCCCACGTCATATAACATGGCACATAATGATGCTGATGACTATATACATACTTTGATAATAAATTTAATTTGATCCTTGAACCTGGACATATAGACAGGTCCAGACTGCACACACTAACTTGGGATCATTATTCCTTTGATGAAGGGGCACTGCTATGAAAAACTGATTTGGCTCCACAGATCAGAAGGATATGCAGATTATCTTGTTACTGTGCAGTAGTCCCCACACCCCCATATCAGACTGTGACGCAACAAGTCAGAATGCTCTCCACTGACATCTGTAGAAATTTATAAGTGCTTTTGGTGACATACCAAATCTCCTCAAACTCCTCATGTTGCCTGATTACCGAGTGTTTTGTTTTTATTTCACTTTTCCATCATCTGCAGCTTACTTTTGTGTTATTTGGCATTCCCTGCCTTCCAAGAAGATACAACACTGTTGGGCAGTCTCCCCAAGTTTGCCAGGGAGCTGCTCTATTTGTCCTGAAAACAAGGTCCTGGCCTGTAGGAGCAGAAATCAGCCATTCAGCCCATTGAGCCTGTTCCAAAATTCCGCCATGGTTGATTTATTATCCCTCTCAACTCCATTTTCCTGCCTTCTCCCCTTAACCTTTGACACCCTGACTAATCAAGAACCTCCCCTCTAAATAGTCAACTGCTCATTCATTTCCATTGATACTGCCTGACCTGCTGAATTCCTCTGGGTTTCCAGCATCTGCAGAATCTCACGTTTATGATTTGTTGCTTAATTTTTTTCTTATTATTTAGAGGTACAGTACAATAACATGCCACCTAATTACACCCAAGTCACCATTTAACCTACTAAGTGGTGCATCTTTCGAATGTGGCAGGAAACCCGAGAACCCAGAGGAAACCCACTCAGTCGCAGGGAGGACAGCTGCAGGAATTGAACCCGAGTCTCTGGTGCTGTACTGACGTGACACTCGTCGCCCCATTCTCAGTCGACCCTCCATGACAGCTCTACACCTTATCAGGCATCATCGTTCACCACTTCGTCAAGACCCCTGCATCTTGTCCCACTCACCCAGAAGCCTTTCCCCACTCTGTCAAGGAGAGGGCTGAACCTTTGCCTCTTTCTCCTCGGCCCTTTAGAACACCCCACCACTCCCCTTCACTGAGGATCCCACCTCCCCACTCTCTTCACTGGAGCCCACTTCTCACGCCCCTCACCAATGACATACACTCAATGCCCACTTTATTAGGTACAGGAGTGGAAACCGGTCTGGTCTTTTACTGCTGTACCCCATCCACTTCAAGGTTCAATGTTATTTGAGTTACTATCACCTTCCTGTCAGTTTGAATCCATCTGGCCATTCTCCTCAGACCTCCCTCACTAACAAGGTGTTTTCATTCACAGAGTTGCTGCTCACTGGATGTTTTTGTTTTTTGTACCATTCTCTGTAAACTAGTTGTGCGTGAAAATCCCAGGAAATCAGCACTTTCTCAGATACTCAAACCACCCCCTCTGGCACCAACAATCATTCCTCTTAGATCACATTTCTCCTCTATTCTGATGTTTGGTCTGAACAGTAAATGACCCTCTTGACCATGTCTGCATGCTTTTAATGATTGAGTTGCTACCGTATGATTGGCTGATTAGACATTTGCATTAACGAACAGGTGTACCTAATAAAGTGGCCACTGAGTGTATGTCCACCAGCACAACCCCCACCATTAGTCAGTCCCCTACTGAATCATTCCTCAGCCCATCTGATGGAGCAAATCAAATGAGACAGTAGCAACCAGGGCTGGATCTGTACACAGAGTGGTGCAAAGTAACTGGGCTCCACCATGTGGTCAAGAGAAGCCAACAGCCAGCATTCCAGCACCACTTCCAAACGGGATCATGCTGGGACACTGGTCACATTCCACTGCAAGTCACAGCAGCCGCCCTATCGAGCCTGTGCTCAGGTTCCCCTATGGACTCTGGTTATATGGTGAATTCCGCGCCCCCCCCCCCACAACCTCTCACACACACCTAGGAAGGTTTTTTGAGAGACTTGAATTGTGAGAATTTTGTTCAGCAGCTTCGCTGTGTCCACAGCAAAGGGCAGGGTCTCCCATTGACTACCCACTTCAATTCAGCTTCCCATTCCTATTCTGACAATTCTGTCCATGGCCTCCTTGACTGCCACAATGAGGCCAAACTCAGGTTGGAGGAGCAACACCTCATATTCTATCTGGGTAGCATCCAACCTGATTGCATGACATTCAATTCATCTAACTTCCAGTAACCACTACCCACTTCTTCTATGTCTCTATCAAAGGAGGTGCCAGGCACTCCTTTCCTCTGCTTGCCTGCAGGTCACCCTTGGGCAAGGTAAAGCACCTGCTTAGCCCCCCTGATCAGGGAGCAGCTGGTGCACATCACAAGTCCTGGTTATGCATCCACAGACTCCAGGCAAACAATCTCTGAAGAGTATTGATAATGGATGGGGCTATCTGTCTTGTGAAGACACTGCCCAGAAAATAACAATGGCAAACCACTTCTGTAGAAAAACTTGCCAGAGCAATCATGCTCATGGAAAGACCATGATCACCTATGTCATATGATATACCACATAATGCTGCTGCTGCTGCTGCTAATGATGATTTATTTATGGTAACAAGTAGCTTTTTTTATATCTTTGCACTGTACTGCTGCCACAAAACAACATATTTTACCACAAAACATGTCTGATGACATATGTTAGTAATGGTAGTAATGAGAAGAGTGCATGTTCCAGATGGTGAGAGTCCTTAGTGATGGATACTGCCACCACTTGGTGGTGGTGGTCCTGCAAGAGGACTGCAACTTTGTTGTAAGGTTTGGAGATTTGTGTGCCTCAATGACCCTGAGAGCTATGCTGCCTGGAGTCAGGGCTTTGTGCTTTGGTACTTGGTAGGGTCACCCATGCCAAACAGGTCAAAGGGTAGAGACTATACTAAGAGTGATCCACTGGTTCTCCAGGTTTGGGGTTCCAGCTCAGGGCTAACAACCCTGACTGGTAAATCAAAACTGTTACGGAAACAGCAATGAAGAATCCTTCTTTATCTGTGTGCGACAGTACCCAAGTCTACCCTGAACCACATTTGGGGCACAATAGAGAAGATGGTCAAGAATAGACAGAGATGGAGGACCTTCATTGCTGCCCTAAGTGTCAGTGGAATTTCGGGCAGTAAGTCTTGGTGTTTGCAGTTCTCCAGAATGGTACTGTGGAGCTAGGTGGAGACTTAGTTGTGAGTCCACACTTTGAGTGAGCTGAGGTTCCACAGCCTGCCAGGGTAGAAGGGATATCAGGATAGTTCACATTATTTCTGGTCGTTCCTTTTTTTTTGTTGCTGTTTTGTGCGATTTTGTGATTCGGGGAGGACCAGTAGATAGTGAGAGACAAGGCACTAGACTGAACTGAACAGAATATGCCTGGACTCCTTCACTGTCTTTGTGATTTGGTGTTCTGTATTTTGTGTTTTTCGCTCTTTTTTTTTGCTTCTAGCGTGATTTGGGGTTTTTTGCACGTTAGGGATTTGATGTATTTCTTTGAATAAGTTCCATGGATAAGAACCTATTACGAATAGGTTCTTAATTTTGTGTCTGTCTGTGGGAAGACAAATATGGTTGTGTACTGAATACATATTTTGATAATAAATGTACAGTACTTTGAATTTTGAATCTCAGACTGTGGGTTCGTGGTATGAAGGGACCGTACTGTGTTGTTCTATAATTTAAACCAAGGTTGCCCTGCCCTGTTAGATGAAGATTCCACACAGCATCTTTTCAAATTTCATTGCCTTGCCCTATATTCTTCCCTCAAAAAAAATGTTGTTCAAAAGAAGTTATCTGGCTATTTTTAAATTATTTACCATAAGACATAGGAGCAGAATTAGGCCATTTAGCCCATCAAGTCAGTTCTCTCGTTGCTGATCCATTTCCCTCTCAACTCCAGTCTCCTGCCTTTTCCCTGTATCCCTTCATACCCTGACTGATCAAGATTCTATCAACCTCTGCCTTAAATATACCCAATGACTTGGCCTCCACAGCCACCCGAAGCAACGAATTCCACAGCTTCACCACTCTCTGGCTAAAGAAATTCTCTTCCGTTATTTCATCATGTCTGATCCAGTTCCCTCTCAGCCCCAATTTCCTTCCTTTCTCCTCATATCTGTTCATTCTCTAATCGAGAATCTATCATCCTTAAATACACCCAATGACTTAGCCTCCACAGCTGCCTGTGGCAACGAATTTCACAGATCCACCAGCCTCTCCTTCTCATCTCTGTTCTAAATGAGGCTGTATCCTCTCCCACCATAGGAAACATCCTCTCTACAGCCACTCTATTGAGGTCTTTCAACAGGAGGTCTCATAGGAACTCACTAGATGCAAATGAACCTGTGTCACTGGGCTCTAACATCATGCAGGAAGATCATTGTGCAGGCTCTGTTTTGACTGTAATGAAGTTGCAGCAATACTTCCTTTCTCTTGTACCTCATCCTTCTTGCAATAAAAGTCAACTTCTGAACTTCCCCTCTTCACAAGACAATACCTAGATTCTAGAATTCAGAAGAATAGAGGAGTGTCCATCTAGAACGGAGGTGAGGAATTTCTTTCATCAGAGTGGTGAATATGTGGATTTCTTTGCCACAGGCAGCTGTGAAGGCCACCATTGAGTGTATTTAAGACAGAGGTTGATAGTTTCTCAGTTAGTCAAGGCATAAAGGGATATGGGGAGAAGGCAAGGGATTGAGGCTGAGAGGGAAAATGGATTAGCCATGGTGAAATAACAGAGCAGACTCGATGGGCCAAATGGACTAACTCCTATATCTTATGGTCTTAGATCCCTTGGAAAACCAATATTTAACAATTTCACTCTTCTCCCAACCATACCGAATAACCTCACATGGAAGATGCTACCTACTCCAAACATTCTTTCCCTCTCCCAACGAAAGCCTGAAAACATGCACCACCAGGCCCAAGGACAGCTTCTATCCCACTGTTAGGAGACTATTAAATGGCCCTCTAGTATGGTTCCTCAAGGTTGTCATAGCCGGGAGAGGTAGTGGGAAAAAGCTCCCACAACCTATTAAATGCTCCCAATGGCATGTATCTCAAGTAGTGTTTGACAACTAAGTCCAGTTCCTGGCCGGCTACGAAGCCTGGTGCAACCGTGTCTGCTGAAAGGAGAAGAGGCACCTCCCGACCCCCGCCTTGGTTCACTTACCTTGGTCCTGATTGGCTATCCCTTCAGTTGACCATAGAGCCAAAGAAATGTGAGCCAAATGGGAGTTGCAAAGGTCAACTAAAGGTGTAGCCAATCAGGACCAAGGAAAGCAAATGGAGACCTATATAAACACCAGCATTCCCAGAGAGAAACACCAACAACTGTGCATTGAAGATGTTAGCTCAACTGGTGATTAAATATCAGCAAGCTAATTGCCAAGCTTGGCAAACACCAAAACATCAGGCACATACCAAATCTTTATTCCTTTGTTGACTTGTACATTGCTAATGGTTGGGCAAATCATGGTGGGGAATGAGTCAGTGAACAGGAATGAGACAGGACTCACGGTTGAGTGGTGCCACGACAACAACATCTAACCCAGTGTCAGAGTAACTAGAGAGCTAATAGTTGACTTCAGGAAGGGAAAGGAGGGAGGCTACATTCACCAGGCTACATCTGGGGGAAAAATAACTCAGTGGTGGAGAGAGTCACCAGCTTTAAATTCCAGTGTATTAACATACTGGATGACCTGACTTTGACCCATCACACAGACACAAGCACAAGGAAGATGGAACAGTGAGTGATTGTACTTTCTTGGGAGGTAAGGCGGTTCAGCTTGTGTAACACTAAAAACTTCGACAGATCTACTGTTGGAAGTGTCCTCACAGGTTGCATCATGGTCCAGTGTAGTGACTTAAATATGTAGGAACTCAAGAAGTTGCAGGGAGGGATGGACTCAGGCCAGTCCATCACAGGCACATTCTCCCCCCCATCAGTGGTATTTACAGGAGGCACCATCTCACAGAAGGCAATGTCTACAGGTGTTGTCTCAAAGAGATCTCCGCATCCTGGCTATGCTATCTTCTCACAGTTGCCAACGGACAGAAGTTTTGTGGCAACACACGCAAAGTGCCGGAGGGACTCACCAGGTCAGGCAGCATCTATGGAAATGAATAAACCATCAACATTTCAGACCAAGACCATTCTTCAGGACATGGTCCTACATGACTAGGTTCAAGAACAGCTACCATTAGTTCCAACCTGCACGACAGAATAGCAAGACCATGATACTTTGCACTAAAAAACACTACTTCCAACTGCATTCTTTCTTGTGAAACTTGTGTATAATTTATCATCAATTTTATGTTTCCCTCCTTAGTGAGAGAGAGAAGGCCTGTGGCATGTCGAAGTGCTGGGATGGACAGTAGTTTTTGATGGACTCTGGATCATGGTCGCTTTGGAGGCTTTGGTTTTTGGTGTTGCTTTGGTGGATGGTTGGGGCTAATGCTTTTGCTGAGGGAGGTGGGGGAAGGGATGATGCTTTGCCACTGCTTGTGCATGGGAGGGGTGAAGGGGGTCTTTGGGATTCTAAAGCACTTCTGACATTCATTCTTCTGTTGCGTGGATGTCTGTGAAGAGTAAGAATTTCAGGTGTATACTGTATATATTCTCTGATATTAAATAGAACCATTGAACGTTGTGTATCAGGTGGTACGAGCTTGAAATGCTGCCGCAACTAAGATTTCCATTGCGCCTGTGCATGTGACACTAAAATCAACTTTGACTGTCGTGTTCTTCTCATTGCTGACCTTTCTGTCTACCTTTGCATTCATCAGCAAACATTACACACAGACTATTCATTGATATAGATTGTATGTAGGCGAGGACCCAGCACTAATCTCTGATGTAACATACTCATTACTGCTTACTGACCTGAAGATGACCCATTTGTTGGACCAGGGGGAACAATATTTCTTTAATATTACTGCCATTTCCAAATTCGGCCATTGTTAATCCCAGTTTCTGACAGACCAGTTGAACATTGTTAGTCTCTTTGTTAGGATTACGTAGTCAAGAGCAAACACTGATCAAGCTGCTGAGAGCAACAGACGGAAGACTGGAGGGAGTTTAATTCAAATAAATAATTCCAACTCAATAAGTAGCATTGTAAAGGGACGCCCACTTTGTAAATCAGTGAACGATTTAAAATCAATGCAAAGGCACTCACAAAAACCCACAAACCCACATTGTTAAGATCATCCAGAACTGATAGGGCAAACAATAATGTCAGTCACTTAAAACGGTCATAATTTCCTTGAACAAGGTGGATAATCGCCTTCTGGTAGCTCTTAATTCTAATCATTTCTACTCAGCCCACTGTTCCTCATGTGTTTCAAAATATTCCTTTCAGTATTTAAAACAACACACACAAAATGCTGGAGGAACTCAGCGGATCAGGCAGCATCTACAGAAATAAATAAATAGCTGACGTTGCAGGCCAAGACCCTTCTACAGGAAGGGGGAAGATAGCAGAATGAAAAATTGGGGTTAGGGGAAAGAGGATAGCTGGAAGGTGATAGGTAAAGCCAGGTGGCTGGGAAAGGTCAAGGGCTGGAGAGGAAGGAATCTGATAGGGGAGGACAGTGGACCATAGGAGAAAAGGGAGGAGGGGGGGACCTGGGGGTAAGTGATAGGCAGGTGAGGAAAAATGAAAGGCCAGAGTGGGGAATAGAAAAAGAGGAAAGGGAAAGGGAAAAAAATTATTGGAAGGCCTTTCACCTCTTTTCACCTGGCTGTCATTTCCTCCTGCATCCGCTTCTCCTTCCCTTTCCCTATGGTCCACTCTCCTATCAGATTCCTTCTTCTCCAGCCCTTTAACTTTCCCACCCAGATGGCTTCACCTATCAGCTTGCAGCTAGCCTCCTTTCCCTCCCCCCACCTTTTTATTCTGGAGTCTTCCCCCTTCCTTCTCAGTCCAGAAGAAGGGTCTCGGCCTGAAACGTCGACTGTTCATTCATTTTCATAGATGCTGCCTGACCTGCTGAGTTCCTCCAGCATTTTGTGCGTGTTGCTTTGGATTTCCAGCATTTGCAGACTTTCTCATTGATATAATTTCCGAGAATCTTGAGAAAAGTGTTATTGGCATTGGTGCTTTGTGACAATCAGCACAGAATCTCAAGTGAACATAATCTGCAGCATAAAAATATTAGCATCTGGTTACGTAAAATGAAATATTCCAGCTCTCTGAGTAATTCAGTGTAGATTTGTTCCCCTACACTGAAAACTTCTGATCCAAAAACAACACAAATTCCCAGCACAGAAACTGGCCATTCAGCCCAACAGATCCCACTTTTCTGTTTGTGCTGTGTACAAAAGCCCTCTTGCACTTCTAACAAAAAAATCTTAATTCTCTTGACGAGTATGTTGTCGTACCGTGGAGAGCTTTCTAACGGGTTACATCACTGTCGGGTAGGGAGGGGCCACTACACCGGATTAGAAAAAGCAGCAGAGGGCTGTAAGGTCAGCCATCTCCATCATGGGCACGAGACTCCCCTACCATCGAGGACATCGGCAAAGGGTTTTCCTCAAAAAGGCAGCATTCCCACCACCCAGGAGAAGCCCTCTTCTCATTACTGCTACCAGGGTGGAGGTACAGGAGCCTGAGGACCCACACTCAATGTTTTAGAAACAGCTACTTCCCCCTCCACCATCAGATATCTGAATGGTCCACGAACCCATGAACACTACCTCACTCTTTTAGCTCTCTTTAAGCACAGTACAGTGGATTCTGGTTAATTGGGACACAGAGGGACCAGTACATTTTTACCCAATTAAATAACTGCCACAATCAGCCAAAATTTCATGGAAACAGTTAAAAAGGTATAAAAAAAGACAAACTACCATTTAACTGGATAACAAATTATGTATTTAAATGAAATACAGAACAAATTAAAACATTACCTTTCCTTTTCAGTACAAGACTGTGTATTAGTTCCCAACAGTTATCAACAGAGGAATTCATCTGCGTCACGTTCTTTGCAGTGTAAATGAACAAAATCAGCGCAGACACCGAATGCAGATAATGGACTGCCTTCATACAATGCTGTCGACAACTGCATTCCCCAAATCTTCATTTTCATTGTAGCATTCAAGATGATTGCCAATACCGTCAAATTCTTCATAGTTCCTAACTTGTTGAAGCAGTGAAATCATTTCATTTTCACTCCTGTTTCTGGCCTGAATGCTTGAAACCACAGTCAGCAAAACAATTCTGAATTGTCTTACTGTTTATTTCTCACCAACTATCAGTGACAAAGATCACTGCTGTTTGAACAGAAACACACACAACCAACGCTATTTAAAAACTGTTCGCTTGAAGCAGTGTTGTGTCTAATAGCTACATAAAGTGCTCCCAACTGATGCTAGTTAGAAACTGTTTCCTGCCCCAGTTAAGCAGAATGGTATCCCAAATAAACAAAGGGAATACTGGCTATTTTCTTGATTAGTTTTTGTTCTTTAAGAATTGTCCCAAATCAGCGGCTGCCCCAATTAACTGGAATACACTGTATTTCCATTTGTAATTTATAGTATACCGGGAGCACCAGATACAATATATGACCCCAACAGACTCACAGGTAAAGTATCACCTCACCTTGAAGGACCCTTTGGGGCCCTGAATGGTAGTGAGTGAGGAGGTATAGGAGTCAGGAATGGCACTTGTTCCACTTGCAAGGATAAGCTCCAGGAGGGATTTCAGTGGGGAGAGATGAAAAAGTTGCAGTTGAGGGCAGTATTGATAGTGGAGGAAGGGACTCCCGGTGTGGCCTCCTGTATATCGGTGAGAACCGACGTAGATTGGGAGACTGCTTCGCTAAGCGCCCATGCTCTGTCTGCCAGAAAAAGAGGGATCTCCCAGTGACAACCCATTTTAATTCCACTTCACACTCCGGCATGCAAGTCCATGGCCTCCTCTACTGTCACGATGAGGCCACACTCAGGTTGGAGGAGCAACACTTTATATTCCATCTGGGTAGCCTCCAACCCAATGGCATGAACATCGATTTCTTGAACATCCGGTAATGCCGCACTCTCTTTCACCATCCCCCTTTCCCACTTTCCTCTTTCACCTTATCTCCTTTCCTGCCCATCACCTCCCTCTGGTGCTCCTCCTCTTCTGTCTTCCATGGCCTTCTGTCCTCTCCTATCAGATTCCCCCTTCTCCAGCCCATATCCCTTTCACCAATCAACTTCCCAGCTCTTTGCTTCACCTCTCCCCCACTCCTGGTTTCACCCATCACCTTGTGTTTCTTCCACCCTCCCCTCATCTTCTTACTCTGACTCCTCATCTTTTTCTCTCCAGTCCTGACGAAGGGTCTCAGCCCGAAACGTCGACTGTATTCTTTTCATAGATGCTGCCTGGCCTGCTGAGCTCCCCCAGCATTTTATGTGTGTTTCCTGCCTCATTACTGGTCTGGTCCACCTTTAAGACCATAAGATATAGGATCAGAATTAGGGTGTTCAACTCATCGCATCTGCTCCACCATTCCATTGTGCATGATTTATTATCTCTCAATCCCACTCTCCTGCCTTGTCCCTGTAACCTTTGACACCTTTGATATTACAGAATTATGAGTAACAATGTGAAGGAAAGTACTGTCAGTGTGGAATGCTTACATTGGTTGTGAAAAGCTATATTCTATAATCTGAAAAGAGAAGACAGAATCCATCTAGAGGGCTGGCAAACACGGACAGGCACCAGGGAAAGTGAAGTTTCAATCGCGTAATTCTCAACAGCAAGGTCACAGTGCCTGGAAATCAGCAGCTAACTTGAAACACACTGATCTCATGATCACAAGACACACAGGAGTACACAGAGTGCTGGAAGCATTAGAAAATGCCGGCTCCCAGGCCCCACCTAACACTGGGAGCTGCCTTGCACTAGCTTCCACTTTCTGTCCTCCACAGTGGCAATGGCAACCACTTCCCCCAGCACCATATCTTGCAGAGCAGCCCCTCACTCATTAGGGAGACAGATGGGTTTACCTTTCCATTGTACGAACCAAAAATTAGCTCAACTGCCTCCAGTATGAAGATAAATAAATATATTTTAACATATATTTATTTTATATATCACATAATATTATAATAGAAATACAATATACCTTAGAGCATATTCTGGACTTAACGCGTATAGCAAAATATTAACTTCAGCCACCAATCTAGACTTGATCATGGACTGTAGATTAAATTTTAAATGCAGCTCTGGACAATAGGTTCCTAGAGCTGTTAATTAAAAAAAACAGACAATGCGGTTAACATTCATTTGGTTGTCTCAGGTGTGTTTGCAAAGAAGTTATATGTAATTCAAAGGAAGCATTGTAAATACATTTTAAATATACAATTATCCTTTGATCTTTATCATATAACGTGTCATGTAATGATGGGTCAAACAGGCATCTTGGATCTCAATATGATGCCTACTCTGTCTCCTTTTGTCAAATAAAAGACTATTCCATATCTACCAGCTACATCATTCTGGTGACTTAGTTCACGTTACAACAATATATAAAATATACAGTATTGTACAAAAGACTTGGGCACCCTAGATTATTTTAATATATGGTTTCAGATGGTGTGGCCTCCACAGAATCACTATGTGTGTGCCTTCAGTCTCCTGTAGCTCCTCCCTGATGGGAACAATGAGAAGAGGGCACAAACCTAGGTGATAGGGGCCCTTAATGATGGATGCCACCATTTTGAGACATCACTCCTTGTCAGAACTCTTTGTCAGGACTGTAGGGGGAAGGGGCAGAGGCCCTATAAAGAAGGTGGGGGGAGGCTGGGAAGGAGAAGGCTGGTAGGTGCCAGGTGAAAAACCAGTAAGGGGAAAGATAAAGGGGTGGGGGAGGGGAGGCAGGGAGGTGATAGGCAGGAAAGGTGAAGAAAGAATAGGGGAGAACACAATGAGTGGTAGAAGGAGGCAGAACCATGAGGGAGGTGATAGGCAGCTGGGGGAGGGGGCAGAGTGACATAGGGATAGGGGAAGGGAGGGGGAGGGAATTACCGGAAGTTGGAGAACTCCTTGAAGATGTCCTGGATGGTACGAAGGTTAGTGCCCATGATGGAGCTGACAAAGTTTACAACTCTCTGCAGCTTACTTCAATCATGTGCAGTAGCTCCTCCCCCATACCTGACAGCAATGTAACCAGTTAGAATGCTCTCCACTGTACAGCTGTAGAAATTTGCAAATGTCTTTGGTGACAGACCAAAGGTCCTCAAACTCCTAATGAAATATAGCCACTGTCTTACATTCTTCATGGCTGCATCAATATGTTGGGTCCAGGTTAGGTCCTCAGAGATATTAATACCTAAGAACTTGAAAGAACTCACCCTTTCAACCTCTGATCCCTCTATGAGGACTGGCATGTGTTCCCTCATCCTACTTTTTCTGAAGTCCATAATCAGTTCTTTGGTCTTGCTGACATTGTTGCTACAACACCACTCAACTAGCTGATATACCTCGCTCCTGTACACCCTCTCATCACCATCTGACATGCTACTTTTTAAAGAAAATCATTTTTCCAAGTTAAAAAAAAGGCTCAAAATCGATGCATATAAAAAGTCAGTCAGACTAAAGTAACTGGTAATCCTGGGCAAAAAGCACATAGCCTGCCAATTAAAGTGAGATGAGATTATCCAGAAAAAATAACCTTCAACCAGGCTAAGGCAGAGCTGCCAGAGGTCGAATCAAAGATCCAAGCAATGACAGCAGGATCACCATTACTCAATCTGTCCTGGCACCAGACATCTCAACCAAGTCGGCCAAATTTCCCACCCGCACCAACTCCGCAACAACCCAGGACATGCTGCTCTGTGAAAATCTGATTACAAGCCAATGTTTTTGCTTAGACTGTGACCTGGGAGCATTCCAGTATTTTATTTCACTCTTATCACAAGGAGTGGAACAAGAAAACCTCCCGAACCATTTTGATAAGTTGACTTTGAACTTTGAAGGTGCAAAATGGTAGCATGGCAGTTAGTGCAATTGCCTCACAGCACCAGTGGTCTTTAATCAGGGTTCAATTCCCACCACAGTTTGTAAAAAGGTTTACATTCTCCCCACGACTGCACGGCTTTCCTCCAGCTCCTCCGGTTCCCTCCCACAGTCCAAACACATACATCGCAGTTAGGGTTGGGTTAGAGTAAATTGTAGGCATATTACGTTGGCACCAGAAGTGTGGCAACACTGGCGGTTTGCCTCCCCCCCAGTACAATCCTTGATGATTTGATTTGACAGAAAAGGCATGGTAGCGTGGTGGTAAGCACATTGCTTTTCAGTACCTGCGGCCAGGGTTCGATTTCAGCTGTTGCCTGTAAGGAGTTTGTATGTTCTCTCCACGACAGCGTGGGTTTCCTCCGGGTGTACCGGTTTCCTCCCACAGTCCAAAGACCTACAGTACCGGTTGGTAGCTTAATTAGTCATTGCAAATTGTCCCGTGATTAGGATAGGGTTAAATGGGGAGTTGCTGCTCGAAGGGCAAAAGGGCTTATTCCACACTGCAACTACATGTATAGAACAATAGATAGATAGATGATATATAGTTAGAAATAGACAGACAGATAGAGATAAATGATGTGCATGCTTTGATCTTTCGATGTACATGTGACAAATAAAGCTACCCCATTTCTTGAAAGGATTTTTTTTTGTTTGCTCTTTTGCATCCGTTATTTAGGATCCTCACCACCCACGATATGCTCTCATCAGGGAGGAAGTACAGGAGCCTGAAGACCCACATTTAACACTTCAGGAACAGCTTCTTCCCCTCCGGCATCAGATTTATGAATGGTCCGTCAACCCCAATGGCAACTCACTATTTTGTTCGTTTATTTATTTTTGTATTTCTTAATATTGAATGTCAGGGTGGAGCTATGTCTCTACCAAAGAAGGTGTAAGGTGCCCTTCCTTCCGCTGGCCTACAAATCTCCTTCCCTCTGCTAACCTGCTGGTCACCCTTGGGCAAGGTTTAGCAGTCACTTAGCTCTCCCAATCAGGGTCATGTGAAGATATGGGAGCAGGCAGTCGATGATCACATGAGTAACTGGTGCATATCACAAGTCCAGGTTATGTGACCACTGCTGCCAGGCAATCTCTGAACACTATTGATAGTAGCTGGGGTCACCAATCTTGTTAAGACATTGTTCAGAAGAAGGCAATGGCAAACCACTTCTGTAGCAAAAGTTTGCCAAGACCAATCCTGGTCATGGAAAGACCATGATCGCCCACGTCATACAACACGGCACATAATTGACAAATAAAACCTATAGTACCTTTTGTGTTGTAAAGGAGCTACAAAATAAATATCATGATAATCAACCTGATTCGAGAGACAATAGTTATCAGAAGCTCCCTCTTCTATGAGGATAAGAAACTGAAGCAATTGAAGCCCATTGGCTCTTTGAGTCTGCTCTGCATTCTGATAAGATCTCAGCTGATCAGACCCTGGTCTCAGCTCCATTCTCCTTCCCCTGCTCTTCAAAATCCTTGGCTCTCCTATAGTTTAAAAAAAAAATCACCTCAACCTTGGGTGTATTCAGTGATTGTATGATAGGTCTCCAAGTAGTCCATTTCAAAGATTCATGACCCTCTAGGAATGTCAATTCAGCCTCAGTCATATGCTGAAGTGTACCCAAGTTTCCGATTTGGAGGTTAGTGTTCAGTGCTGGTCATTTCTTTATAGGGAGGATGTGAAAACTTCAGAGAAGGTGCAACAGAGACCTACCAGGATACTGCCTGGATTAGAGAGCATGTCTTATGAGGAAAGGTTGAGCAACTTGACAGAGGTGTACAAAATGGTAACAGGCATAGATCGAGTGGATAGCCAGAGACTTTTCCCCAGAGCTGACATGGCTAATAAGAGGGGGCATAATTTTAAACAGATTGGGGGAAAAAATAGGGGGTATACAAGAGACAAGTTCTCTCTCTATCAGAGTGCGGTAGGTGAGTGGAACGTACTGTCATAGGTGGTGGTAGAGGGAGATATATTATGGACATTTAAGACTCAGATAGGTACATGGGTGAAAGACAAAATGGAGGGCTGTGTGAAAGGGAATTATTAGATTGATCTTGGAGCAGAAGGGCCTGTACTGTGCTGGAGTGTTCCATGTTCTATCAAGGGTAACGTGTTGAGTATCCACTCTGACAGCCCCTTCCACAAGAACCTCACATTTCAATAACGCTATCTCTCATTCTTCGGAGCTTTAGTGACCATAGGACCAACTGGTTCATTCTTTCCTCATAAGATGCTTTGCTGGAAAGAGACACTGTCTGAGATACTGAAGTTCTGGGCTATGGAAAGGGTCATGATGCATGCTGGATCGAAGTCTCTCTGGAGGCATCTGCTGTTGCTTGCATAGTGGGGGGGGATTGGGGGGAGCCAGTACTTTTGTGGGCGCAAGTGGGGAGGGAGGGGCTGATGATGCTTTTGCTCCTGCAAAGGGTGGGGTAAGGGGTTTTGGTGTTCCATCATTCATTCAATGGGTCTTTTTTTTGTGGATGTATGTGAAGAGTATGAATTTCAGGATGTATACTGTATACATTCTCTGGTATTAAAGGAACCCAAGTCTAATCTAAGACAGGGAATGAGCTTCCAAGAGGAGGATAAGCTGTCAGGAAGTCTTAAAGATTTCAAGAGGATTTGACAGGGTAAGAATTTGTAAAGGAATGCTATTAAGTTACGAGCAACCTTACCCAGAGAGAGGCGGGAATATAGAACTGGCAGGGAGCAGATGAAGCAAACAGAACTGAAGAAAGAACAAAATAAAGACATGAATGTGAAAGTGACAGAGGGAGAGATTAAAAGGTAAACACAAGGAAGACTACAGATGCTGGAAACCCAAAGCAACACACAAAAAATGCTCAGCAGGTCAGGCAGTATCGATGGAAATTAATAAACAGTCAACGTTTTGGGCCGAGACCCTTCTTCAGGACTCAGAAGGAAGGGGGAAGTTGTCAGAATAAAAAGGTGGGGAAAGGGGAAAGAGGCTAGCTGGAAGGTGATAGGTGAAGCCAGGTGAGTGAGAAAGGTCAAGGGCTGGATAAGAAATCTGCTAAGATAGGAGATTCTTAGAGAGGAAGGTGGACCATAGAAGAGAAGGAGGAGCGGACCCAGAGGTAAGTAATAGGCAGGCGAGAAGTAGTAAAAGGTCAGAGTGGGCAATTGAAGAAGGGGGAGAGTCAAGTCAAGTCAAATTTATTTATAAAGAACATTCAAAATCAACCCATGTTGACTGAAGGGCTGTACAAACCATAACAGGTAGCTAAAATCACAAATACAAGAAACGCAGGTATAAACAACAAGGCACACAGCTTATAGGCACAAAATAAACAACACGAGCTGAGGCACAAGCCAAAAATCAGCCACATCAGGAAGATTCAAACGCTAGTGCATAAAGATAATTTTTGAGCCTGGACTTAAAAGAGTCAATGGAGGGGGCAGATCTGATAGGGAGGGGAATGCTGTTCCACAGTCTAGGGGCTACAACAGCAAAGGCGCGGTCACCCCTGAACTCAAATTTAGATCGCGGGACAGCCAGGAGCCCCAAGTCAGCCGACCTGAGGGACCTGGAAGTAGAATAAGGGGTTAGAAGGTCTGCGATATAGGAGGGGGCCAGCCCATTTAGGGCTTTATAAACAAAGAGGAGAACCTTAAAATTAATTCTAAACCGTACTGGTAGCCGGTGGGGAGAGGCCAGAATAGAAGTAATATGGTCCCTCCTCTGGGCACCTGTCAGGAGCCTGGCCGTGGTGCTCTGGACCAGTTGCAAGCGGGACAGGGACGACTGACTAATCCCAGTATACAGGGAGTTGGAATAGTCCAAGCGGGAGGATATAAGGGCGTGGATGACTTTCTCGAGATCTTTGAAAGAGAGAAACGACTTGATTTTGGCAATAGTACGAAGTTGGAAAAAAACTGGCTTTCACTACTGCATTAACTTGCTTGTCAAATTTAAAGGTGGAATCAAATATCACACCAAGGTTTTTGACATGGGGTTTGACAAGGGTGGACAGGTTACCAAGACTGTTGGTAATCACTTTGATGGAGTCAGGGGGGCCAGATAGGACAACTTCAGACTTGCCTTCATTCAGCTGTAGGAAGTTTTGTGCCATCCAACACTTTATGTCCTCAAGGCAGTTCATGAGGCTGACTAGATTTGACTGGTCGTTTGGTTTCAAGGGGAGATAAAACTGTATGTTGTCAGCATAACAATGGAAGGAAATGTTGTGTTTTTGAGTGAGGGGAAGCATGTATATAGAGAAAAGAATGGGACCTAGGATTGGACCTTGTGGGATCCTGCAGGAGAAACTAGCTGGAGAAGAGGAAAATTTACCTATGTTGATGGAGAAGCTTCTATTTTTAAGGTAGGATGGGAACCAGTTCAAGGCGGTGCCATCAACACCAACCCCATACTGGAGACAGTCTATTAAAATGTCATGATCCACAGTATCGAACGCTGTGCTGAGGTCAAGAAGAATTAGGATGGCAGAGTCACCTGAGTCGGTAGAGAAGAGGAGATCATTGTACACTTTCAGCAGGGCAGACTCTGTGCTATGATAAGCCTTAAAACCTGACTGACATCTTTCCAAAATGTTGCTTTGGTGTAGGTAAGAGAGCAATTGACTAAGAATAACCTTTTCGAGAACCTTTGACAGGAATGGAGAGGGGGATTTGTATACCGGAAGGAGAAATCAATATTCATGTCATCAGGTTAGAGGTATTCCTCCTCCACTCTGAGGGAGGCCTCATATTGACACAAAAGGAGGCCATGGACCAACAGGAATCCGCAATTCCCTCCACGATTCCCTTGTCCAGTTATCTCTCCCGGTACTTATTCCTGCAGGCCGCCTAAGTGCTACACCTACCCATACACCTCCTCCCTCACCTCTATCAGGGCCCAAACTGTCCTTCCAGATGAGGCAAAACTTCACCTGTGAAGCTGCTGGGGTTGTCTATTGCGTCTAGTGCACCCAATGCTGCCTCCTCTACATTGGTGAGGCCTGGCGTAAATTGGGGGACCGCTTCATCGAGCACCTCTGCAACATCTGCCACAAGCGGAACATCCTGGTGGTCAAATGTTTTAGCTCCCATTCCCATTCCAATGTGGCGATCCACGGCCTCCTCTTGTGCCAAGTCAAGGCCTCCCTCAGGGTGGAGGAGCAGCACCTTGTATTCCATTTGGGTACCCACCAAACCTGATGACATGAATATCAATTTCTCCGTCTGGTTAAATAAAACTTCCCACCAGCCCCCACTCACTCTGACCTTTACCTCTCCTCACCTGCCTATTACCTCCCCCTGGGAACCCTCCTTCTTTCCTTTCTCCTATGGTCCACTGTCCTCTCCTATCAGGTTCCTTCCTCTCCTACCCAACTGGCTTCACCTATTATCTTCCAGCTACCCTTCTTCCACTCCCCCATCTTTTTATTCTGGTGTCTTCTCCTTCCTTTCCAAGGGTCTCAGCCCGTAATGTCAAATGTTTATTCATTTCCATAGATGCTACCTGACCCACTAAGTTCCTCCGGTATTCTGCGTGTGTTGCAGAGGTTAAAAGACGTGGGAATATGGTTATGTGGCATATAAACACCAGCTTAGATCAGTTCAGCAAAATGGTCTGTTTGTGTAACACTAAGTGGAACAACAACTGATTCTTGATGAAAAAAAACTGAGCCAGACGGCTGTGTTACAACACGCCACAAAAACGTTGCAAACCTCTGTTTACTGAAATTTTCCACCCCATCACACATTCTCCTAATTAAACCACACATTTTAGACCACAACTTCCTCTCCCAATCTTCTCTTTATTTTCCCTGGGGTCATTTTGGCTTTCTCCACGTTGAAGACAATCCATAAATAAGTACAGTGCTCATAATTCGAGACCTCCGAAAGGACCACAGCCTTGTCGTGGCTTGGAAGTTTGTATACCTCAAAGACCCGGACAGCTACATTGCTGGAGTCAGGGCTTTACGCTTTAGCTCTTGGTAGGGTTACCTATGCCAAAAAGGTCAAAGGGTAGAGGCTAGACTAAGACCATAAGATATAGGAGCTGAATTAGGCCATTTGGCCCATCAAGCCTGCTCTGCCATTTCATCACGGCTGATCCATTTCCTTCTCAGCCCCAATCTCCTACCTTCTCTATCCCTCCATGTCTTCAAGGATCTATCAACCTCTGCCTTAAACATACCCAACGACTTGGCCTTCACAGCCAAACTAAGAGTGATCCACCGGTCCTCCAGGATCAGGGGTTCAGCTCAGGGCGAACAACCCTGACTGGTTTAAAAAAAAAATTGAAGACAGCAATTGGAAACAGCAATGAAGAATTCTTCTGCATCTGGGTGCAAAGGTATTTCTGAGTCTCAACCTGGGACTTGCATGAATGACAGTAGAGAAAACGAGAAGAAGCTACTGGCATGATGAAGGAAGCCCTGAACACAAGAGACAGAGACCCTCATTGCTGCCCTAAATGCCAGCAGTGTACTGGGCAGTGAGTAAATTATAATTTGAGTAAAGTGGGGGAGGGGGATATTGCTCTCATAAACAATGGGAGGAATCTCACAAGGTAAATGCACTACATGCTTAAATGTACTATCTTAGAATGAATCTCTGTAATCTCTGCACCACAATATACCCGACCACTGCAAAGCTCAGGAAAACAAAACGCAAAAGATGGGAGCAGAATTAGGCCATTCAGCCCATTGTCTGCTCTACATTTGATCTTGGCTGATTTATTGTTCTTCTCGACCCCATTCTCTAACCTTCTCCCCATAATCTTTGACGGCCTTACTACTCTCAGATTTCTACTCATGGACAGCATTCTAACTGGTTATATCACCGTCTAGTATTGGGTGTGGCGGGGGGGTGGGGGGGGCAGGGGGAGACACTGCGCAGGATCGGAAAAAGCTGCAGAAAGCTCAGTTGGCCCCATCATGGGTACTAGCCTTCCCAGAATCCAGGATACCTTCAAAAGGTGATATCTCAAAAAGGCGGCATCCATCATTAAGGACCCCCATCACCCAGGATGATGCCTTGTTCTCATTGCTACCATCAGGGAGGAGATACAGAGCTTGAAGGCACACACTCAATGTTTCAGGGTCAGATTCTTCCCCTCTGACATCCAATTTCTGAAAAGACAATGAACCCATGGACACTACCTCACTATCTTTCCTCTCTTTCTGCATTACTAATTTTTTTAAGTTTATATATCTCTTATGGTAACACCCTACCCCATCTACCATGATGAGCACTCTAATTTTAAACAATTCTGTGAAAGCAGTCAGAAACATAGACTAAATCAAAGATTCAAAAGCACGTATGCAGAATCCATCCCTGAGATTCATCTTCCCCACAGACAGGCATGAAACAAAGGAAACTATGGAACCCGTTCAAAGAAAACATCAAACACTCAACTTGCAAAAAAAAAACAAACCACACAAACAACAAAAAACAAGCAAATAACACGTATAATATTAAACATCAAACCACAGTGTCCTTGGAACAGTCTAGGAATGTTCAGTTCAGTTCAATTTAGCACTGTGTCGTTCAGTGACTGCAGGCCGTACAGCTAGTCCACGTCGAAGTGCCCCGATCAAAATCGTACAGAATAGAAATAAAAAAAAACAGGAGTAACACATATTACATGAACTGCTGAGTCCTCTAAGACAAGTAGTCCAATCCACAAATCACACTGATCAAACCTTGCCAAAGACCCAAGACTCCTGTACCTGGATTGGGTTGAATATCACTGACATACATCATGAATTGTTTTTTGTTTTGTAAAATATAGTGATGAAGAAGAACAGTGAGATAGTGGTCATGGACCATTCAGAAATCTGATGGTGGAAGGGAAGAAGCTGTTCCTAAAAAGTTAAGTGTGGGTCCTCAGTCTCCTGTATCTCCTCCCCTGTCGACAGTAACAAGAAAAGGTGATGTCCCGGCTGCTGAGACCAGCTGAATCTCTTTATGCACTGATCACCAGTGAACCTTTGCCCCTTCAGCAAAGCACACTGCCAAAACTGTACACAACCCTCCTAGGTTGTGTACTTGGAGCAGCACAGCAGCGTACAGGTTAGCACAATGCTTTACAGTACCAGCGACCCAGGTTCAATTCCCCTCACTGCTTGTAAGAAGTTTGACTTCCTCCCCGTGACTGAGTGGGTTTTGTCCAGGTGCTTCAGATTTCTCCCACAGTCCAAAGACATACCAGTTGTTAGGGTAATTGGTCATTGTAAATTGTCCCATCATTAGGCTAGGGTTAAATGGTGAATTCCTGGGCGGCGTGGCTCAGGGAACCAGAAGAGCCTATTTCTACTGTATAAATAAAGTGCTATCTCACTGTGGTTCTAATCATGACAAGGCACCATAATCTTGCAATTGAATATGCTGTCCTAACTGGGTGCAGAACCTGCAGGTTAATTTTCAGCAACTTGTGTATAACATCAACAAGTCTACGTCAATATTTTCCAGCCTCGCACTGTTGTAAAAATACTGAGCTTTGCTCAAACGCAAGAGATTCTGCAGATGCTGGAGACCTAGAGTAACACATACAAAATGCTGGAGGAACTCAGCAGGTCAGGCAGAATCTATATAAAAAGGGTTCCCAACTCTTTTTTTATGCCATGGACCAACACCATTAAGCAAGGAGTTTGTGGAAACCCTGTACAAAAGGAAATTAACAGTCGATGTTTCAGGCCCTGACTTGAAAAGGGGTCTCTGCCCGAAACATTGACTGTGTATTCCTCTTCATAGATGCTGGCAGACCTGCTGGGCTCCTCCAGCATGTCGTATGTGTTACTCAGCTTTTCCCACTTTTTCTTCTACACATGGATAAGCTTGTATTTCCCCACACTGATTGCTGGGCTGACTTGATTTATTGTCATTTAACTATATACAGTACATGTATACCGCCAAAGATGATGTTTATCTGGACCAGGGTGTAAAGCACCATAGTACACATAACACACAGTGACTTGGGAAAGTGAGGATAAAATATACACAGATGAATTACACATAAATAAAGTAAAATGCATAAATTAGGTACATTCAGGTACAGAAGCCTAGTGGCCTGAGGGAAGAAACTGTTTTCCATCTTGACCATTCCTGTTTTTACGCTCTAGAGTCTCCCGCCTGATGGTAGAAACACCCAATCCCTGTGGCGTCTCCACTATTTGTACACGGTGGAGGATGCTTTGAATGCTGGATTCTTGCTCTCTATCCGTTGGTATAAACCTGGCTTCTCCTGCACTGGTTGGGCTTGGGTAGATAACGAGGGGGATGGATTGTGCACTGATAGAACCTGAACCACAGCAACACAGGAGTCAGGCACCGACTGCTGTTACAAAGGTTGGGTCATTCACTCTGGGGAAAGGAGAGGATGATGGCACATATGGCAGCACAGTAGCGTAGTGGTCAGCGTCATACTTTACAGCAGCCGCAGGAAGATCAGGGTTTGATTCCTACCATTGTCAGTTAGCAACCTGTATGTTCATGAGAGAACGTACAAACTGCTAAGTGGCAGCAACAGGAATCAAACACCGATCTTACTGTTGGTGCAGTAAAGCATGATTGAGTGGATCTCCTCCAGATGCTCCAGCGTCCTCCCACATTCCAAAAAGACACACGGAGAGGATTAATAAATTGTGGGCATGCCATGTTGGCGAAACTTGCAGGCTGCCCCCAGCGCAATCATTGCCAATTTGATTTGATGCAAAAGACGCATTTCACTGTATGTTTCGATGTACAGGCATGTGGCCAAGTGGTTAAGGCGTTCGTCTAGTTATCTCAAGGTCACTAGTTCGAGCCTCAGCTGTGGCAGCGTGTTTGTGCCCTTGAGCAAGGCACTTAACCACACATTGCTCTAGTGTCTGTGTGAAGAGTGGTGCCCCACATAGACTTCCAATCTGCACCTTGTAAGGTATGAAAATACCCGACGCAGGCCTCTCATGGTCTGAGTCGACGTTCCCCCCTTAGATGTACATGTGACAAATAAGAATTAGGCCATTTGGCCCATCAAATCTATTCTGCCATTTCATCATGGCTGATCTATTTTCCCTCTCAGCCCCAATCTCCTGCCTTCTCATATCCCTTCAAGCCCCGAATAATCAATTATCAACCTCTGCCTTAAATATACCCAATGATCTGACCTCCACTTTTGCCTGTGGCAAAGAATTTCATAGATTCACCACTCTCTGTATCTAAAAATTGCTCTTCATTTCTGTTCTAAATGCAAACTAACCTTTAGGGAATGCTGCACAAGAACTCCCAAAAACCAAGGTGACAAGGTAGAGATTTGTGCGAGGACATTTCAAGATCTGGACCAGCTGGAAAAATTGGCTGAAGAATGACAAATGGACTTTCATGTTGACTTTATGAAGACAAACCACGGTAGGACTTACACAGTGAATGTAGGCAGTATAACTGAACCCAGGCCTGACGTATAGTTTCACAAACACAAGACATTCTGCAGATGCTGGAAATCCAGAGCAACACACACAAAACACCGGAGGAACTCGGGTCAGGCAGCATCTATGGAAAAGCCAACATTTTGGGCTGAGACAATTCTTCAGGATTGGAAAGAAAGAGAAGTCAGAATAAGAAGGTGATTGAGGGAGGGGAGGAAGAAGTACAACACAGTAGGTGATAGGTGAAACCAGGAAAGGGAGAGGGGATGAAGTAACGAGCTGGGAGGTTGATTGATGAAAGAGATAAAGGGCTGGAGAAGGAGGATTCTGATATGAGAGGACAGGCCGTTGAAGAAAGGAAAGGGGGAGGAGTACCAGAGGGAGGTGATAGGCAGGTAAGGAGAGAAAGCAAGAGAGGGAAACAGAAATGGGGAATGAAGGACTACAGAAGTTCGGGAAATTGATGGTCGTGTCATCTTGTTGGAGGCTACCCAGACGGAATACAAGGTGTTTCTCCTCTAACCTGAGTGCGGCCTCATCACGACAGTAGAGGAGGCCATGGACTGACATGACGGAGTGGGAATGGGAAATAGAACTGAAATGGGTGGCCACTGGGGGATCCTCTTTTCCTGGCAAACTGGTGAAGGTTCTCAGATAAGCTGTCTCCCAAACTACATCAAGTCTCACCTATATACAGGAGGCCACACTAGATATAGTAGATGACCCCAGCAGACTCACAGGTGAAGTGTCGCCTCACCTGAAAGGACTGTTTGGGGTCCTGAATGGTAGTGAGAGAGGTGGTGTAGGGGCAGGTATGGCACTTGTTCCTCTTACTGACATGTAATTTTATTCTCTGTAAAGGGACTGACAATGCACCTTTCATGGGAACTAAGATTCAAATCTCACAGAACTTTTGGAAAGAAACCAAGTTAAGTACAACAAGGCACATGTATTTACTCCACACAAAAGGAACTGAAGTTATTGAGGCACAGTGAGTGGGTGGTGATATGTACACAGCAGATTGCCAGGAGTTTAACCAACACTGCCTAAAAACTCTACCTCTGCAGGTGCTAGATTCACCATGATCAACTCCCCAGTGGAGCAGAAAAGGTCCTCAATGCAAACATCATTCTCTCCCTGTTGATAAGGTTGTTCTGAATTGGGGGCAAACTTAACACATTAAAAATGAATTCCACAGATTTGCCACACTCTATCTAAAGAAATTCTTCCTCGTCTCTGTTGTAAATGGACATCCCTCTATTCAGTGGCTGTGCCTCTGGTCCTAGACTTCTCTGCCATAGTAAACATTGTCTCCACATCCACTCTATCAAGGTCTTTCAACATTCAATAGGTTTCACTCAATCCCCTCCTCACTCTTCTAAATTCCAGCAAGTAAAGACCAAGAGCCTTCAATCGCTCCTCATATCCCGGAATCATTCTCATGAACCTCCTCTGAATCCTCTCCAATGCCAGCATATCCTTTCTTTGATAAGGGGCCCAAAACTGCTCACAATACTCCAAGTGAGACCTCACCAGTGCCTTATGAAGCCTCAGTGTAAGCTCATCTTAAATTGACAGGTGAAGTGTCCAGTTCCGGAGCTCAAATGCAGCCCAGAAACATACACTGGCATGGGGGAGTACGTAAACACCAAAGTCCCCACTGAACCAGGTGAGTCACTATTTGTGCTAACTGCGTGCCAGTATACAGATCAAACCCCATAGTGCAGATTGCATGGAGGCACCAATGCACAGGATCAGAAGTTGCAAAGGATTGTAAAGTTAGTCAGCTCCATCAGGGGTCTCGCCAGCATCCATCATTAAGGATGCCCATCACCCAGGTCATGCCCTCTTCTCACTGCTACCATCAGGGAGGAGATACAGGAGCCCGAAAACACACATTCAACGATTCTGGAACAGCTTCTTCCCCTCTGCCATCCGATTTCTGAACAATCCATGAACACTGCCTCACAATTTAGTTTTTTATATTTATTATTGTAAAGCTATAGTAATATCTTTTATGTATTGCACTGTACTGCTGTGGCAAAACAACAAATTACACAACATAGATCATTAGTAATAAACCTGATACTGGTTCAGATCAGAACAAGACCGCCTGCATCAGGAACAGTTGTTCCTCTCCAATGATCAGGCTCCTGAACCAGCATGGATAACTTCCCTCACCTCAACACTGAACTGATTCCACAACCTACAGACTCACTTTTAAGGACCGCACACCTCACGTTCTCAGTATTGTTTATTTTTGTTACTTGCACATTGGATGTTCGTCAGTCTTTGCTTATGCATAGCTTTTTCCATAAATCCTACTGTATTTATTTATTTTCCTTTAAATGCCCACAAGAAAATGAATCCCAAAGTAGTATATGGTGACATACATGTACTTTGATAATAAATTTACTTTGAACCAGCTTCAACCTGCTGCTTAAAAACCAAAAGAACAAATTTGTAATTTAAAAAAACATGTACGAAACATCCTCTCCACATCTACTCTATCTAGTTCTTTCAACATTCAATAGGTTTCAATGAGATCCCCTCATTCTTCTAAATTCCAGCAAGTAAAGGCCCAGAGCCATCAGTTGCTCCACATACGATAAGCCTTTCATTCCCAGAATTGTTCTAGTGAACCTCCTCTGAATCCTCTCCAATGTTAGCATATCCTTTCTTCGATAAGGGGCCCAAAACTGCTCACAGTACACCAGGTGAGACCTTGCCAGTGCCTTATAAAGCCTCAGTTTAAGCTCATCATGTTCAGGAGCTCAAACGCAGCCCAGGAACCTACACTGGCATGGGGGGAGTCCACTGCCTGCAGGAAGATGAATTCCAAGGTAGTATATGATGACATATACATACAAGGGGTGATTGATAAGTTTATGACCCAAGGTAGAAGGAGTCAATTTTAGAAAATCTAGCACATTTATTTTTCAACATAGTCAACATAGTCCCCTCCTACATTTACACACTTAGTCCAGCGGTCGTGGAGCATACGGATCCCTTCTTTGTAGAAGTCGGCGTCTTGGACCTCCAGGAAGTGGTCCACAGCAGGGATGATTGATAAGTTTGTGGCCTGAAGTAGAAGGAGATGAGTTATTAACTTCAAACTTCCTACATTTTCACTCAAAGAGTTGAACTGCAGGTGCATGTAACAAGAGCTGTATAACTCATCTCCTTCTACCTTAGGCCACAAACTTATCAATCACCCCTGCTGTGGACACTTTCTGGAGGTCCGAGATCCGTATGCTCCATGACTGCTGGACTAAGTGTGTAAATGTAGGAGGGGACTCAGTTGAAAAATAAATGTGCTAGGTTTTCTAAAATTGACTCCTTCTACCTTAGGCCATGAACTTTTCAATCACCCCTTGTAAATTTACTTTGAATTTTGAACCAGCTTCAACACTCTGATTAAAAACTAATGGAACAAATTGGCAATAAAATATAACACCCTGACCTTGGCCCTACCCAAACTAAACCATATGATTTGACCCATATAACAGCACATACCTGGAAAGGCACATTGTAGCAGCTAAAATGTCTCCAGATCATGAACCTTCACCACCCAGTACCGAAGATTTCAGTCACACTCTCTTTGCATAATAATAATCGTACAAGAAAATTCTTGTCTGCATTTTTTTTTCCAAACTAGTTTTTCCCTTTGTGCTACTGATTAGATTATCTGATGTAAAACAGAATGTGGCAGGGATATAGTAAAATCAGTTCTGAGAATAATACCCTACAATCAGATACTGTCAATTACTGCACACCATCAGTTCCTGGAAGATGATCTGCATCTCCAAAAATTATACACTCCCAGCAACCCATCCCTAAAAAAGGACATCCGTGATACTTCAGTGTGAGTCATGTCACTTCACCTCTAGTCCTTCCAGGTGTGGCAACACTTCACCTGCAGGTCTGCTGGGGTCGTCTGTTGTATCTGGTATTCCCAATGCAGCCTTCTCTGCATTGGTGAGGCCCGTTGTAAATGGGTAGGGGGTTGGGAAACCACTTCGTCAAGCAGCTTCGCTCCATCCACCAAAAGTAGAACTTCTCGATGGCAACATTTTAATTCCCATTCTGACATGTCGGTCCAAGGCCTCCTCTTGTGCCATGATGAGGGTGAAGGAGGAACACTTTATATTCTGTCTGGGTAGCCTGAATATTGATTTTCCCTTCTGGTTTGAAAAAAAAACAACTCTCCTCCCCCTCCTTCCTCACTCTCCCCACCTACCTCCTCTCACTTGTCTATCACTTCCCCTAGGTTCCCTCCTCCTTCCCTTTCTCCTGTGGTCCACTCTCCCCTCCTATCTGATTCCTTCCTCTCCAGCCCTTTACCTGTCCAATGCACCCAGCTTCACCTTTCACCTTCCAGCTAACCTCTCCCCACCCCCAACTTTTTATTCTGGCATCTTCCCCCTTTCTTTCCAGTCGAAAAAGGGGTCTCGATCAGAAATGTCGACTGTTTACTCATTTCCATAGATGCTGTCTGATCTGCTGAGTTCCTCCAGCATTTTGTGTGTTACACTGGATTTCCAACATCTGCAGAATCTCGTGTTTATCTATACACTCACTCACACTTTGATGATAAGATGTTAGAGGAAGGTTTCTGCTGTTAAATGCCTACCACATTTTCCCCCAAGTTGCTCCACAACTTCGACCATCTCTTTTTCCCCAGCCTCCCCTTAGGCTTTTGCAGTTCAGACCTAGCCTGGGCCCACAATCACCAGCTGCCTCAAACTTCTCCTCGACTGCACCTCTGTGATCGATGTCACACTTTTCAACAGGGTGAACCGTCCCAAGGCATAATGCCCTAATGATGTACATAGTAGGGCAGTGAAAACCTGTGCCAACCAACTGGCATGACTGTTCAAAGACATCTTTAATCTCTCACTGTTGCAGAGGTTCCCATCTGCTTCAAGATGCATGGCAATCATACCCTGTTCAAGAAGAACAGGGTGAGCTGCCTCAATGACTACTGCCCAATGGCACTCAGATCCACAGTGATAAAGTACTTGGAGACGTTGGTCATGGTCAAAATCAACTTCTGGAAGGACTTGGACCCACTGCAGTTTGCCTATCACCACAACAGGTCTACTGCGGATGCAATCTCACTGGCTCTCCACTTGGCCTTGGGTCACCTGGACAATGGCAATACCTACGTCAGGCTGCTGTTTATTGATTACAGCTCCAGCTTCAACATCATATCCTCAGTACTAATCAACAAGCTCCAAAATGTACACCTCCTGTACTTTCCTCTGCAAATGGATCCTTAACTTCCTCATCTGAAACCAGAGTCAGTGCAGATCTCCTTCTCACTGACAATCAACACTGGTGTGCCTCAAGGATGCATGCTTAGCCCACTGCTCTACTCTATCTACGCACATGACTGCATGTCTAGGCAGAGCTCAAATGGCATCTACAAGTTTGCCAATGATACAACTATTGTTAGCAGAATTTCAGATGGTGATGAGGAGGTGTACAGAAGAGAGATAGATCAGCTACTGTATTTGAGTGGTGTTGCAACAACAACCCTGCACTCAATGTCAAGGAAGTGACTGTGGACTTCAGGAAGGGGAAGCCAAGGGAACACACACCAGTCCTCATTGAGGGAGTCAGCAGTGGAAAGAGTGAGCAGTTTTAAGTTTCTGGGTGTCAACATCTCTGAAGATCTTGGACCCAACAACATATTGACACAATTACAAAGAAGGTACACAGCGGCTACATTTCATTAGCAGTTTGGGGAGTCTTGGTATGATACCAAAGATGCTCCCAAATTTCTACAAATGTACCATGCAGAACGTTCTAACTGATTGCATCGTCATCTGGTATGATGGGTCCACTGCACAAGGAATGGAAAAAGCTGCAGAAATTTGCAAACTCAGTAACTCCATCATGGGCACTAACCTCTCCAGCATCGAGGACATCTTCAAGGAGCGATGCCTCAAAAAGGCAACAGCTTCTTCCCTCCACAATCAGATTTCTGATTGGATAATGAACCCATGTATACAACCTCACTATTCTTTTTATTTTTTTTTGTTCTCTTTTTGTGCTACTTATTTAATGTAATACAGCATACGTTATTTTTCTTATTGTGACTTAGCTTTTTATGTGTTGCAATGAACTGCTGCCACAAAACAAGTTTCACAATATATGCCATTGATATTAAACTTGATTATGATTTTGATTCTCCATAAAACCTCCCTTTTTGACCAAACTCTTGGTTACTGTGCTAAGATGGCTACATCAGCACATCTAGTAGAGCTCCTTAGACGGCTTGAATCCTGACCTTAGGAGCTGTCTGTGTGTTCTTCTTGTATCCACATGGAGACCTCATTGAAATCAAACAATTAACATGTCTGCGTCAAATGCTCTAGAAGCTCCTTACCCTTTAGAAGCTGGATCCCACAAATCTGGGGTTGAATTAGAAGCCATGAAAGACTTTCAAGAGGACTATAAAGGCAAAGATGTAATGGCTCCACGGCATTTGGAGTTTTGGGCCTCTCATCTGAGAAAAGGGTGTGCTGGCATTGGAGAGGAACCAGAGGAGGTTCACAAGAATAATCCATGGAATGAAAGGGTTAACATACAAAGAGTGTTTGATGGCTCTGGGTCGGTACTTGCTGGAGTTTAGAAGAATGAGGAATGGGGGAATCTCACTGAAACCTATCCAATGTTGAAAGGCCGAGATAGAATAGACATAGAGAGGATGTTTCCAATACTGGAGTAGTCTAAGACCAGAGAGTACAGCCTCAGAATACAAGGATGTCTCTTTAGGACAGGGATGAGGAGGTCTTTAGCCAGAGGGTGGTGAATCTGTGGAATTCATTGCCACTGTGGAGGCAATATAATTAGAACCATAGAAACTACAGCACAGAAACAGGCCTTTTGGCCCTTCTTGGTTGTGCCAAACCATTTTCTGCCTAGTCCCACTGACCTGCACACGGACCATATCCCTCCATACACCTCCCATCCATGTATCTGTCCAATTTATTCTTAAATGTTAAAAAAGAACCCGCATTTACCACCTCGTCTGGCAGCTCATTCCATACTCCCACCACTCTCTGTGTGAAGAAGCCCCCCCCAATGTTCCCTTTAAACTTCTCCCCCCTCACCCTTAATCCATGTCCTCTGGTTTTTTTCTCCCCTTGCCTCAGTGGAAAAAGCCTGCTTGCATTCACTCTATCTATATCCATCATAATTTTATATACCTCTATCAAATCTCCCCTCATTCTTCTACGCTCCAGGGAATAAAGTCCTAACCTATTCAACTTTTCTCTGTAACTGAGTTTCTCAAGTCCCGGCAACATCCTTGTAAACCTTCTCTGCACTCTTTCAACCTTATTTATATCCTTCCTGTAATTTGGTGACCAAAACTGAACACAATACTCCAGATTCGGCCTCACCAATGCCTTATACAACCTCATCATAACATTCCAGCTCTTATACTCAATATTTTGATTAATAAAGGCCAATGTACCAAAAGCTCTCTTTAAGACCCTATCTACCTGTGACGACACTTTTAGGGAATTTTGTATCTGTATTCCCAGATCCTTCTGTTCCACTGCACTCCTCAGCGCCTTACCATTAACCCTGTATGTTCTATCTTGGTTTGTCCTTCCAACATGCAATACCTCACACCTGACTGTATTAAACTCCATCTGCCATTTTTCAGGCCATTTTTCCAGCTGGTCCAAGTCCCTCTGAAGGCTCTGAAAACCTTCCTCACTGTCTACTACACCTCCATTCTTTGTATCATTAGCAAATTTGCTGATCCAATTTACCACATTATCATCCAGATCATTGATATAGATGTCAAATAACAATGGACCCAGCACTGATCCCTGTGGCACACCACTAGTCACAGGCCTCCACTCAGAGAAGCAATTCTCTACTACCACTCTTTGGCTTCTACCATTGAGCCAATGTCTAATCCAATTTACCACCTCTCCATGTATACCTAGCGACTGAATTTTCCTAACTAACCTCCCATGCGGGACCTTGTCAAAGGCCTTACTGAAGTCCATGTAGACAATATCCACTGCCTTCCCTTCATCCACTTTCCTGGTAACCTCCTCGAAAAACTCCAATAGATTGGTCAAACATGACCTACCACGCACAAAGCCATGTTGACTCTCCCTAATAAGTCCCTGTCTATCCAAATGCTTGTAGATTGTCTCTTAGTATTCCCTCCAATAACTTACCTACTACCGACGTTAAATTTACTGGCCTATAATTTCCCGGATTACTTTTCGATCCTTTTTTAAACAACGGAACAACAGGAGCCACTCTCCAATCCTCCGGCACCTCACCTGTACACAGCGACATTTTAAATATTTCTGCCAGGGCCCCTGCAATTTCAACACTAGTCTCCTTCAAGGTCCGAGAGAACACCCTGTCAGGTCCCGGGGATTTATCCACTTTAATTTTCCTCAAGACAGCAAGGACCTCCTCCTTTTCAATCTGTACAGTTTCCATGATCTCACTACTTGTTTCCCTTAATTCCATCGACTTCATGCCAGTTTCCTTAGTAAATACAGACGCAAAAAACCTATTTAAGATCTCCCCCATTTCCTTTGGTTCCGCACATAGCCGACCACTCTGATCTTCAAGAGGACCAATTTTATCCCTTACAATCCTTTTGCTCTTAATATACCTGTAAAAGCTCTTTGGATTATCCTTCACTTTGACCGCCAAGGCAACCTCATGTCTTCTTTTAGCCCTCCTGATTTCTTTCTTAAATATTTTCTTGCACTTCTTATACTCCTCAAGCACCTTATTTACTCCCTGCTTCCTATACATGTCATACAACTCCCTCTTCTTCTTTATCAGAGCTCAATATCCCTTGAGAACCAAAGTTCCTTATTCCTATTCACTTTGCCTTTAATCCTGACAGGAACATACAAATTCTGCACTCCCAAAATTTCTCCTTTGAAGGCTTCCCACCTACCGATCACATCCTTGCCAGAGAACAATTGGGTGCACTTAAAGTCAAAGTCAATAGATTCTTCATTAGCAAAGGTGTCAAAGCTTACGAGGATAAGGCAAGAGAATGGAGTTCAGAGGGATAATAAATCAACCATGATGGACTGGCGGAGAAGACTTGCTAGTCCGAATAGCCAAATTCTGCCCCCATGTCTTAAGGGTTTCTTCCAAGTACTGTGGTTTCTAAAGATGTGCAGGTTAGTAAGTTAATTGTTCACTGTATATTGCACCTAGGACAGGGGCTCCAAACCTGGGGTCCATGGACCCCTTGCTTAATGATATTGGTCCATTGCATTAAAAAAATATTGAAACCACTGTCCTAGGTTGCAGGTGAGTGATAGATTCTTGGGGGGGGGCAGGGCAGGGGTCAATGAGACTGTGTGGGACAAATACAAATTGAATCCAAGTACCATTACTGTAAATGGGAGAATGATGGTCAACATGAACTTGTTTGCCTAAAGGGCTTGTTTTCAATAGCTGTGTCAAATTTATCCTCAGAAGAGGTATAATTATGAGCTGCAGCCAATGTTTATTACACTGGACAACAAAGACTTTGCTTCCTGAATACTTCTGGGTTCATTTTATGGACTCTGGGCAAATCACCATGGATCAGGATCAGGAAAATCACCATGAAATTTCCCTATTACCCAGCATTTTTTAAAATCGCATAATTTTGTTATTTTAATTCATAATTCAAGTCAGAATAGTTGATGCCAAGATTAAGGAAGGCAGTTTTGTTGGTCCACAAATCAAACAAGTCATCAATGACAGGCAATTCAAAGAACTTCTAGTGGAACCAGAGAAAATCACATGGAAGGCATTCAAGGATATTGTTGAAAATTTTCTTGGCAACTACAGAGCACCAAACTACATGCAGCTGGTTGAGAACATGCTTCAAGCACACAAAACCATGAAGTGCATCATGTCACTAAAGATTCATTTTCTGCATTCCCATTTAGACTTCAGCCAATGATTGGTGTGTCAAGGCCGACCTGGATGGGAAAGGCAGTTTCCCAGAGCAAACAACAGGAATTCTGCAGATGCTGGAAATTCAAGCAACACACATCAAAGTTGCTGGTGAACGCAGCAGGCCAGGCAGCATCTATAGGAAGAGGCGCAGTCGACGTTTCAGGCCGAGACCCTTCGTAGTTTTCGCCACATTGCGTCCAGATATAATCGTATGGTCTGACACCAGTAGGGAAGTGGTTATTGGTGAACTCACAGTCCCCTAGGAAGACAACATCGATGAAGCCCATGAGCGCAATTTAACCAAGTATGCAGAATTAAGATCAGAGTGCAGAGACAGAGGGTGGAAGGTCTCATGCTATCCATTCAAAGTAGGTTGCTGTGGGTTTATTGTGTTCACTTTCCAGAAGTGGCTGCGTGATCTTGGCTTCACTAGAAGAGAGATCAAGTCAACCAGCAGGGCTGTAGCTGAGGCAGCAGAGAAAGGATCAGCATGGGTGTGGGCCAAGTATGTCCAGAGGGGCAGATAGTTAGACAGTGTATACATATCTTGCAAACCCTTCAGTAGTTGCATAGACACCTGAAGAGCAGACTATCTGTTGGATGGAAGTGACTGATAGAGGCAGATGCCAAGTTTTTAAGCTCACCAGTGGGAGGTGGTGCTTTAGCACTGCTGGCCCACCACCTCGAGGGAGTCTTGATCATAAGCGGGCCGAAACTCCTGAAGACAGGTGGCAGATCAACTGATGATCCCACTGGTGATAGCACAGAACAGTTAATATCTTAGTCCACGTGTATTTTTTTTAACTCTTCCCTGCAAATCTTAGTGCTGTCAGTGACGAGCATGGTGGAAGGTTTCACCAGGACATTGTGGTCATGGAGAAACGGTATCAGGACAACTGGAATCCATCAATGCTGGCTGATTATTGTTGGACACTTAAACAAGAAGCCTCAGACACAGAGTACAAATGAAAATCATCAACAAAACATTTTTAGCTTAGTTGAGCTATTGCAAAGCATCAGCATCGGTATGTAATTCAGTAAAAGTTAATTTAGTTTCTCCAAATTCCTGCATGATATAAGTAGTCTGAAATTATATCTATGTTCAGCTTCAAGCAGTCTATCATAAACAAAATTCTGAGGAAGCAACTATTTCAAAAAGAATTTGATGTCCAATGCAACCGCTTGGTCTGGCCTAATCTGGACACTTCAGTCTTCCAAAGTAATGCTGTGATGCATGTGCAAAATACAAGTCAGGGCATTTAACTGGAAACATTTCCACCACCTTGTGCACGAATAGGGGAGAAAGGAGCCTGTCAAGTCTGTGAAACCGGGAACTGCGATATATTGCAACACACACAAAATACTGGAGGAACTCGGCAGGTTTGGCAGCATCTATGGAATTGAATAAACAGTTGACATTTCGGTATTCATGCCATCAGGTTGGAGGCTACCCGGATGGAATACAAGTTGTTGCTCCTCCAACCTGAGGGTGGCCTTGTCATGGCACAAGGAGAGGCCATGGACTAACACGTTGGAACGAGAATAGGTATTTAAATGCTTGGCCAATGAGAAGTTCTACTTCTGGTGGACGGCGATGGATATATTAATAGCATTGACACAACCACAGAAACACACGTTAACACCAGGGTCAAGGACAGCTTTGATCCCGCTGCTATAAGATTCTTGAACAGACCTCTTAATAAGTTAGCGGTGTACTTTATATGTCACTTAATACGTTAATGATGAACTCTTGATGTCACAATCTATTTTGTCAGTGATGGTTTACACTTTATTCTTTATCTGCACTGCAGTTTCTCTGTAATTGTAACACTTTATTCTGCATTCTGGTATTGCTTTTCCCTCGTGGTTCAAAGTGCAGAGGCCTCCATCAGTCAGGGTTGACCAGGAATGTTGCATCCTATCTGTCTAGATACCCAAGCCCGGGCAGTATGATATGGAGAGCAAGCTGTTGCCCATGTAGCAAGCTCCCACTCTCCACACAGCTGATGAACCCAAAGGAATAGCAGAGACCGATAAAGTTTGGCACCAGGAGCTGCCAGTCACCATTGAACTTAAGTAGGACTGCCTTAGGGACTCCAGCTCTGGATTTTTCCCTTAAGGCATAGCCACAAGGCAGCAGAGGTTTGAGATCAGAGTTTTCCTTCTCCTGGATGAGCTGCCAACCACGGCTGACAAGCCCCATCTGCCCAAAGCGACTGGTTTTAAGACACCAGTAAACCTGCCTTTGCACCTTCTCCCGTCAGTAGAAACAGTTCCATTGGAAGCATTTAATAGGAAGTGGGAGCTTATCGCCACTACCATCCCTGGCTATAATAATGTTAAGGAATGTAAATTTTGAAGTACTCTAAATTTATTATCAAAGTACATATGCATCATAATATACAGTACTACCCTGAGATTCACTTTCTTGCAGGCTTTCACAGTAAATACCACAAAACACTAGAGAATCAACGAAAAACTGTACACATGGCTAGGATGGATAAACAACCAATGTGCAAAAAACAAATTATGCCAATATATATTTTAAAAAGTAGTAATAGATAGGTAATAAATATTAAGAACATGAGCAACACACTTGGAGGCAGCATCTAAGGGAAGAGTAAACAGTCGGCAGTTTGGGCCGAGATCCTTCATCAGGACTGACAGGGAAGGGGGAGATGCCTGAATTAAAAGGAGGAGGGGAGGAGTAGCAGAATAGCTAGAAGGTGATAGGTGAAGCCAGGTGGAGAGTAAGGAATCTGATAGGAGAGAAGAATTGACCGTTTGAGAAAGGGAAGGAGGAGGGGACTCAGGGGAAATTCATATGCAGGTGAGAAGTAAAGGAGGGAGGGAATGGAGTTTAAGTTTGCTGGAAGGAGAAATCAATGCTCATGCCATCAGGTTGGAGGCTACCCTGATGGAATATGAGGTGTTGTTCCTCCACCCTGAGGGTGGTCTCATCTTGGCACAAAAGGAGACGAAGGATCAACACATTGGAATGGGAATGGGAATCAGAATTATTTTGTTTCAATTCATGAGTTGTAAAAGTCCTTGAAAGCGAGTCCATAGGTTGTGGATGAGGACGATCTAATACCTTGATGCACTGATGGGATGAAGTAATCCCTAAAACCAACTACGTGTGACAGTATTGAACCAATACTCCCAAACTGGGCCAAGTCTGTTCCCCTGCATTTCACATACTTTATACAAGCACCAGGTTGGGCTCAGTGAATCAGTTGCAACACACACAAGATGCTGCAGGAACTCAGCAGGTCAGGTGGCATCTACGGAAGAGAACAAACAGACGCTGTTATGGGCCAGGATCCTTCTTCACGACTAGAAAGGTAGGGGAGAAATCAGACTGAGAAGGGGAGGGGAGGGGTGGAATAAGTACAAGGTGGCAGGTGATCAGTAAAACCAGGAGAGAGGGAGGGGTGAAGTAAGGAGCTGGGAAGTTGATTGGTGAAAGAGATAAAGGGCTGGAGAAGGGGGAACCTGATAGGAGAGGACGAAAGGCCATGGAAGAAAGGGAAGGGGGAGGAGCACCAGAGGGAGGTGATGGGCAGGTAAGGAGATAAGGTGAGAGAAGGAAACAGAAAAGGGAATGGTGGGGGGGGGGGCAATTATCGAAATTTACCCGCTACCTCCAGTCAGTGAATCACGTTCTTAAGTTGGGAGATCACAGGTTCTAGTCCCAAGACCTCATAAATAAAGGTGACATTCCAGTGCAATACTGAGGGAGTCCAACACTGCCATCTCAATCAAAAATAACAATTATTTCAGATGTCTTGGCCCAACAATTATGCATTAACTAATATCACAGAGATCCAAAATGGAAAAAAAGACACTAAGTTATAAGAAAACACAGCAGATGAGGCAGCAACTGTACAAAGACAGTTGTTTTGGCCCCGTGATCCTTCACAGGAACTGGGAAAGGCAGGAAACAAGTTCATTTTAAATTGCTGGGAAAGTGGGAGAGTGGTCATTAGTCAATGGACAACTGAAATAGGACATCAAGAAACACACATGTACAGACACACACGCACGTCTGCAGTATCAAACAGCATGTTATCAGCAACAGGAATTCCCTCTCCATCTGATCACACTTCCCGCCCTAGTAGATTCAATGTCTCCTGGTGAAGGGCAGATTAAACACCCTGTGCTAACGCCTACCTCCCCAACTCAAGCCTTGACCAGTGAAGAAACTAATTTGTGTTGGCAATGGGTTCGAGGTTTGGTGTTAATGGGGGAATTGCTGGTCTCAAGGGAGTGGTGCATTAAATATACTGACAACAAGCATGCAAAGATTTCCACTGCAATGCAAGTCAACGGCTTGGCCTATACAGAGCAAAGCCGCCATGGTAGTGTCGTGGTTAGCGCGATGCCATTATAGCTTGGGATGTTCCGCAGTTCAGAGTTCAACTCCGGTGCCGTCTTATAAGGAGTCTCTGTACGTCCTCCCCATGGAATGCATGGGTTTCTCCAGGTGCTCCAGTTTCCTCCCACAGTCCAAAGATTAGGTCAATTGGTCATTGTAAATTGTCCCATAATCAGAGTAAGGTCAATCATGTTGGTTGGGAGTTGCTGGGGGGCGTGGCTCAAAAGGCCAGGAGGGCTTACTCCACACTGTATCGCCAAGGAAATAAACAGCCCTTTGCAACTTTGCTGGATCCACTACGGAAAAACAAAATTGGAGGGTCTCAACCAATATCACAGACTCCAAAGAATTTAATCCATGGCCTAGGTCAGGGGTTCCCACCCTTTTTTATGCCATAGGCCAATACCTTTAGCAGGTTGGGAGCCCCTGATCTAGGCCAATACTCTCAAGTACAACAGAAAACTGGTGGAGGAACCCAGTGGGTCAGACAGCATCTGTTGAGAGAAATGGAAAGCTGACATCTTGAGATGCTGCACCTCATGGACTTTGAAATATCCCGACATTGCTTTGTAAAAATAAATTCCTTCTTTGGGGTGGATGATCATGGTCTTTTTCTCCCCAGGGTGGAGAAATACAGCAAATACAGCCAGACATTGCTACACGGTGGGAGCGGAGGCTTTGGGGAGGTTTCTGGACCAGAGTTTTCGAGCCAGATGGCTGCAATGCACTGTCAGGGAAGGTGATGGAGCTGTGCAGCTTGGAAGACCTTTGGACTACCAAATGAACAGTGAGTGGAGGTTGTCATAGCCAGGGGAGCTTATCCCACTACCTATTAAATGCTCCCAATGCTGCACATCTCAAATTGCCTCTGACAACCAAGTCCAGCTCCCAGCCTTCACATGTGGCTTAGTTACTAAGCCTACTGGAACCATTTCTGGTAGGCAGCCGTCAATCCCAGGGATCATGGGTTTGCATCTCTGGTGGATTGTGTTCACCAGGAGTGGGGAGAGAACAGCAGGAATGGGGAATGGTGAGTGGTGGTGGGGGGGGTGGAATTATCAGTAGTTTGAGAAATCGATGTTCAATCCTTCAGGTCGGAGGCTATCCAGACGGAATATGAAGTGTGGCTTTATTGTGGCAGTAGAGGAGGCCATGGACTCACATGACAGAATGGGATTGGGAAGAGGAATTGAAAGACGAACTGTTTGACGGATTTCCCAGGAAGGCTTTGAGGGGTTTTTCCCCTTCTCAAAAAGCAGGATTTCTTATTCTGACTTCTTCCCCCTTCCTTTACGTGCGTGTGCTGCTCATAAAAACACGTTTTCTTTCAAGCAGAATATACTGCTGTAAGGTCATTCTTACACGAGCTTTAAACAGATCTCCAGCCTGCAGCAGCATGATTCTGACTGAAGGCACAATGGTTTCAAGCAACGTGCACGTACGCACACCCACGCCTGCAGTTTCTGCTATCAAACAGCATGTTATCAGTGGCAGGAATTCCCTCTCCATCTGATCTCGCTTCCCGCCCTAGCAGATTCAATGTCTCCTGGTGAAGGGCAGATTAAGCACCCTTTGCCTACGCCTACCTCCCAATTCAAACCTTGGCCTGTTAGAAAGTAACTCGTGTTGGCACTGGATTGGGGTTCGGGTTTGGCTTTCAGGAGTGTTGGAGCATTCTGTGGGGTTAGCGCATATAGCAAATAACTTCAGCCACCCGCCTTTAGATCCAATTATGAACTGTGGATTAAAATCTAAAATACAGCTCTGAACAATAGGTTCCCAAGAACCACCAACCACAGTTAATTGGAAGTCCAGACAATGCTGATTTAAATTCGTTATTTGGATGGCTGTAGTGTGCATGCAAAGAGGTTGGTATGAAGGTTACGTGTAATTGGGTGTCATTTGGGTGTCTGTAGTGTGGATACGAAGAGGGAGGTGTGAGGGTGGTGCACAGATCAAAGGAAGCTTTGTAAATATAGAATTGTCCAGTGATCTTTAGCATATAAAATGTTGTATAGTGTTGGGTCAAACAGGCCTTTTTCCTCTGAAAGGGGTCTCAATATGAAGCCTGTTGTGAATCATTCTTTCTAATAAAGAAACTACTTTTGATCTGCATGTACTTCTCTCCGGTGAGTCTGTTCGCGCAACAACGAGGAAGATGTTTGTTTTAAGGGAGCCTTAAGGGAGCCTTAAATAAATTGAAAACAGGACCTGCAAGCATGCCAAGATTTCCACTGTGATGCAGGATATTACCTTAGCCTGAATAGAGCAGAGCCATGACTAATCCCGAGCTCCTTTACTAGATCCATTATGGAAAGCTCAAGAACAAGCATAGAGGGAAATAGACAGCCAAAGTTTCTCTAATTTGCATTTAGCCTCAAATTAGCAGCAGTACAGGCCGAGGACAGACGTGTTGGTGCAAAAATGTTCAAAGTAAATTTATTATCTAAGTACATATACTTCACTATATACAACACTGAGATCAGAACCAAATTTAACATCGCTGGCACATGGCATGAAACCTATTAACTTTGCAGCAGCAGTACAATGCAATACATGATAACAGAGAGGAAAAAAAACAGAATTATATGTACTAAATCATTAAATAAGTAGTGCAAAAGAAAAAGAAATAAAGAAGTAGTGAGGTGGTGTTCGTGGGTTCAATGTCCATTCAGAAATCAGATGGCAGAGGGGAAGATGCTGTTCCTGAATCATTAAGTGTTTCCGCACCTCCTCCCTGATGGTAGCAATGAGAAAAGTGCACATGTCGGGTGACTGGAGACCATAATGAAGGATGCTGACTTTTTTGGGCACCGCTCCTTAAAGATATCCTGGATGCTACAGAGACTAGTGCCCATGATGGAGCTGACTAATTTTATAACCCTCAGCAGCTTACTTTGACCCTGTGCAGTAGCCTCCCCCCATAGCAGATTCATTTTCTTGTGGGCATACTCAATAAATCTATAGAATAACGACCATAATAGAATCAATAAAAGACCACCCAACCTGGGTATTCATCCAGAGTGCAGGAGGCACGAAACTATGCAAATACAAAATGAAAGAAACAATAAAAGTAAATAAATAGGCAAAAAAATATCGAGAACATGAGATGAAGAGTCTCAAGTCTCAGTGATGGCACAAGTGAAGTTAAGTGAAGTGGGGAAGAGAATTAAAATGGCTAGCAAGAAGGTAATCCACACTTCTTGCCCCACCCCTTCCCTCCTATCCTTCGCATTAGCTACCTCCCTTCTTGTGTGGCGGAGTGGACAGTCATCTCCACCAAAGGCTGTGTCAGGCGCTCCTTCCCTCCACTAGCCTGCAGGTCACCTTTGGGCCAGGTGTAACACCTGCTTAGTGCCCCAATCAGGGTCATGTGAAGCCACAGGTATGGAGGGGTTGTATGAGCACCTGGTGCATATCACAAGTCCTGGCTATGTGACAACTAACCCCAGGCAGACAATCTTTGAAGACTATTGATAATGACCGGGGTCACTCGTCTTGTAAAGACACTGCCCAGAAGAAGCACCCCCCACCCCCCGAATCATTGAGCACATCTACATGAAAAGCTGTCGTAGGAAAACAGCATTCATCATCAGAGATCCTCACCACCCAGGCCATGATCTTTTCTCGCTGCTGCCAACAGATAGAAGGTACAACAGTCTCAGGACTCACACCACAAGGTTCAAGAGCAGTTACTACCCTTCAGCCATCAAGCTCCTGAGAAAAAGAGATAACTACACTCATTTGTCCACCCATTGAGATATTCTCCACAACCAATGATCTCTAAGGACTCTTTTAGCTCATGTTCTCATTATTTATTGCTATTTATTTATATTTGCATTTGTACATTTTATTGTCTTCTGCACTCTGCTTGATCTTTCACTGATCTTGTTATTGGTACTATTCCATAGATTTGCTGAGTATGCCCACAGAAAAATGAATCTCAGGGTTGTATGTGATGACAGATCTGTACTTTGATAATAAAATTTACTTTGAACTTTGAATGGCAAACCACTTCTGCAGAAAATGTTGCCAAGAACAATCACAATTATGGGACCATGATCACCTATGTCATATGACACTGTACATGATGATGATGATGATGATGACAGCCTCCCTTCTATCTTTTAGTCCAGATGAAGTGGCTCAACCCAAAACATTGACTGTCAATTTCCCTCCACAGATGCTGCCCGACCCGCTGAGTTCCTGCCACAGTTTGTTGCTCTACATTCCAGACTCTTTTGACTCCCCATTGTAACCCATTAAGAGCGCTATTGTATGTTTGCCATGTTACAGAGACCCCACCTACCTCTCAGGATGACACTAAGCAACCACTATTAGGCAAGTTCGAAAGGCCAAGTTTAATAAACCCACCAGGCCTGTTTCTATCCTAGAGAAAGCACTTAGCAACAGGCAAATCAGTAACAATTCAGCAGTCTTTAGTTTATATTGGGTCCCACATGACCAGCTTCAGGAACAGTTACTGCCCTACAACCATCAGGCTCTTGAACCAGAGTGGATAACTTCACTCACCGCAACAGTGAACTGATTCCACAACCGATGGACTCACTTTCAAGGACTCCACAATTCGTTTTCAGTATTATCTATTTACCTATTTATTTGTTCTCATTTGCAGTGTTTGTTTCATTTTGCACATTGATTGTTTGCCAGTCTGTGTGTGTAAGGAATCTCAAGATAGTCTGTAGTGACATCTACATATGTTGATAAATAAATTTGAACTTTTTGAACACTCTCTCTCGATGGTGAGAGTCTGCTGATTCTTGAGTCAGGGGAACTCGAATAAGCAACGCCGCCAATTGTAACATCGAAACAGCGAGCTGTTGGTCTCCCCTTGTGTTGTGGCAAGGGCAATATTGCTGTCTCCCTCATTGGTGAGAGAGAAGGCCTGTTGAGATGTCAAAGTGTTGGGATGGACAGTGATTTTTGAAGGACTCTAGATCATGGTCTCTGGGAGCTTGCGATTGCTTGCATGTTGGGTGGTGGGGGTTGATGCTTTTATGGAGAAAGTGGGGGGGAGGGTTGATGCTTTTGCTGCTGCTTGTGTGTGGGAGGGGGAGGAGGGGCTTTGGGTATCTAACGTTTTTCTGTCATTCATTCTTGGGTTTTTTTTCCTCTCTGCTTCAGGGATATCTGAAAAGAGTAAGAATTTCAGTTTGTATACTGTATACATTCTCTGATATTAAATTGTACCATTCATTGGGACTGAAGAATAGAGGGGAGATAATCAGTATAGAGGTGAGAAAGAAAGGGAAGGACCAAGAACTTAAAAAGATGAAGAGTCTCAACCTAAAATACCAACTGTTTATTTCCCTCCACAGATTTTGCCGTGACCTTCTGAGTGACTCAAGCATCTTGTGTGTTGCTCAAGATTCCAGCATCTGCCAAGATTTCACCCCATATTGGACAGGAAATACCTGGAATTTGAGACCTTGTCTGATGCCACCTTTTAAAACACATGGTACAGAGTACTTCTGCAGTAGTAGTTTCAGTCACTTGCCAAACAGGGAAAAGAAAAGGTCCTTACCTGTCATCATCGCTTTCCTGGTGTGACCCAACCGACAGCATTGACCTGGCAAGGGTCTGCATGGGCGAGATGAAGCGGAGTGAGCTGGCGCCATTGACCTCAGAGACACGAGTCTTCCTGAAAGCACTGGCGTCCTGAGTCAGGACTGGCGAGGCAGGTGTGGATCGAGACTCAGAAAACTGTGGGGTGGGAGAAGCAGAAAAATTTTTAAAGGGTTACCCTGGCAGACCTGGGCTTCTGGAGGTGGGCTGAATTTTACACTCAGTGGCCACTTTATTAGCTTCACCTGCTCATTAATGCAAATATCTAATCGGCCAATCATGTGGCAGCAACTCAATGCATAAAAGCACGCAGACACAGTCAAGAGGTTCAGTTGTTTTTCAGATCAAACATCAGAATGGGGAAGAAACACGACCCAAGTGACTTTGACGACGGAATGATTGCCGGCACCAGACGGGGTGGTTTAAGCATCTCAGAAGCTGCTCATCTCCAGGGATTTTCAGGCACAACAGTCTCTAGAGCAGCGGTTCATAACCTTTCCTCATGCCTTAGACACCTACCATTAACCGAGGGGTCTGTGGAAACTCCTGTTCTAGGGTTTACACAGAATGGTAAAAAAACAAAAAACATCCAGAGAGCAGTAGCTGTGTGGGCAAAAACGCCTTGTTAATGAGAGAGGTCAGAGGAGAATGATCAGATTGGTACAAGCTGACAGGAAGGCAACAGCAACTCAAATAACCACATGTTCTAACAGTGCTGTGCAGAAGAACATCTCTGAACGCACAACACGTCAAACCTTCAAGTGGGTGGGCTACCCCCAATTTACTATAGCCCAATCACGAGACAATTTACGATGACCAATTAACCTACCAACTGGTATGTGTTTAGACTATGGGAGGGAACTCATGCAGTCACAGGGAGAAGCTCCTTACAGGCAGTGGCAGGAAATGAACTGGGGTTGCTGGTACTGTAAAGTGTTGCGCTAACCACTACACTACCGTACAACGGACAGTCCTGGGTTGAAGCCTTTCATCTAAAGGGCACGAGCATACACTCAGGAGGCATGTACTGTGGAGGAACAACACAAACAGGCCATTCTGTCTAAGCAGTATGTATGGGGGTTAAGCCTCTTCCTCACTTCCCCCTCCAAACCACTCTCCACTCCATGACATATTCCACATTCACACCCCTTCCTCAGTGAAGTGTAATTTCAAGACTCTGCTGTTAGGATACTTGGAACTACAACTCGTGCTTGAAGATTAACTTTATCTGTCACATGTGCACTGAAACATGCAGTGAAATGTATCGCTTGCATCAAATCACATCTTCATTTGCCCCATCACTGAAAATGTTGCCATAAACTATGGACTCACTTTCAACGACTTTTCACCTCATGTTCTCTATATTTATTGCTTATGAATTAATTATTAATTCTTTCTTTTTTTGTATTTGCAGTTTGTTGTCTTTTGCACTATGGTTGAATGCCCAAGTTGGTGCGATCTTCCGTTAAATCTATAGTGGAGTTTATTCAATTATGGATTTATTGAATATGCCTACAAGTAATTAAATCTCAGAGTTGTATATGGTGACAAAAAACCATAAGTAATAGCGGCAGAATTAGGGAATTCGACCCATCGAGTCTGCTCTGCCATGTTCCATATCCCTCTCAGCCCAATCTCCTGCCTTTTCCCTATATCCCTTTATGCCCTGAGAAATCAAGAATTTGTCAACCCCTGCCTTAAGTATAATGATATTGCCTTCACAGCCACCTGCGGCAATGAATTCCAGATTCACCATTCTCTGGCTAAAGAAATTCCTCCTCACCTCCATTCTATTCTGAGGCTGTGTCCTCTGGTCTTAGACTCCCCCACCATTGGAAAAAAAACCTCTCCACATCCATTCTATCAAGACCTTTCAACATTCAATAGATCCCCACCCCATTCTTCTGAATCCAGTGATGGCCCAGAGCCATCAAACACTCCTGTTATAATATCAATCCCGGAATCATTTTCGTGAACTTCCTTCCAACCCTCTCCAATGTCTGCACATCCTTTCTTAGATAAGGGACCCAAAACTGCTCACAATACTCCAAGACCTCACCAGTGCTTTATAAAGAGAACTCGATTAAATAAACTCAAAAAAATTTATAAATTTACACTTGTTCACTTATTTACTGAGAAAAGTCATTCAATATCACATATATTTGTTGGGAAAAGTATGGTATCCTTTACTTTCAATAACTGGTGTGACCCCCCCCCCCCTTGTATAGCAAAGCCTTCAACCAAAAATTTTTGGTAACTGTTGATTAGTCCTGCACATTGACTTGGAGGAATTTTAGATCATTCCTTCATACAAAACTGTTTCAGTTCATCAATATTTCTGGGATACCTTGCATGAACAGCCCTCTCAGGTCATGCCACAGCATCTCAAATGGGTTAAGATCTGGACTCTGATCTCGGTCATTTCAAAACACAAATTTTCTTCTTTTTAAACCATTCTGCTGTTGATTTACTCTTCCGATCACTGTCTTGTTGCATCGTCCAACTTCTATTAAGCTTCAGGTGATGAACTGCTGCCCTGACATTCTCCTATAAAATGTCTTGATACAATTTTGAATTCATTGTTCCCTCAATGACTGCAAGCTGTCCAGGCCCTGAGTCAGCAAAGCAGCCCCAAACCATGATGCTCCTTCCACAATGCTTCACAGCTGGGATGAGGTTTTGGTGTTGGTGTGCAGTGCCCCTTTCCCTCTAAACATAGCAGTGTGCATTTCTGCCGAAAAGTTTAACTTCTATCTCATCTGCCCACAGAACATTGTCCCAGAAGTGCTGTGGAACATCCAGGTGGTCTTTACAAATTTGAGATGTACAGCAGTGTTTTGTTTTTGAGAGCAGTGGTTTCTTCCATGAACACCATTCTCCTTCACTGCGTTTCTTACAGTGGACTCATGAACAGAGACTTTAGCAAGCTCCAGCGATTTCTACAGGTCTTCTGCTGTTACCCTTGCATTGTTTTTCACTACCTTCAGCATCGTATGTTATGCTCTTGGTGTGATATTTGCAGGACGTCCACTCCTACGGAGAGTAGCAACAGTACTGAATTTCCAACATTTGGAGACAATGTCTTTTACTGTGGACTCATGCACACTTGGGTCTTCAGAAATGCTTTTGTAGCTTCATGCATCTCTACAATTCTTCCTCTAAGGTCCTCTGAAAGTTGTTTTATTTGAGACATGGTGAAGATAAACAGATCTTTCTTGAGAAGCGTTGGCTCTGTCAGAACCTGACATTGTGTACCTCCATTTTTTTTTTTAAAAAGGGCAGGACACCTCCAGAAACCACACCTCCAATCTCATCTCATTGACTGGAACACATGACTCCAAATAACTTTTGAAGAAGGCATTACCCCAGAAGTTCACATACATTTTTAAACCTAGTTTAAATGGTGTACTCAGTAATGATGAGAAGTAGTACAATTGTTCGTACGTTATTAGTTTAGGCTGAATGTCTGTCTATTATTGTGACTTGATGAAGATCAGACCACAATTTGAGTAATTAATGCAAAAAACGCAGGTAATTGCAAAGGGCTCACAGAACTTTTTCTTGCAACTTTAACATCACTATATACAACCTCAAGATTCATTTTCTTGTGGGCATATTGAATAAATCTATAACAAACAATGAAAGACCATCCAACCAGGGCATTCATCCAGAAGACAAAACTGTGCGAATGCAAAAAGAAGAAATAATAATAAAAGAAATAAGCACAAAAATATTGAAAACTTGAGATGAAAAGTCCTTGAAAGAGAGTCCATTGGTTGTGGGAACATTTCAATGATGGGGCAAATGAATTTGAGTGAAGTCTTCTCCTTTATTTCAAGAACCTAATGGTTGAGGGGTAATAACTGTTCCTGAACCTGTTGGTGTGAGGCTGAGGGTCCTGAACCACCTTCATCATCACAGAAGCAAGAATGGAGAATGTCCTGAGTAGTGGAGGTCTCTGACGATGGATATTGCTTTCCTGCAGCAGTGTTTCCTGTAGATGTGCTCGATGGTGGTGAGGGCTTTACCCGTGAAGGACTGGGCCGTATCCACTACTTCTGTAGGATTCTCTGTTCAAGGGCATTGATACTTCCATACAAGGCTGTGGTGCAACCAGTCAATATACTCTCCACTACACATATCTATACATGTTTGTCAAAGTTTAAGATGTCACGTTGAATCTCTGCAATCTTACCACTTCACGACCAGGCATAAGATTTTAGGAAGGACAAAGAGAATTCTGAAGAGATTTGCTGCAGTTGTACTGGGGATGAGGAACTTGGGTTTGGCTGATCAACTGAAGTGGGATGGTTCTTCTGAAAGCAGACAAGTCTGCAATCCAATAAAACATATTCCAAATTCTGAGAGGGGGAAGGCCCTAAGAGAATACACAAGGGGACTCACTGGTACAAGGATCACTTTCAAGGACTCTCCATCTTGTGCTCTCAAATTTTTTTAAACTTTCTTTTTGTATTTGTACAGCTTGTTGTCTTTTGCACACTGGTTGTCAGTCCATCCTGCTGGGTGCAGTCTTTTATTAATTCTATTGTATTTATTGTATTTACCGTGAATTTTTTACTGCCTGTTACGCCACTGGCGTTTAGGGCAGCAATGAAGGTCCCCTATCTCTGGCAGGGTTCAGGACTTCCTTCATCGTGTCAGTAGTTTCCTCATGGTTTTCACTACTGTCAGTCATGCAAGTCTCAGATGGAGACTCAGGAATACCGTCACTCAGATGTAGAAGGATTTTTCATTGTGGCTTCCGTAACAGTTTTGTTTGACCAGTCAGGGTTGTTAGCCCTGAACTGAACCCCTGAACCTGGAGGGCCAGTGGACCACTCTTAGTCTGGCCTCTACCCTTTGACCTGCATGGCACGGGTGACCCTCCCAACAGGCAAAGCATAAAGACCTGACTCCAGCCAACATAGCTCACTGCTTCACTGAGGCACGCAAGCCTCCAAACTTTGACAAGGTTGTGGTCCTCCTGGAGGGTTTACTGTGAATGCCCACAAGGAAATGAACTTCAGTGTTATATGTGGCAACAAACAGTACATCTACTTTGAACTTCAAGTCAGTAACCGGAGGACTTGACTTTAAGAATAATGACCAAATAACTAAAGAAAAACTTTCTAAAATTTGAAAGATGTTACAATCTGTAATGTGCTGTCAGGAGGAAGCAGGTTCAAAAACAGCTTTTCAAAAAAAGGGGAACTGGATTATTTATTGAAAACGGAATGGGTAAGACAAGCTGACCAGACTTTGGTCAAACAGCTTCCTCCTGTGCCACAGATTCTGAATCCTAGAAGGATCAGACTAGCTTCACAATCAATGCCGGAGTGTGAGGAGCACAGAGATGGAGAGAAAGACTCTATACAAGACGAATGGCCTCTTGGCCTTGGTTGGTAACACCATCTCACTTGGGTTTTACTACAACACAGTACGCTACTTCTTTCAAAAGTCCTTGCCTCTCTACCTCTCGAAAGGCACTGAGAGCCCTATTCAGCTCCACTGCGTAGAAACCTTTGGCGAGGCGCCAATGTAAATATTTTGGATAGGCACAAGCAGGGAGCTGATTGCCACTTTCACAAGGAGCCAGACGGTTCTCTGCAGAGGGGCACAGGGTCACCTGAAACACAGTTGCTGGGCATCGGCCCACGCAGGCGACCATTTGAAGGGAAGCAGAGCATCAGAGAGTGGGAAAAAAAATAATTAGCCTTATCCCTCTCGTAGGGACTTACTACCGGTAATCACAGTATCCAAATCTGAACCAAGAAATTGGAAGTGATCAATTACTTCGATCAAAGACTGCAAACATGACTAATGATCAAACAGTGCACAACGACTGAGGCATAAAATTGAGGCTCCTGTAAGGCCGCGAGACATCAGGCCATTTGGGCCATCGAGTCTGCTCCACCATTCCATTATGGTTGATTTACTTATTATCCCTCTCAACCCCATTCACCTGCCTTCTCCCCGTAACCAATCAAGAACCCATCAATCTCAGCATTAAACATACCCAATGACTTGGTCTCCACTGCCATATGTGGCAATGAATTCTGCAGATTCAGCACTCTCTGTCTAAAGAAATTCCTCATCTCTGTTCTAGAGATGTCTTTGTACACTGAGGCTTTGTCCACCACTATAGGAAACAGTGGACCCAAATGCCTCCACCTGACCAGGTAGAGGCATATGTCAGGTAGAGGTATTTGCTATCACTTGCATCGTAGGGAACAGGAGGGTCGATGCTTTGCTAAGGAAGGTGGGGGGGAGGCTTTAGGATTCTGATGTTTCTACTGTTCATTCAAAGGTTCAAACATTAATTTATTATCAAAGTATACAACTCTGAAATTCTTCTTCTCCAGATAGCCAAGAAACCAAGGAGGAAAAGAAAGGTGGCATGATCATAAAGTTTCCATTCATTCTATGGGCTTTCTAGTTTCATGGATGTCTGTACTCTAAGAATTTCAGGTTGTATACTGTATACATTCTCTGATATTAAATTGAACAATTTGAATCAATTGATCTGGTCTTTACAACATTGGCGATTATGGAATATCACTATGTACAAGTATAGCCATTGTGCTGAGGGTGAAGGTTACCCATGTCACCTGGTTTATCCATATAAACACGTCAGGCTGGCTGAAAACCAAGGTTTTCTGCTGATGTTTTCCGTACCAAGCACCTCATGTGAAGGTGGCAGGCATGCAAGACCTCATGCTCAGAAGTTGCCTCTGTATTCCTAAAACAGATTCCATCCCAAGATGGGGGCAGAGCTGATGGACAGGCAGGGTGTTCGAGGAGATGGGAGCCAGCTGCTTCCTTGGACCACCGCCCCCTCCCCACCCTCCAAAGCAAGCATAACCCCAGAGAGGCAGCTACCTAAAGCTGCAGCCCCCAGGATCTTACAACACACAAACTGGTAGATCAGAGTGGGAAGGAGGACAAGCACAGCTTACATGAGGAATGAACAGTACAACACAGGAACAGGTCCTTCGGCCAAACTGATTAAACCAGCAAATAAAAGCCTAACTAAATTGATCCTTCTACTTACACAAGGCTGTCTAAACACCTCTATAATACTTACCTCCACTTCTTATTAAATATTATCATATTCACCACTCTAAAAACAAATTTACCCCGTACATCTCCTTTGATGTACATCAAACCTTCAGTGCAATGCATTTCAACCCTGGGAAAAAGATATTGGCCGCCTCCCTTATGCCTCTCATAATCTTATAATCCTCTATCAGATCGCTCCACAGAAAACAGCCCAAGTCTACCCAACCCCTCGTTACAGCACATACTTTCTAATCCAGGCAGCATCCAAATAAACCTCTTCTGCATTTTCTCCAAAGCCTCCATATCCTTCCTATACTGGGATGACCAGAACTCCTAACTAGAGTTCTATAAAGCTGCAGCGTAACTTCTCAACTCCTGAACTCAGTGCCTCAACTAATAATGGCAAGCATGTCATATGCCTTCTTTACCACCCGCTCAATCTGTGCAATCACTTTCAGCTATGGATTTGGTCCCCGAGATCCCTCTATACCAGGGGTTCCCGACCTTTTTTATGACATGGACCAATACCATTAAGCAAGGGGTCCATGGGTCCCAGGTTGGGGTCTCCTGCTCTATATATTACCACCGTTAAGGATCATGCTGCTAAAACTATACTGCTCCTACACACTTTATTTATTGAGATATGGCGTGGAATAGACCCTTCCAGCCCTTTGAGACACACTGCCCAACAATCCTTCGATTTAATACTAGCCTAATCACAGGACAATTTGCATTGACCAGTTAACCTACCAACTGATACATCTTTGGACTCTGGGAGGAAACCGGAGCAACCGGAGGAAACCCACGTAGTCACAGGGAGAACATACAAACTCCTTACAGACACCGGCGGGAATAGAACACGGGTCCCCTGTATTGCAAAGAGTTACGCTACCATGCTGCTCTTAATAATCTCTCAAATTCAACAGCTTACATTTGGCCAGATTAAACTATCTGTACTTATCTGCAGCTGATAGATACTCCCACTGTATCCTTTCGCAACCTTCAACATTATCCACAAAGCCACCAACCTTTGTTTTGTTTGGATCATATCAACTCTCCATTGAGACCCAGCACTACCCCATATATCAACTCTCCACTGCGACCCAGCACTACCCCATATATCAACTCTCCACTGCGACCCAGCACTACCCCATATATCAACTCTCCACTGCGACCCAGCACTACCCCATATATCAACTCTCCACTGCGACCCAGCACTACCCCATATATCAACTCTCCACTGCGACCCAGCACTACCCCATGTATCAACTCTCCACTGCGACCCAGCACTACCCCATATATCAACTCTCCACTGCGACCCAGCACTACCCCACATATCAACTCTCCATTGAGACCCAGCACTACCCCATGTATCAACTCTCCACTGCGACCCAGCACTACCCCATGTATCAACTCTCCACTGCGACCCAGCACTACCCCATATATCAACTCTCCACTGCGACCCAGCACTACCCCATATATCAACTCTCCACTGCGACCCAGCACTACCCCATATATCAACTCTCCACTGCGACCCAGCACTACCCCATATATCAACTCTCCACTGCGACCCAGCACTACCCCATATATCAACTCTCCACTGCGACCCAGCACTACCCCATGTATCAACTCTCCACTGCGACCCAGCACTACCCCATATATCAACTCTCCACTGCGACCCAGCACTACCCCATATATCAACTCTCCACTGCGACCCAGCACTACCCCATGTATCAACTCTCCACTGCGACCCAGCACTACCCCATGTATCAACTCTCCACTGCGACCCAGCACTACCCCATATATCAACTCTCCACTGCGACCCAGCACTACCCCATGTATCAACTCTCCACTGCGACCCAGCACTACCCCATATATCAACTCTCCACTGCGACCCAGCACTACCCCATATATCAACTCTCCACTGCGACCCAGCACTACCCCATGTATCAACTCTCCACTGCGACCCAGCACTACCCCATATATCAACTCTCCACTGCGACCCAGCACTACCCCATATATCAACTCTCCACTGCGACCCAGCACTACCCCATATATCAACTCTCCACTGCGACCCAGCACTACCCCATGTATCAACTCTCCACTGCGACCCAGCACTACCCCATATATCAACTCTCCACTGCGACCCAGCACTACCCCATGTATCAACTCTCCACTGCGACCCAGCACTACCCCACATATCAACTCTCCACTGCGACCCAGCACTACCCACATATCAACTCTCCACTGCGACCCAGCACTACCCCACATATCAACTCTCCATTGAGACTCAGCTCTACCCCACATATCAACTCTCCATTGAGACCCAGCACTACCCCACATACACTCATGCTCTCAGGGAATTAACCCCTTCTATTTACACAAGTATTCTCTTAACCCACGTGTTCCTGTGGCTGATGAGATGCTATTGCCATTTGACACTGTTCTTCATTGGAACCAGCACTACCCACATATCAACTCTCCATTGAGACCCAGCACTACCCCATATATCAACTCTCCACTGCGACCCAGCACTACCCCGTGTATCGACTCTCCACTGCGACCCAGCACTACCCCATATATCAACTCTCCACTGCGACCCAGCACTACCCACATATCAACTCTCCACTGCGACCCAGCACTACCCCATATATCAACTCTCCACTGCGACCCAGCACTACCCACATATCAACTCTCCACTGCGACCCAGCACTACCCCACATATCAACTCTCCATTGAGACCCAGCACTACCCACATATCAACTCTCCACTGTGACCGAACACTACCCCACATATCAACTCTCCATTGAGACCGAACACTACCCCACATATCAACTCTCCACTGCCACCCAGCACTACCCCACATATCAACTCTCCATTGAGACCCAGCACTACCCCACATATCAATTCTCCATTGAGACCGAACACTACCCCACATATCAACTCTCCACTGTGACCCAGCACTACCCCACATATCAACTCTCCACTGCGACCCAGCACTACCCCACATATCAACTCTCCATTGAGACCCAGCACTACCCCACATATCAACTCTCCACTGAGACCGAACACTACCCCACATACACTCACGCTCTCAGGGAATTAACCCCTTCTATTTACACAAGTATTCTCTTAACCCACGTGTTCCTGTGGCTGATGAGATGCTATTGACATTTGACACTGTTCTTCATTGGAAACAGCAGCCAATTTTGCACAAAGCAAATTCTCACAATGGGACAATGATAAGATGCTTTAATTTCACGAAGGGTAGCTTTTAGACCAGGATGCCCCGATTCTTGAAATTCTACCTGCCAGTCCTTCAGATCTCCCTGACGGGGAAGGGGAGACCCCAGTTTAACACCCCACCTGTGCTATCACAGCACCGCACTAATGAGACCGCAGCCAAAGACCCTCGATCTGGGAGAGTTGGAGACTGAGGGAAGTCGCGATTGGAGGAGACAAGCGAGGGGATATGTTTACTTGCCTTCCTTATTGCTCCGTGTTCTCCCGAGGAGGGCTGGCTCACATTTGGTGACATCGGGTTGGAAGCAGTCTGCTCCGCGGACCCACCCCTGACTCCCTGAAGGTGCGGTGTTGTGCTGGGCTTCTGCTGGTCCTTGGCCGCAGCGGTGGGGGGGCCGCCATCACCCTTGACTGCCGCCGTGACCACCTTGGAAACAGGGGCGCTGGCGACTGCGCTGTGGACAGGGAGCCGGGGCGGGCTGGCTGAGGGAAGCTGTCCAGACTGTCTCTCGACTCGAGCCATCTCACCCAGGTTCAGAGTCTCAGCTGCCTGGAGGAGCACATTCAGGGTGTGGCCGGAAGCCACAGGAACGATCCTGCCCCTCGGTCCCTCTCCCTGGCTCGGCACTGGCGAGGACCCCTGGCTCTTGGGGGCATGCGGCTTGGGCCGGAGTTGGCTAACGGCCTTATGGGCAAAGCTAGTGATCTCCAGGTGAGAGTCCAGGGAGTTGACATGCCTGGTGCCGTCCAAAGCTCTGGCCAGTAGGTGCCCATCCAGGTCCTTGTCATACAAGTCCATGCAGGTCCAACGGCCACGACGGTATGGCTCCCCCAGGCTGTGGTCGAGCTTCACCACGCGGAACCGGGATCCACAGGAGGAAGCCAGCTGCTGTGAGGCGCCTGGGGCGGAGGATGTCCTCAGAGGCGACCCGGTACCCCGGGCAGTCCTAGGGGTCACGGCTTCCGTGAACCCTGCACCCTCTGCCCTCCGAGGGTCCTGGGTGACGGTTGCCCGAGGAGTGTCAGAGATGAGGGCCCCGCGGGCGGTCTCTGAGCTGCGGGGTGAGCCCTCAACCACTGGCTGCTCCTTTGCAGGCGGCAGTGGAGTCCGATCAACGGGTGGTCCGTTCTTCCCAGACCCAGCCAGCTCAGCCTTACCTGGGGCAGGAACATGCCCGCTGCTCAGGTGCCCTGGTGCTCCGTTCACCAAGGGAGGCCCCACAGAGCCCCCTGGCTCCGCTTCACCATCCGGCACCTCTTTCAGTTCCTCCCCACCACCGCCGTCATAATCCGAGGTCACACTAGTGATCTGGAAACCGCTCCTCTTCTTGCCAATCATGGCTGCCCCGAGCAGAGCCTCCTCCCTTGGCAGGAGGACAGAGATGAAGGCCGTGGTGGTCGTCAGACTTGGGGCCCCCTTCAGGTCCTGAGCTCCCACATTTTCCTCCGTTTAATTCCCCAAAATACGCTCTCCCGACCCAAATGAAGAATAATCGAGCCTGCACCGGAGGTAGAGGGAGCGAGAGGCTCCTTAGCTATGAGGCACTTATTTCAGTGTCCAAAGCCATCACAATCCAAAGAAAGTGTGGCGCGTCTCTGGGCGAAAGCAACCAACGTCCTGTAGCGATCAGCCAGCAGTCGCCCAGCTGGGATGACTTGCCATGGGATCGGTTTGCAACAGGTAGCACTGTTGAAACCTTTGTTTAAGCGTTCATTCTTCCAAAGTCACATCATCTGCAAACTGAAAAAAGAGAAACAGGTGAACACACTTACTCACACACCCCTCACCTCCACCACTGTAAATAAAGCACAGATCAAATTTAAAACACCAAATCAAATAACACATTAAAGTGGATAATTACCCACTGGCAGCTCGTAAATCTAAGCACTTCTACTCAGCCCACTGTTCCTCACGTCTCAAAATATTCCTTCCAGTACTTAAAGCAACACGCACACAAAATGCAGAAGGAACTCAGCAGGTCAGGCAGCATCTATGGAAATGAATGCACAGTCGACTTTTCGGGCCAAGACTAGAAAGGTAAGCAGGGTGGTGTCAGAAGGTGTGAGGGAGGGGAAAGAGTACCAGCTGGAAGGTGTTGGGTGTGTCAGGATGGGGTGGGGGGGGAGGAAATGAAGTGATAGGTTGGGAGGTGATAGCCTACCTGGCTTCACCCATCACCTTCTAGCTTGTCCTCCTTCCCCCTTCCCCCTATTCTGGCAGCTTCCCCCTTCCTTTTCAATCCTGATGAAGGATCTTGGCAGGAAACTTCGACTGTTTGCTCCCCTCTATATATGCTGCCTGATCTGTGGAGTTCCTCCAACATTTTGCATGTGCTACTCTGGATTTTCAGCATCTGCAGAATCTCTTGTGTTTATGATATGCCTTTGAGTATTTACTCAGCTCCATATACACGGTTGCTGTTAGTCCAGCTCCCTCTTGGGCTATAGAGTGCAACTCACAGTGTGAATAAAAATGACCCCCCCAGCAAACCCTGCCTCTTCAGTAAAGAATTTCTGATCTAGACTCTCCAGTTAGTGATCCACCTGCAAAGTCAACAGATCTTTTTTCCTCAGCTACAGGTATCCCCGAACCAGACTAGGCATTGTTTGTGGGGAGTTTGCCGAGGGCTTGATGTCTCTCGATAACCTTGATAAGCCTCAGGTTTACAGTCCTTCTCTCTCACACACACACACACACACACACACACACACACACACACGTATAAACCCTGGGAACAGGCACTTTCCATCACCAAGAAACCATATAGATAACTGCCCCACATCAATGACCATCCAGAACTTCTCCACCACGCTCGTGGACATCTGCCCTCCTACCCCAAGGAACCTTTCGAATCTGCCAAAACGTCTATGTCCCCATCACCTTTGATAAGCAATTGCGCCCTTCCTCAATGAGCCTGTCAAACTTTCCCTGCCCCACCACCCCCAAACCTCCTCTCTCCACCCGTGCCCCCCCAAATGGAGGGGGGGGCATGCCAAACTTACCCTGCCCCCTCCCAAATACACTTCCCCCTCAACAGGAATCTCACAAACACCCCAGGATACGAGGCAATCCTCCTCCATCCTCCTCACCCTCCCTCAAAGGATTTCACCAGCCAACCACACTCCCTGGGCGCTACATCAATGCAACGCCAACCAAATCCTTCCAGATCGCTGCGAAAGTTGCTCTGAAGCCGCGTTTAGTTGCAGCGCCCGCCCCGAACCCCAGCACCAACTCGGGCGGAGATCGAGTTCGCACCCCGGAGTCTCCGCAGACCCCTCCCACCTTTACCTACCACCCACTCTGGCTGGGCCTCAGGCCTCGGACTGGCCTGTTGCCACAGCCTCGGGGGGCGCCTCACACTCTGACAGCCCGGGGCCCCCTTGGCCTGTCGTCCCATTTGCAACGCACCCCCACACCCACCTCAGGGCCCGTGCCGCTCACCTGAGGGTCGATCGTTGGCAGCGGGCTCTCCAATGCCCTCCACCCCCTACAAGCCCAGGGTGCACGATTTCCCCCTCCAAGCTGCCTCTTCCTCCTCGCCGCTGTTGACAACTTTCCACCGGGGCCCAAGCGCCACCTCCGGACCCGACAATCCTCCAGCTCCATTGGCCTTGGCAGGAAACGCCCACCTGCCCTCCCTCCAGACTCCGTACTTCATTAGGTGCAGAAAAGGTCACTCAACCGTACTCTCCTTAATCATTGGCGAACTCCAGAAAGCCCGCCTCGATCATTTCACTTTTCATTGGTTAGTTTTCACTGCCTGTCATGCGTGAAAAGCCAACCTTTGTCCACCATTACCATCAATCATAGTATTCTTAGCGTTGATAGGTTATATTATATTAGACCGTTGATATACATCTCCCTTTGGGGTTTGATTGGTTGTAATCCCGCTATTGATTGACATTGACAAAAGAGCTCCCGCCTCTCGGTGCCAACGAGAAATTTCTCGTCCAGAGTTCGGTCCAATCGGAGGAACTGTTACAATTTCCGGATTCAGAGATTTTTAAATTGTAGCTTGGGATTGGTCAACACTGCAACCAATGGCTGATGGCCCACAACGCGAAGGTACCGAACTACTCGCTGTGGAGAACATGTTGACGTGACTGGTGGAGGGTGCGCAGCCACTGTGTACCCCATCCCCCATCCCTTCTCCCTCAACGCCTCCCTTCCCCCACCCCAACCCCTCTCCCTCCCCCTTCCCTCTCCCTCCCCATTTCCCTCTTCCCTCTCCCTCAGCCCTCTCCCTCGCCCTCCCCTCCCCTTTCCCTCTCCCTCACCCCATTCCCCTCTTCCCCCCCAGCCCTTTGATTCAAGAGCCTGATGGTTGAGGGGTGGTAACTGTGCCTGAATCTGGTGGCGTGAGTCCTGAGGCTCCAATGCTTGAGGGCTTTAACGCTAAAAATGTCGTATTAGTCTCAACTAATGATAATAATACCTCACGTGTATCTTTACCTTAAGCTGTCTAATTAAATTTATTTCATTACACAACACTAAATCCAGAATTGCCTTTTCCCTTGTGGGCTCAATCAAAAGCTGCTCTAAAAAGCTATCTCACAGGCATTCCTCAAATTCCTTCTCTTGGGTTCCAGTCAATGCAACCTGATTTCCCCAGTCTGCCTGCAATGACCACTGTAATATCATGGCCTTGTTTAGATGCCATTTCACTTCTCCCTGCCTACCCATCCTTCACACCTCTCCCCATCGCTGCTCCCCCGGTCCCCCACTCATCCCTTCACCCTGCCCTTCCCCCTAACTGCCCCACTTATTTCACCTGCTTTGACCTGTGTTCCCTTCGCACATCCGTTCCATTCTCATCCCTGACTTTCCCCATGGCAGCAGTACAGGGCAATACATAAAATTACTACAGTACTGTGCAAATGTCTTAGGCACCCTAGCTATAGATATGTGCAGAGTATTGTAGCCACTGTACCTCCCTTAAATCCCTGACTTCCTCACTGGGAGACCCCAGTCAAGGGTGCTCAGGAACACTGTCTCCTCATTGACAGAGCCTTTATTGTGGCTGGGGACTTTAATCATTGCAACCTATGTACCGTGCTTCCAAGATTTTACCACAATGTATCATGCATCACAAGGGGAAATAAAACCTTAGATCATGTCTACAGAAGTGCGGCTGATGCTTACAAAGCCACTACTCTCCCCCCACCTGGGACAGTCCAACCATCTTTCATTGTTTCTGTTTCCCAAGTACAGCCCGGTCATTAAACATGTGAAACCCACAACGAAGACTATTAAGATCTGGCTGGAGGGTGCTGACTTTGCTTTTCAGCACCAATTCCAGCACACAGACTGGAGCGTGTTTGCTGCCCATGCCAGCACAGACTCTCAGATTAACATTGATTTATATACCAACTCTGTCCCTGAGCACATCAACAAGTGTGTAGATAGAGTGACATCACAAAAACAAATAAAAATTTTCCCCAATCAGAAACCATGGATGAACAGAGAAGTTTGCCTCCTGCTCAAAGCCAGAGATTCAGCCTTCAGGTCTGGAGACCAGGAGGCTTACATCTCAGCCAGGGCCAACCTGAGGAGGGGAATCTCTCAGGCTAAACACACATACAAACAGAGGATCGAGGACCATTTCAACTCCTCGGACCACTGGTGCATGTGGCATGGCGTACAGGTCATTACAGACTTCAAACCCCCTAGTACTGTGCCCCCTTCCAGCTCTGCTTCCCTCCCTGATGAGCTCAATTACGTCTACACTCGCTTTGACTGAGGGAACAAGGAGGTCACCCGCAAAGCGGATCTCCCACCTGGTGAACTGCCTCTCTCACTTTCCACCTCTGATGTTTGAGCCACCCTGAGTGGGGTGAATGTACGGAAGGCAGCTGGTCCGGATGGAATACCTGGCCGTGTGCTCAGAGTCTGTGCAGGGCAGTTGGCCGGGGTCTTCACGGACATTTTCAATCTGTCCCTGGCCCAGGCAGTTGTCCCCACAAGCTTCAAGATCGCCACCATGTGCCAGTGCCAAAGCATTCCACTGCCACGGGCCTGAAAGACTTCCGTCCAGTTGCACTCACCCCCATCATTGCAAAGTGCTTTGAGAGACTGGTTCTATCACATCTGAAATCCTGTCTACCCTCTACCCTGGACCCCCATCAATTTGCCTATCGCACCAACAGGTCACAGAGGACGCCATCTCCACGGCACTTCACTCTGCCCTGACCCACCTGGACAGCCCCAACTCTTACATCAGAATGCTGTTCATTGACATTAGTTCAGCATTCAATACTGTGATCCCCTCCAAGCTGATCGCCAAACTTCGCCAGCTTGGTATCAGTGTTACCCTCTGCAATTGGACCTTGGACTTTCTGACTAATAAACCCCAATCAGTTAAGTTAGACAACCTCTCCTCCTCCACTCTCACCCTGAACACCGGCGTGCCTCAAGGCTGTGTGCGGAGCCCTCTTCTGTACTCCCTTTTCACCTATGACTGCGTTCCTGTACATGGTTCTAACTCCATAATCAAGTTCGTAGACGACACCACAGTGGTTGGTCTGATCAGAGGGGATGACGAGACGGCTTACAGGGACGAGGTCCAGCACCTGGCCATGTGGTGTGCCAACAACAACCTGGCCCTTAACACCCAGAAGACCAAGGAGATCATTGTGGACTTCAGGCATGCTAGGAGCCACACTCACATCCCCATCTATATCAACAGAGCTGTAGTGGAGTGTGTATCAAGCTTCAAATTCCTTGGTGTCCACATTTCCGAGGATCTCACCTGGTTCCTGAACATCTTCATCCTGATCAAAAAGGCGCAAATGCGCCTTTATTTCCTGTGGAGCATCAAGAAAGCTCACCTCTGCCCCAGGACACTGACGGACTTTTACCGCTGTACCATTGAGAGCATACTCACCAACTGCATCTCAGTGTGGTATGGCAATTGTCCCGTATCGGACTGCAAAGCACTCCAGCGTGTGGTGAAAACTGCCCAGTGGATTATCAGCACCCAATTGCCCACCAGTGTCATGATCCGGTCCGTGAAGTCCATATTCCGGTTCACAATCCGGTCCATCGACCCTTGCTCCAGGTTTTCCTGTCTACCCTGTTTCTGTTCTTTTTGAGCTCTAATTGAGGCAGCTGATGCTCGTTGGGGCTGGCTGCATAAATACCTTCAGAGACCAGGGCGTGGCTGCTGGATTGTTCTTGTCCTTACTCCTTGTATCCCTTCCTCTGCCTTCTGTTTCCTTGCCTGAAGCCTTGCCTTGTCTTGCCGGTAACTTCTGCCTCGCCTGAAGTTCTCGTCTCACCTTGCTTTGCCAGAAGCCTTGCCTGGTCTTGCTGGTAACTCTCACCTTGTCTCGCCTTCAGTCTTGTCCTGGAGCCACCCCATACCTAGCTCCCTTCCTGTCCCTTGCCTCCGCCAGGTAAATCTGGCCGTCTTGCCATTACCTGCAGTTGGTTCTGTCCCTTCCTGTCCCATGCCTCTGTCGGCTGGTGATCCGCACCCTGCCCGGGAGGAGCCTCACCTCTGGTCTCTAACCTCAAGCCTGAAGACTTCAGCCTCCTGCCAAGCCTCAAGCCTGAAGACTCCAGCCTCCTGCCAAGCCTCAAGCCTGAAGACTCCAGCCTCCAGCCAAGCCTCAAGCCTGAAGACTCCAGCCTCCTGCCTAGCCTCAAGCCTGAAGACTCCAGCCTCAAGCCTGAAGACTCCAGCCTCCTGCCTAGCCTCAAGCCTGAAGACTCCAGCCTCCTGCCTAGCCTCAAGCCTGAAGACTCCAGCCTCCTGCCTAGCCTCAAGCCTGAAGACTCCAGCCTCCTGCCTAGCCTCAAGCCTGAAGACTCCAGCCTCCTGCCAAGCCTCGCCTCGGGTCTCTAGCCTCTAGCCTCAAGCCTGAAGACTATAGTTTCCTGCCTCCTGCCAATCCTTGCCTCAAGTCTCTAAGACTCCAGCCTCGTCTTGCCTGTCAGCCAAGCCTCATCCTTGCCTAGTTCTGGGGTCTAAGCCAGAGGCAAGACCCAGGTACTGGGTCTTTGTCCAGTCTCTGGCTCAGAGTCCAAGCCCAGGCTCCTAGCTCTCTTGTCCAGTCCTGTTCCGGGTTCCCGGTTTTCGTGTCCATGTCCTCGCCCTCACCCTGTATCCTAGTCCTGTCCCTAGTACTTCAGTGTCTGTGTCTTGCACTTGGGTCCATTCCCAGCCACCCTCCCTATGACAACCATTGAGAACATCTACCATAAACGCTGCCTGGGCAGGGCGAAAAGCATTATTAAGGATCCATGGACTTTTTACTCTCCTCCCATCCGATAGGTACTACAGGAGCCTCCACTCCCACACCAGCAGGCACAGGAAGAGCTTCTTCCCTGAGGCTGTGACCCTGCTGAACCTCACATCACAGCACTAAGCAGTATTGCACCCATATTGTACTGTCTCAGTACTTTTATATTTGCGTGCTGTAGCACTTACTTTTTGTTCGCAGTTATTTTGTAAATAATACAAAATATTATTGCATTTCTGGTTAGATGCTAATTGCATTTCATTGGCTTTGCATCTGTACTCGGCACAATGACATTAAAATTGAATCTATTCTAATCATTAACACAATCAGAATCAGGTTTATTATCACCGGTATGTGACGTGAGATTGTTGATTTAGCAGCAGCAGTTCAATGCAATACATAATCTAGCAGAGAGAAAAAAATAAATAAAGTATAAATAATATTAAATAAACAAGTAAATCAATTACGCATATTGAATAAATTTTAAAACGCGCAAAAACAGAAATACTGTATATTAAAAAAGTGAGGTAGTGTCCAAAGCTTCAATGTCTATTTAGGAATCGGATGGCAGAGGGGAAGAAGCTGTTCCTGAATCGCTGAGTGTGTGCCTTCAGGCTTCTGTACCTCCTCCCTGACGGTAACATCTGTACCTACCACTATGTGGCCAAGCAAAGTTCAAGCACCATTGACAAATTCACTGATGGGTCGCGGATGGTGATGAGGCAGGGTACAGGAGAGAGACAGGTCGGCTGGTTGAGTGTGTGTTGGCTGTCTGTTGTTTCCGATGATGACTCAATCTGTGCGGGAGGAGTTTTATGGTGAGAAGGCCATTGCCCCGGGGGCATCTCCACTCTCTCGGCCTCAGGAATCTGGGTCCAGTGGTACGGAAAATCGTCACGACTGGAGATTTCGACTGCAGTTGGTAGTCATGATGCCTTGTCGTGCGTTTCACTCTCCACGGAGCGTGGCCGCAACGCCTTCTTGGCCGTTGGATCATCCTCCCAGTCTGCCAGAATTGGCTTGGCATGCTGAGGCGGGCATATCCCCATCTCACCGGGGTCGGAGGTTCCTGGCGACCGCCCACCTGCCGGAGCCTGTCGCAAGCAAACAGCTACCTGGAGCCGCAGGCGGGTGGCGACCAAAGGTGGATGAGCTGCCCTTGGGCGGGGCACGACAAGCCCTCCCCCCCCCCCCGTACACCTGGCCGAGTGGCGTCGCGGCAGCATCAGTAAAATTAAAGCACTGATTATGGACTTCAAAAAGGGGAAGTCCAGAGAACACAGACAAGTCCCCACTGAGGGGTCAGCGGTGGGAAGGTTGACCGGTTTCACATTCCTGGCATGTAGCTGCAACCACGAAGAGACTGGCCAGCTTTTTTAGAAGTCTGAGGAGATTTGGCATGTCATCAAAGGGACGTGTCTAACTTTACGAATACAACGTGTTCGTGCCTGTCTAACTTTCCGATGTAGCCAGCCATTTCCATTTTTAAAAAAAATTTCTGTTCCAGTCCCCAGTGTTCATAGACACGTGAATTTCAGCCGTTCGCAAAGGTACGGCAGAGACCGATAGTCTGTCACCAGCAGCGTTGCGGATGATGCCAGTCTGCGTTGAAGTCAGCTAAGGACTGTCTTAGCGACCCCATCTCATTTCTGATTTTATCTGATTTCACTCCCGAACCCTTCCCCCCTGAGTGGGTGTAGCCGCAAGACTGGAGATGTGAAATCAGAGTTTTCTTTCTCCTGGACGAGCTGCCAAACACGGCAGACGAGCTCCATCTGCCTGGAGCGACAGGCTTTGCGTTGATAAGATGGACTCGTGCCCCCCTCCTGGTCCGCCTGCACTGCAGCGCCCCTGTGTCTGTAGTTAGGCCATTGTTTTCCCCCCTGTCCTACCCCAGTGTACTGATGAGATGAAAGTGTGGATGGCACGTACGCATGACAAAGATTTCCACTGTGATTCAGTACGTGTGACAGTAATAACCCAATTTGCCAGTGCGTGCAGTCGATTTGCAAGCAGGACATGGGGAAGAGGTGAGTGGAACGGGAAGGTCACCGTTTCCACTCTAATCCACTGCACACCCAGTAGACACAATCAGGCTGCCTCTGAGTGTTATATTACCTGAGCGGTTTCTCTAAAGGACCATAAGACATGTTAGGATCCAGATCAGGATCACTGAATTGACTTTATTTCTTACATCCTACGCATATGTGAGGAGTAAATAATCTTTACGTTACGTCTCCGTCTCAATATGCGATGTGCAATTTATATTAATTTGTAATAAATAGTATGTACACTAGGACAGTCAATATAACAGAAATATAGTTGTGTCAGCATGAGTTAATCAGTCTGATGGCCTGGTGGAAGAAGCTGTCCCGGAGCCTGTTGGTCCTGGCTTTAATGCTGCGGTACCGTTTCCCGGATGGTAGCAGCTGGAACAGTTTGTGGTTGGGGTGACTCGGGTCCCCAATGATCCTTCGGGCCCTTTTACACACCTGTCTCTGTAAATGCCCTGAACAGTGCGAAGTTCAGATGCGCTGGGCTGTCTGCACCACTCTCTGCAGAGTCCTGCGATTGAGAAAGTACAGTTCCCATACCAGGCAGTGATGCAGCCAGTTAGAATCTTCTCAATTGTGTCCCTGTAGAAAGTCCTTAGGATCTGGGGACTCACGCCAAACTTCTTCAACCGTCCTAGGTGAAAGAGCCGCTGTGGTGCTTTTCTCGCCATACAGCCGGTATATACAGACCACGTGAGATCCTCGGTGATGTGTAAGCCGAGGAAATTAAAGCTGTTCACCCTCTCAACCCCAGATCAATTGATGTCAACAGGGATTAGCCTGTCTCCATTCCTCTTGTAGTCCACAACCAACTCCTTTGTTTTTGGGACATTGAGGGAGAGGTGACATTGTGACATTGACATCACTGTGTCAGGGTGATGACTTCTTCCCTGCAGGCTGCATTGTTATCATTTCAGATAAGGCCAATCAATATAGTATTGTCAGCAAATTTAATTAGCAGATTGGAGCTGTGGGTGGCGACACAGTCATGGGTATACAGAGAGTAAAGGAGGGGGCTTAGGAGACAGCCCTGAGGGGCACGTGTTGAGGGGCAGAAGTGAGGCAGCTCACTCTTACCACCTGCCGGCGATCTTACAGGAAGTCCAGGATCCGGCTGCACAAGGCAGGATGAAGGTCGAGGTCTCTGAGCTTCTTGTCGAGCCTGGATGGAATTATGGTGTTGAATGCTGAACTGTAGTCCAAGAACAGTATTCTCACATAAGCATCCTTCTTCTCCAGATGTGCAAGGACAGTATGTAGAGCAGTGGCTATTGTGTCGTCTGCCGATTGGTTGTGTTGGCAGGTGAATTGTAGGGGGTCCATTTGGGTGGTAGCAAGCTGCAGATGTAATCCTTGACCAGCCTCTCAAAGCATTTGCTTATTACGGAGGTGAGTGCAACAGGACGCCAGTCGTTCAGACACGTTATTTTGGTCTTATTAGGTACATGGACAATGGTGGATGTTTTGAAGCAGGAGGGCACTCTACACTGGGAAATGTCAGTAAACGCACTTGCCAGTTGTGCTGCACACATCCTGAGTACCCGCCCTGGGATGCCGTCCGGTCCCGCAGCCTTGCGACTGTCCACTCGTTGGAAACTCCTGCGTACCTCAGCCTCAGAGATGACCAAGGAGCTGGTTGCTTCGGCGGCTCAGTGTTGGCGACATCGAACCGAGCATAAAAATGATTTATCTCATCTGGAAGAGCGGCAGCGATGTTGGCAGCACCATTGCATTTAGCTTTGAAGTCTGCGATGGTGTGCAGATCCAGCCATAAGCTGCGTGTGTTGTTGGTGGAGAGTTGTGTCTGGATCTTGTCCCTGTATTGTTGTTTCGTTGTCTTGACATATGTCGTAAAATGTATTGACTTTGCAGCAGCAGTACATCGCCATACATAATAAAAGAAAAAATCTGTGATAGGTAGTATTCCATGGGTTCAATGTCTTCAAGGAGTTATGCCTCAAAAAAGGCAGTGTCCGTCATTAAGGACCCTGTCATCCAGGCATGACATGCCCTCTTCTCATTGTTACCATCAGGAAGGAGGTACAGCAGCCTGAAGACACACACTCAACGATTCAGGAACAGCTTCTTCCCCTCTGCCATCCGATTCCTATTGAACGCCGCAGATATTCTGAACTCGACCACAATAGAGCCTGTCTTCTGCCGAATGAACGCTGGGTGGCAGCACCGGCTGACACCGACCCCAGGGACGCGCAGTCAGCGGCCCGCAGGTTCCGTCACCAGAGCAGGGCAGGTACCATTCCAGGCTGAGGTGTACCCCTTCAGGGCACTTCCTCCAGCGAAAGCAGAGTCAGCGCTTTTAAAAAATCACTAAAATAGGTCGTGAAATTTGTTCTTTCTGTGGCAGCAGTTCTTTGCAAGACACAAAAAATTATTGAAAGTTCAAGGAAAATTTTAGTATCAAAGTACAGATATGTCACCATAAACAACCCTGAGGTTCATTTTCCTGCGGGCATACTCAGGAAATCTATAGAATAGTGACTGTAAACAGCATCCATGAAAGATCAACCAGACTGCAGAAGACAACAAACTGTGCAAATGCAAATATAAATAAATAAGGAGAAAAGAGATAATGAGATAAAGAGTCCTTAAAGTGAGATCATCGGTTGTGGGAACATCTCAGTGGATGGGCAAGTGAGTAGTCATCCCATTTTGTTAAAGGTTGAGGGGTAGTCACTGTGTCTGAACCTGGTGGTGTGAGTCCTGAGGCTCATGTACCTTCTTCCTGATAGCAGCAGCTTGGCCTGGGTGATGGGGGTCCCTGAGGAAGGATGCTACGATTTGTTCCCACATACGCACACCAAGACAGTCACCAGTGGCTGCTGGAACTGAGAAAATGGAGCAGTGCACTGGACAGAAACTGGACTTGCAGCTCACAGCGATTGACCATGAGGTGTAAGAGCAGAATTAGGCTGTTTAGCCTATCGACTCTGCTCTGCCAGTTGGTATGGCTGATTTATTATTCCTCTCAACTCTGTTCTCCTACCTTCTCCCTGTAATCTTTATTAATTTTAGAACCCTTTCTAATCTGCCTAAATGGCTCATAAACAAAAGCTTTTCACAGTATCCTGATACAACATCATCATTACTATGTGACGTGTCGTATGATATGGACCATCACAGTCTTTCCATGACCATGATCGTTCTTGGCAAATTTTTCAACAGAGGTGGTTTGCCATTGCCTTCTTCTGGACGGTGTCTTTACAAGGACGGGTGACCCCAGCCACTATCAATGTCATGGTCCGGTCCGTGAAGTCCGTATTCCAGTTCACAGTCCAGTCCATCGACCCTTGCTCCAGGTTTCCCTGTTTACCCTGTTTCTGTTCTTGTTGAGCTCTGATTGAACCAGCTGATTTTCGTTGGGGCCGGCTGCATAAATACCTTCAGAGACCAGGGTGTGGCTGCTGGATTGTTCTTGTATTTACGCCTTGTATCCCTTCCTCTGCCTGCTGTTTCCTCGCCTGAAGCCCTGCCTGGTCTTGCCGGTAACTCTTGCCTTGCCTGAAGTTCCCATCTCGCCTTGCTTTGCCAGAAGCCTTGCCTTGTCTTGACTTGCCGTCTTGTCCTGGAACCACCCTGTACCTAGCTCCCTTCCTGTCCCTTGCCTCCGTCGGGTAAGCCAGGCCGTCTCGCCATTACCTGTGGTTGGTTCTGTCCCTTCCTGTCCCCTGCCTCCGTCGGGTGGAGTACCGCGCCCTGCCCAGGTGATCCGCGCCCTGCCCAGGAGTACCGCGCCCTGCTCAGGAGGAGCCTGCCTAGCCTCAAGCCTGAAGGCTGCAGCCTCCAGCCTCGCCTCGCCTCAAGTCTCCTGCCTCCAGCCTCCAGCCTAGCCTTGCCTCAAGTCTCCTGCCTCCAGTCTCCAGCCTCCAGCCTCGCCTCAAGTCTCCAGCCTCCAGCCTCACCTCGTCTCCTGCCTCCTGCCAAGCATCACCTCAAGTCTCCTGCCTCCAGCTTAGCCTCGCCTCAAGTCTCCTGCCTCCAGCCTCCAGCCTCGCCTCAAGTCTCCAGCCTCCAGCCTCACCTCGTCTCCTGCCTCCTGCCAAGCATCACCTCAAGTCTCCTGCCTCCAGCCAAGCCTCGCCTCAAGTCTCTAAGACTCCAGCTTCGTCCTGCCTGCCAGCCAAGCCTCATCCTTGTCTGGTTCTGGGGTCCGAGCCAGAGGCAAGACCCAGGTACTGGGTCCTTGTCCAGTCTCTGGCTCGGAGTCCAAGCCCGGGCTCCTTGCTGTTTTGTCCAGTCCTGTTCTGGGTTCCCGGTTTTCCTGTCCATGTCCTTGCCATCGCCCTGTATCCCAGTCCTGTCCCTAGTACTTCAGTGTCTGTGTCTTGCACTCGGGTCCATTCCCAGCCACCGCCTTATGACAATCAATACTCTTCAGAGATTGTCTGCCTGGCGACAGTGGTCACATAACCAGTACTTGTGATCTGCACCGGCTGTTCATACAACCATCCACCACCTGCTCCCATGGCTTCATGTGACCCAAATCTAAAATGTTGGGTGTGTGCCTTCAGTCTCCTGTAACTCTTCCCTGATGGTAGTAACGAGGAGCGGGTGGTGAGGGACCATAATGATGGATGCTGCTTTCTAGTTGCCTTGCATTTTGAAGATGCCCTTGATGGTGGGGAGGGTTGAGCCCATGATGGTGCTGGCTGCATCTACAACCCTCTGCAATCCTGTACATTGGAGCCTCCATACAAGACTGTCATACGAGGGCGCTGGGAGCAGACCCAAATGCAAGACACAGACACTGAAGTACTAGGAACAGGACCTGACTAGAGAGCTGGGACAAGAACACAGACTTGGGCTAGGACATTGGCTAGGCAAGCAGGACCAGGACAAGGAACTGGGAACTAGGAGCCTGGGCTTGGACTCCGAGCCGGAGACTGGACAAGGACCCAGAACCTGGGTCTTGACTCGGGCTTGGACTCCAGAACTAGGCGAAGACATGACGTGGTTTTGGGAGACAGGACTACGTGAGGCTACAGGACAGAACGAGAGACTCCTGGGCAGGACGAGAGAACTCCAGCACAGGACGAGAAGACAAAGCCTTGACTTGGTACTCAGGAACAGCCGAGCCTTGGACTTGGGATGACAGGAACCTCAGAACCTTGGACTTGGGATGACAGGAACGCAGAACACAGAGTCTTGGTCTTCGGGAGGACAGGGATACAGAGCCTTGGTCTAGAGCACGGGAACACGGAGCCTTGAACTTGAGAGACAGGAACACAGGAACATGGAACACTGATCCAGGACCCCTCTTTGGAAACCGGACTTGGGGCCAGGATTCTACACAGAATGCTGAACATGACAAGATGATCCCCAACACTAGGTAGCAGCAAATGGCCAGACCTACACAGCGAAGGCGTGGACACAGAGGCAGTTCCAACTCAATGATAGACAGTTCCTTATCTTGACACAGCAAGGCTCCGGTCTCGCTCTGGTGGTTGAACTTGTCAAGGTTGCAGGCACGGCTTCAGAAGGAAGGGGAAGGGAAGGGAACAGTCCAGCCTCAGGGTAACGGCAAAGATGGCCTGGCTTACCCAACAGAGGAAAGGACAGGAAGGGACAGATCCAGCCTCAGGGTAACGGCAAAGATGGCCTGGCTTACCCAACAGAGGCAAGGACAGGATACTGACAAGACGAACCAGCAACCACACTCGATCCTAGGGCCACTTATATTCCCAGCCCCAAGATGAGCATCAGGTGCCTATGATTGGATTAGATTACATTATGAGGACACTCAGTCCTCGTTTATTGTCATTTAGAAATGCACGCATTAAAAAAATGATACAACGTTCCTCCAGAATGATATCACAAGAAAACACAGGGCAAACCAAGACTAGAACTGACAAAACCACATAATTATAACATATAGTTACAACAGTGCAAAGCACTACCATAATTAGATAAAGAGCAGACCATGGGCACGGTAAAAAAAAGCAGCCCAACTGAAACAAAGGACAGCCAGAAGACCTGGAGTCTGGGGTCCATGGACCAGACTGTGAACCGGATTGCGGACTTCACGGACCAGACTATGACAAAGATGTGATATTACCAGTCAGGGTGTTCTCCACAGTAACATCTCCTCCATCTCCCAATGAAGTAGAGCCGCTGTCGTGCCTTCTTCGTGATATGTTGGGCCCCGGATCGATCCTCTGAGATGTTGACACCCAGGAACTGAAGGCTCCTCGCCCTTTCCATCACTGACCTCTCAATGAGGGCTGGCGTGTGTTCCCTCAATTCCTGAGGTCCACATTTGGCTCCTCGGTCATGCTGATGTTGACCGCAAGACACCGCTCAGCCAGCTGATCTCGCTGCTGTGGCCTCCTAACCTCCACCTGCGATTCTGCCAACAGCAGAGGTGCCATTGGCAAGTTCACAGGTGGCATTTGCGCTGAGCTTAGCCACACAGTTATGGGTGTGGAGAGAGTGGAGCAGTGGGCTAGGCATGCATCTGTGAGGGGCGCCAGTGAGATGCTACTTCCAGTCAGATTGCACTGACTGTGGTCTCTCGGTTATGGTGACTGGTAAATTGCAGTGGGTCCAGGTCCTTGCCTAGGCAGGAGTTGATTCTGGCCTTGACCAACCTGTCAAAGCGTTTCATCACAGTAGATGTGGGTGATAATCATTGATGCAGCTCACCCTGCTCTTCTTGGGCCCTGGTATGATTGTCACCTCTTGAAGCAGGCAGGAACCTCCAAGTGCAACAGCGAGTGATTTAAGGTGTCCTCAGCACTCTGACTTGTTGGTTAGCACAGATTTTCAGCACTGTGCCAGGTACGCCATCAGGGCTTGACGCCTGGAGAGGATCCACCCTCTTAGAAGATGTTCTGATGTCAGTGATCATGGGTCCTCCAAACTCTGAGATGATTCGTACAGGAGTAGTTTTATTCTCCATTTCAAAGCTCGCATAACAGGTGTTGAGCTCATCGGGGAGAGATACTTTGCACCATTTATGCTTTGTTCGAGAAATTCAAAAGATTGCCCATAGACAATCCTTAACAAAGTACATACTGATGTCCATCACGGGTAAAGTCCTCCCCATCTCTGAGCACATCTACAGGAAACACTGTCGCTGGAAAGCAGCATTCATCATCAGGGACCCCCACCACCTAGAACACTCTCTCTTCTCACTGCCGCCATCAGGAAGAAAGTACTGGAGCCTCAGGACTCACAGGTTCAGGAACAGTTACTACCCCTCAACCAACAGGCTCTTGAACCGAAGGTGATAACTTCACTTGTCCCATCACTGAAATGTTCCCACAGCATGTGGACTCACTGTCGAAGACTCTTCATCTCATGTTCTTGATATTTACTGCTTATTTATGAATTATTATTTATTCTGTTTGTATTTGCCCAGTTTGTTGTCTTCTGGTCTCTGGTTGAACACCCTAACCGGGCAGTCTTTCACTGATTCTGTTATGGTTATTACTCTGTAGATTTGCTGAGTATGTCCACAGGAAATAAATCTCAGGGTTGTATATGGTGACATATATGTAATTTGATAATAAAATTAACTTTCAACTTTAAACTTTGATCAACAAGATGTCTGATGATTAGGTTCAACACTGGTGACGGCAGATAGGATGGTATCCAGAGAGAAGACAAAAGAATCAGAATCAGGTTTTTTATCACCAGCATCTGACGTGAAATTTGTTAACTTTACAGCGGCTGTTCAATGCAATACATAATCTAGCAGAGAGAGAAAAAAAAATAAAATTAAAAAAACATAATAATTGAACAATTTTGTATATTGAACAGATTTCTTAAAATGTGCAAAAACAGAAATACTGTATATTAAAAAAGTGAGGTAGTGTTCATGGGTTCAATGTCCATTTCGGATGGCAGAGGGGAAGAAGCTGTTCCTGAATCACTGAGTGCGTGCCTTCAGGGTTCTGTGTCTCCTCCCTGATAGTAATAATGAGAAAAGGGCATGCCCTGGGTGCTGGACGTCCTTAATAATAGACAATGCCTTTCTGAGAAATCTGCAGACGCTGAAATCCAGAACAAAAAAACAGAACAACATAGAACACGTAACAGTATGTCACAGGAACAGAGAACACGTAACAGTACGTCACAGGAACAGGCCCTTCAGCCACAATGTTGCACTGAATCAGTTAAATTAGTAATCAAAGGCCGCTAAACTAATCCCTTCTGCCTGCTGAATGTCCATATCCTTCCACATTCCTCACATTCACGTGCCTATCTTGTTCATTATGTGCTGTGTTGTATGACATGGTTGATCACGGTCTTTCCACAACCGTGACTGTTCTTGACAATTTTTTCTACAGAAGTGCTTTGCCATTGCCTTCTTCTGGACAGTGTCTTTACAAGACAGGTGACCCCAGCCAATATCAATACTCTTCAGAGATTGTCTGCCTGGCGTCAGTGGTCACATAACCAGAACTTGTGATTTGCACTGACTGCTCATACAACCATCCACCACCTGATCCCATGGCTTCACGTCACCCTGATCGTGGTGGGAGGATGGGGGTGGGGGAAACAGGTGCTATACCTCGCCAAGGGTGACCTGCAGGCTAGCGGAGGGAAGGAGGCCTTACACCCTGCCACCCATCTAACCGTCTCTTAGAAGTTTCTAACGTATCTGCCTCTACCACCATACCAGGCAGTGCATTCCAGAATCCAGCACTCTCTTACTCCACACCCCCCTTGAACCTACCCTCTCTCACTTTCAATGCATGCCGTCTGGTATTAGACATTTCTACCCTGGGAAACAGATACTCTCTCTCCGTGCGTCTCATGATCTTCTAAACCTCTATCAGATCTCCTCTCAGCCCCCGGCGCTCCAGAGAAAACAACTCAAGTTTGTCAAAGTTCTCCTTATGGCTCGTGACCCCTAAACTAGGCAGGACCCTGGTAAACTCTTCTGCACCCTCTACTAAGCCTCCATGTCCTCCTATAAAAGGGCGAATATAACGGTGTGCAGTACTCCTGATGTAGCCGAACTAGAGTTTTATAAAGCTCAGGGTTGTAAACTTCATCAGCTCCATCATGAACCCTAGCCTTAGTAGTATCCAGGACATCTTGAAGGAGCGATGCTTCAAAGAGGCTGCGTCCATCATTAAGGACCCCCACCACCCAGGACATGCCCTCTTCTCATTGCTACCATCAGGGAGGAGGTACAGAAGCCTGAAGAGACACACTCAGTGATTCAGGAACAGCTTCTTCCCCTCTGCCATCTGATTTCTGAATGGACATTGAATCTATGAACACTACCTCACTACTTTTTTATTTCTATTTTTGCACTACTTAGTTAATTTAACTATTTAATATACATATACTCTCTGTAATTCAATTTTTTTTCTTCTCTATTATTATGTATTTCATTGTATTGCAGCCGCTAAATTAACAAATTACACAACATATGCCAGTGATATTAAACCTGATTCTGCAACATTACCTCCTGAGTTTTGAACTCAATGCCTTGGCGAATAAAAGCAAGCATTCCATAAGCCTTCTGAGCCACCGTATTGACCTGTGTAGGGAGCCAGGAACTTGGATCCACGGCTCCCTATGTTCATCAACACTGTTAAGGGTTCTGCCCTTAACAGTAACTCTTCACATTTGATCTACCAAGGTACAACACTTCGCACTTGGCCGGGTTAAATACGGAGATTGGTGGAGGAACAGATACTGTTGAGGAAACAGGTAGGATGCAAGAGGACTTAGGCAGATTAGGAGAACACGCAAGAGAGTGGCAAATGAAATAATATGTTGGAAAATGCATGGTCATGCACTTTGGTAGAAGAAATAAATATGCAGGATATTTTCTAAATGGGGAGAAAATCCAAAAATCTGAGATGCAATGGGATTTGAGAATCCTTGTGCAGAACACCCTGAAGGTTAACTTGCAGGTAGAGTCAGTGGTGAGGATGGCAAATGCATTCACTTCAAGAGGTTCAGAATACAAGAGCAGGGATGTGATGCTGAGCCTTTATAAGGCTCTGGTGAGGCCTCACCTTGACTATAGTGAACAGCTTTGGGCTCCTCATTTTAGAAAAGATGTGCTGGCATTGGAGAGGGTTCAGAGGAAGTTCACAAGGATGATTCTGGAATGCAAGGGTTATTAGACGAGGAAGGTTTGATAGATCTGGGTCTGTTCTCACTGCAATTTAGGAGGATAGGCGGTGGATCTCATTGAAACCTTTCGAATGTTGAAAGTCCTAGACAAAATAGAAAGGAAAGGATGTTTCCCGTAGTGGGGGAGTCTAGGACAAGAGGGCACAGCCTCGGAATACAGGGGCGTCTATTTAAAACAGAGATGCTGAGACATCTCTTTAGCCAGAGGGTGGTGAATTTGTGGAATTTATTACAACAGGCAGCTGTGGGGGCCAGTTTGTTGGGTGTATTTAAAGCAGAGCTTGATCACTTCTTGGTTGGACGTGGCATCAAAGGATACAGGGGAAAGCTGGGGAGTGGAGCTGAGGGGGAAAAATGATCAGCCGTGATTGAATGGCGGAGCGGACTCGATGGGCCAAATGGCCTAATTTTGCAACTATGTCTCATGGTCTCATGAAGCGCCCTCTACACTGGTCCATCGCACCCCCAGGGTCAGACACAGAGTGAAGCTCCCTCTACACTGTCCCATCACACACTCCTGGGGTCAGACACAGAGTGAAGCTCCCTCTACGCCGTCCCATCAGACACTCCCAGGGTCAGACACAGTGAAACTCCCTCTACACTGTCCCATCACACACTCTCAGGGTCAGACACAGAGTGAAGCTCCCCCTACCCTGTCCCATCACACACTCCCAGGGTCAGACACAGAGTGAGGCTCCCTCTACACTGTCCCATCATACACTCCCAGGGTCAGACAGAGTGAAGCTCCCTCTACACTGTCCCATCACACACTCCCAGAGTCAGACACAGAGTGAAGCTCCCTCTACACTGTCCCATCACACAGTCCCGGGTCGAATGTGCAGGGACACAGGGAGTTGCAGAGAGGGGTGAACTCAGCCCAATACATCACGGGCACATCCCTCCCACCATCGGTCATACCAACAGGAGGTTCTGACACAAGAAGGCAGCATCCATCATCAAATTCCCCACCATCTGAGCCATGCCCTCTTCTCACAGCAACCGTCGGGCAGGAGGTACAGAAGCCTGAAGTCCCACACCACCAGGTTCAAGAACAGCTGTTCCTGAAAGTGTGGGTCTTCAGGCTCCCGTAACTCCTCCTGATAGTAGTCATGAGAAGAGGGCATGTCCTGGCGGTGAGGGTCCTTAACGATGTGTCCTGTGGCACCACTATTTGGAGATGGCATTGGTGGTGTGTTTGCCCATGAAGGAGATGGCTAAAACGATAATCCTCAGTGTGCACTTGTGAAGTTGCGCATTGGAGCCTCTATACCAGTCAGAATGCTCTTCACGGTGCAGCTGTAGAAATGCGATAGAGTCGTTGGAGAAATCCCAAATTATACGCAGTTTGGCACTAGCAGCATTGCTTGATTTGCTAGTCGGGGAGACACCGAGTAATCTGCAGTACTGCGGATGACCACACGAGGGAGCTGATGTGGTCATAATCATAATCCGCTGCTGGTCTCAATCGTCGCCAGAATCAGTTTATTATCACCGGCATGTGATGTGAAATTTGTTAACTTAGCAGCAGCAGTTCAATGCAATGCATAACCTAGCAGAGAGAGAAAAATAATAATAATAATAATAAATAAAATTAAACATAATAAATAAACAAGTAAATCAATTACATATATTGAATAGATTATTTTTAAAAAATGTGCGAAAACAGAAATACTGTATATTAAAAAAGTGAGGGAGTGTCCAAAGCTTCAATGTCCATTTAGGAATCGGATGGCAGAGGGGAAGAAGCTGTTCCTGAATTGCTGAGTGTGTGCCTTCAGGCTTCTGTACCTCCTACCTGATGGTAACAGTGAGAAAAGGGCATGCCCTGGGTGCTGGGGGTCCTTAATAATGGACACTGCCTTTCTGAGACACCGCACCTTAAAGATGTCCTGGGTACTTTGTAGGCTAGTACCAAGATGGAGCTGACTAGATTTACAACCCTCTGCAGCTTCTTTCGGCCCTGTGCAGTAGCCCCTCCATACCAGACAGTGATGCAGCCTGTCAGAATGCTCTCCACAGTACAACGATTTTGAGCATATTCTTATCCAAATCATTAATAAATACGACAAACAACAGTGAACCCAGCAGTGATCCCTGCGGTACAGCACTGGGCTTAGGCCTCCACCTGCATTCCCTGACTCATACTGCCAAGCCAGGACAGAGGTGAGCAGGGGTTCCCAACTATTTATTTTTGGCTATACACCCTTTCCATTAACCCCTGCCCTCGAGCGAGGTGAACCTTTTCCCACGCCGTTCAGTCACTGAGTGTTTGGACAATTTCAACGCCAGGCTAGACGGATTGAAAAGGCAGCGCATTGGGACTGGAGGGAGGGGTTGGGCTGCTTCCACTTGTGGCTCCACGATGCTCACTCCGCTCTGCTTTGCCCCACTGTGTGACAAACTGAGGCTGACGCTGCAGGCTCCATGTCTACAGACTCACTTTAGTTCTGAATGTCATTACTTGCTGTTATTGTTTGCATGATTTGTGTTTTTTTTTGGGTTTCCTGTTTTGTGGCTGTCCGTAAGCAGACAAATCTCAAGGTCGTATAGCTTACAAGTACTGTGATAATAAACGTAACTCTGAAAGAGTTTGAGATATTCCAAGAATCAGGAGATGTTGGGGTGGTGCAGTGAGTGTGGCACTGAAGTCAGGGTCCAATTTATTGTCACATGTGAAATGAAAAACTTGCTTTCAGCAACATCAGAGGCCAGGCTCTCTTCTCACTGCTGCCATCGGGAAGAAGGTACAGGAGCCTCAGGACTCACACCACCAGGTTCAGGAACGGTTACTACTCCTCAACCATCAGGCTCTTGAACCAAAGGTTCAACTTCACTCACCCATCACTGAACTGTTCCCACAACCTATAGACTCAGTCTCAAGAACTCTTCATTTCACGTTCTCAATATGTATTCCTTATTTATTCATTATTATTACTTCTTCCTTTTTGTATTTGCGCAGTTTGTTGTCTTTTGCACAGTGATTGAACGCCCTAGTCAGGCAGTCTTTCATTAATCTTGTTATAGTTACTATTCTATAGATTTGCTGAGTGTGCCCACAGGAAAATGAATCTCAGGGTTGTATGTGGTGATGTATATGTACTTTAACAATAAATTTATTTTGAACTTTGAACATAGCATCATATAAGCAGCATTGAGATTAAAAAACATAAATTAAACATGGTTTGTACATAAATTTTGCAAAAATCAATATAGAATTAGAACAAAAAATACAAAACTTATTGTAGTACAAAGCAGTAATGTTACTGTACTGGGGTAGAGATTTGGGGGGGGGGGGGTCGGCTGGTTCAGGAACCAAATGGATGAAGGGAATCAGCCGTTCTTGAACCTGGTGGTGTGGGACTTCAGGCTTCTGTACCTCCTGCCTCATAGTAGCTGTGAGAACATGGCGTGGCCCGGATGGTGGGGATCTTTGATGATGGATGTTGCCTCCTGTAGGTACGGCCGATGGTGGGGAGGGATGTGCCCGCGATGTATTGGGCTGAGTCCACAATTCTCTGCAGCTCCTTACATTCCTGCACATTTGAATTGCCATACCAGGCCATGATGCAAACAGTCAGGACGCTTTCAACATTACATCTGTAGAAGTTTGTTAGAGTGTTCAGTGACAAGCCAAAACTCCTTCACCTTCTAAGAAAGTAAAGACAGTAGCGTGCCTTCTTATGAATGCCTGATGAAGAGTCTCGGCCTGAAAAGTTGACTCTTTATTCGAAGACTCAAAGTACATTTATTATGGAAGTATGTACGCAGTATACAACCCTGAGATTTGTCGTCCCACAGACAACCACGAAACAAAGAAAATCATGGAACCTGTCCCAAAGAAAAGCATCAAACCCTCAAGGCGCAAAGAACAAATCGCACAAGTGGCATAAAAAAACCAGCAGAAAACACAGAGTATAAAATATCAAACCACAAATCATTGAAACAGTTCAGTCCAATCTTTTTATTTGGAATTTATTTTTTATTGAATTTCATCATCAAACAAACATTTCCATAAGATGTATTTCAGATACTGTACATATATATCATATAATCATATTTGTCACAAATCCCCACATAATATTTATCTGAGGTATACACTTACAGAAAGGAGAGGAAATAAAGAACAATCGAAAGAGGAAAACTATGTACAGAGTGGGGAGTGATTTTTTTTTACAACATATTCATTGACTTGTGAGAATAAAATCAGGCCTATGAGCTGTTATGTAGTTAAACCATTTTTTTCCAGTATGAATAAAATTGTTCCAACTTATGATAAACAGATACTGTTATCTTCTCCATTTTGTAAATGTCCACTGTAATTTCCATCCATACATTTAAAGCTGGGCTCTCCTGTGATAACCATTTCCTGGTAAGAGTCTTTTTACCAGCCACCAGCAGTACATTCATTAAATATTTATCTCTTTTCAACTATTCTTGAGGTATATACCCAAAATATATGGTCTTACTCTCTAAAAGTATTTCACATTTAAAGATGTTTTGTAGGGCGTTATATATCCTACTCCAATAGTCTTTGATAACGGGGCATTCCCAGAAAATATGATAATGGTTTGCATTTTGATTTCCACAATTTCTCCAGCAAACAGCGGAGTTACTATCATAATGGGATTTCTGAGAGAGTGTAATAAAATACCTTATCAAGTTTTTCCACCCGAACTCCCTCCATTTCTGTGAACTGGTACACTTCCATTGATACCTCCATATTATTGTCCAGTCTTCCTCAGATATTATTATCCCTCCTTCCTTCTCCCATTTTGTTTTAATGTATGAAGTTGAATGTGTTTTAAGATTTGACAAGCTCTTATACACGCTTGAAATTATTCTGCTACTGTTGTCTGAATTATATACTTTTCTAAATAGCTCTATCAGACATGTACTTGCCTTGGTTACATTTTTAACTGTCCTATTAACATACTGTCACATCTGTAAATACCGGTAAAAGTCTTGTGTTTCTAATAAGTGTTTCTCTTTGAGCATTTCAAAACTGAACAGTTTTCCTTCTTTCATTATATTGCAAATAGCTGTTATTCCTTTAGTTGTCCAGTCCTGAAATCTAGCATCCAGTTTATTCGGCGTAAAATCCGAGTCATATGCACACCATTTAAGAATTGCAATGTCTCTCTTTAGTTTATATTCTTTTGTAATAGTTTTGCATATTTTAAGAGTCCATTTCACCCACGGGTTGTCAATATTATTTATGTAACTTTGTAGGTTGTTTTCAGCTAAAATTGCCTGTATGGGGATGGAAAGTATCCTCTCCTCAATGTTTTTCTATTGAGCATCATATGATGGGTTGCACCAGCATATCACAGCCTCTCAACTGTGCTGAAAAATAATAATCTCTAAGAGAAGGTAGGCACCATCCCCCTTTTCCTTGGATAAATGCAAAGTTTAGAGACAAACCCTAGACCTTTTACCTTTCCATATATACCTTGATAGCATCTTGTTCCATTCATTGAATTGATTTTGGTTAATCTCTATTGGTAGGGTCTGAAAGAGATATAGTAGTCTGGGCAGTATATTCATTTTAATAGATTCAGTCCTTGAACTGAGACCAAGAAAAGGAATTAGGCTCCATCTTGTTATATCTTCCTTAATTTTTTTATATATAGGCTGATAATTGCATTCTGATAATTTTGCCAAATCTTTTGGCACAATGATGCCCAAATACTTGACAGACTCTGTTTGCTATGCCGAAGGATCTGTAGTTATATGAAAGTAGTTGGGTTTTATCTATGTTGATCTTGTATCCTGATAATTGGCCATATTGTTCAAAGGATTGCATCAATTTAGGTGAAGAGTATGTTGGTTGCCCTAGATAGATCAAAATGTCATCTGCGTAACAGGCCAATTTATGCTCTGTCCCTTTAATAGTAATTCCCTTGATATCTTCATTTTGTCTGATCTATTGAGCTAATGGTTCCAGATATAATGCGAAGAGTAGCAGTGACCATGCACAACCCTGTCTCATGAGTTCAGTCCAATCTAACACCACATTGTTCATAATGTGCAGGACACACTCTGACCAAAACCGTACAAAATAGCAACAAAAAAGAAACCAGAAACACATCATAATGAGAACTCTGGAGTCCAATCCAGAAACCACACTGGTTAAACCTTGCCCAAGACCCAGGATCCGGAGCAGTGAGGCAGAGGACCAGTCACATGTACACCCATGATTGTGTAGCCAAGTTTCCATCGAACTCAATATATAAGTTTGCTGATGACACAACAATTGTAGGCCGTATCTCAGGTAATGATGAGTTTGAGTACAGAGAGGAAATTAAGAACCTTGGGGCATGGTGCGAAGACAATAACCTATCCCTCAACGTCAGCAAGACGAAGGAATTGGTTGTTGACTTCAGAAGGAGTAGTGGACCGCACGACCCAATTTACATCGGTAGTGTGCAAGTGGAACAGATCAAAAGCTTTAAGTTCCTCGGGGTCAATATCACAAATGACCCGACTTGGTCCAACCAAGCAGAGTTCACTGCCAAGAAGGCCCACCAGCGCCTTTACTTCCTGAGAAAACTAAAGAAATTTGGCCTGTCCCCTGAAACCCTCACTAATTTTTATAGATGCACCGTAGAAAGCATTCTTCTAGGGTGCATCACAACCTGGTATGGAAGTTGTCCTGTCCAAGACCGAAAGAAGCTGCAGAAGATCGTGAACACGGCACAGCACATGACACAAACCAATCTTCCGTCCTTGGACTCACTTTACACCGCACGCTGTCGGAGCAGTGCTGCCAGGATAATCAAAGACACGACCCACCCAGCCAACGCACTTTTTGTCCCTCTTCCCTCCGGGAGAAGGCTCAGGAGCTTGAAGACTCGTACTGCCAGATTTGGGAACAGCTTCTTTCCAACTGTGATAAGACTGCTGAACGGATCCTGACCCAGATCTGGGCCGTACCCTCCAAATATCCGGACCTGCCTCTGGGTTTTTTTGCACTACCTTACTTCCCAACTTTCTATTTTCTATTTATGATTTATAATTTAAATGTTTAATATTTACTAATTTTTACTATTTTTAATATTTTTAATATTTGTAATCCAGGGAGCGGGAAGCACAGAATCAACTATCGCTGTGATGATTGTACGTTCTAGTACCAATTGTTTGGCGACAATAAAGTATAAAGTAAACATGCAGTCAGATGGCACCAAACATCCGTCTGCCTTCCACTCTCATCCTCATTAATTTCAATCTTCCTTGATGCTTTAATTGGTGGTATGGGCAAGAAATGGAGTTGATCATGGGCTCCTGCCCCAACCCCGTCTCCAGGCTTCTTGTGTTAGGGGCCGTAGATCCTGCTCCAAACCTCACCGAAGTCCCTCGGAGACAGCAAAGCGCCAGATCACTGTCGGCCCGGAAACACACCATCAAACTGCAGATCACAGGCTCCAATAGTAGCACAATCGTATTTGAAAGAAAAAGAAGTAATTTTGTGAACTGCCTGAAGGGCGTCACTCCTGGTCATGGTGTTTGTTTGTGTCTTCTTCTTCACGTCCCAGACGGGGGTGGGGGGCACCAAATTCCTCTCCATATATGCTGCCTGACCGGTTGAGTTCATCTAGAATTTTGTGTGTGTTACTCTGAATTTCCAGCATCTCTAGTGTTTATAATTTAGGGCATATTTCTTTTGATTGCATCCAATGGGCTCTCACCCAGGTATTTAAAGGACAGCCATGTACTCATTGTATAGTGGGACAGTCTCGAGGGGCCAAATGGCCTCCTCCTATTCCTGCTGATTTATGTTCTGAGTGAGAAGAGCTGTGCCGAGGTTAGCCCCAGAACATGTCCAGGGGAGTGAGAGGGGAGGGACACCCGGCAATTGTCTGCAATCCCGGTGCCGACCACAGGAGGGAGCACGAATACAAAATCTGGTCGAGACGGAAGCGGCTTTAATATCATTGCCTCATGTCGTAAAAAATTGTTGTCTTTGTGGCAGCAGTACAAAGCAATACATAATAATAGAAAAAACTATGAATTACAGTAAGTGTGTGTATACACATAGATATATAGTTAAATACATATAATATTTAAATTAAATAAGTATTGCAAAAATTAAAATAAAAAAAGTACTGTAATGAGGTAGTGTTCACGGGTTCAATGTCCATTCAGAAATCTGATGGCAGAGAGGAAGAAGCTGTTCCTGAATCACTGAGTGTGAGCCTTCAGGCTTCTGTACCTCCTCCCAGATGATAACACTGAGAAGAGGGCCTGACCTGGGTGTTGGGGTCTTTAATGATGGAGGCCACCTTTCTGAGGCATTGCTCCTTGAAGGTGTCCTGGATACTATGGAGGCTGGTGCCCATGATGGAGCTGACTGAGTTGAGCTTTCCGCAGCTTGTTTCGATCCTGTGCAGTGACCCACCTCCCCCCGTACACCAGACGGTGATGCTCTCCAACGTACATCTGTAGAAGTTGGCCAGTGTTTTTGCTGACATACCAAATCTCTTCAAACAGTTATGATTATCATTCTATAGATTTGCTGAGTATGCCCACAAGAAAATGAATCTCAGGGTTGTATATGGTGACATGCATGTACGTTAATAATAAATTTACTTTGAACTTTGAAGAGTTTTGTGTAAATCTGTAACAGCTCAGGAATCTGAACTCAATTCCAATATCACCCATGAAGATCCATACGTCCTCCCCGTGACCATGTGGGTTTCCTCCGGGTGCTCCGGTTTCCTCCCACAGTCCAAAGGTGTGCTGGTCAGTGGGTTAATTGGCCATAGTGAGTGGTCCCATGATTAGACTTGGGTTAAATCGGGCGATTGCTGGGTGGTGAGGCTCAAGGGGTCCCCATGCCGTATCTCTAAATAATAAATACATAAAATATTTTAAAAATAAAGTATCATTTTGGAAAAGGAGCTGGCGGGCTTGTTGGCAGTGTTGAGACCCGGGGTACGAGTGGATAGAGGTGATCTGAGCAGGCCGGGCCAGGCAGTGGAGTTCACACCAAGTCACACCGGGCAATGGACGTCTGGAAGGAGGCCAAGAGGGTTGAGGGAGAATGAGGATTGAGTCTGTACTGCCATTCAACCAGTCCTTGAGGAACAAAGTTAGGCAGGAGAAGGTTCTGGAGTAATCACAAGTCAATGTTGGAAACACTTGGCAGGTGAGCAGTGTGTGTGGTGAGAGAAACAAAAGTTTCTACAGAAAGGACAAGAAGTCTAGGGCATGAGACATTAGTGCCCTCCCTCATTGTTTTTCTCTGTCTTGGTCACTATCTTTCTCTCTTTCCCTCCCCCTCTTTCTTTCCCTCACCCCCTCCCTTCTCTCTTTCCCTCCCCCTCTTTCTTTCCCTCACCCCCTCCCTTCTCTCTTTCCCTCTCCCCCTTTCTTTCCCTCACCCCCTCCCTTCTCTCTTTCCCTCTCCCCCTTTCTTTCCTTATCCCCTCTTTCTTTCTCTCCCTTGCCCTCCCTTCCCCATCTCTCTCTCTCTTCCTATCCGGAAGGCGTCTGACCTGCTGGGTGTCTGCACAAATTTCTCTTTCAGTGCTTGTAGTTTCCTGCGAGTTTCGGAAAGTTCCCAGGGCTTCAGGTGAGTCTTGAGAGAAAAAGCACCAGCGAGACACAGAGGGTGAATCTGCCACATCTGTTCCTCAAGCCTTCCCAGCACAGGTTGGCCACAGACTCCTGTTTTCAACACGTTCATCCCTCTCCCCTTTCCCTCCCTTCCTCCATCCCCCTCATTTCCTACCATTCCCTCCCTACCCCTTCTCCCCTCCCCTCCCCTCCACACCGCGTCCCGCGGATGACGGATGTTTACCCGCAGGGTGCGCTCGGACGGTCCCTACCCCCGGGAGGGAGGAGACACCGAGGGGGAGGTCTCTCTCCCTCCGCCCTCCGCCCTCCGATCCTCCCGGCCTCCCGAGCGAGGAGGAAGTCAGAGAACAAAAGAGGAGCGAGCAGCGGAGGGAGAGGCCGGCGGAGGGGCAGCGATAGCCCCAGGTAGGCAGCGGACGAGGGAGGAGGGAATGAGGGATGAAGGGGTGGTCGTGATCCCGGGTTCGGTCCCTCGGGCGATACAACTCCCCGACTCGCTCCGTATGGAGAGAAGTGGAAGTGTGAGTGACTCCGGAGTGAAGGGAAGAGCAGGGGCCGGAATCTACTCTTCATTTGCCGCCTCATTCTCCTCACCACTACTCCCTCCTCACTCTCCTCTCTACTCACTCCTCACCTCTACTCCCTCCTCACTCTCCTCTCTACTCACTCCTCACCTCTACTCACTCCTCACCTCTACTCCCTCCTCACTCTCCTCTCTACTCACTCCTCACCTCTACTCCCTCCTCACTCTCCTCTCTACTCACTCCTCACCTCTACTCCCTCCTCCTCTACTCACTCCTCACCTCTACTCCCTCCTCACTCTCCTCTCTACTCACTCCTCACCTCTACTCCCTCCTCCTCTACTCACTCCTCACCTCTACTCCCTCCTCACTCTCCTCTCTACTCACTCCTCACCTGTACTCCCTCCTCACTCTCCTCTCTACTCACTCCTCACCTCTACTCCCTCTTCACAACTAATCCCTCCTGACTCTCCTCACCTCCCTCCCCACCCTCGATACCTCACACTCAACACCCTACATTATCACCTCCCGACAACTCTCACCGTTTGCTGGAGGTGGGGGAAGCAGTGTTTGGACACTGAGTGGGACCTGGTGATGTGGTGAGGATCTTTGAGGATTTTTGGCGGGGGGTGTTTCTGTCTCTCTCCCCATCTCTCTCTTCCCATCTCTCTCTCCCCCATCTCTCTCTCCCCCCATCTCTCTCTTCCCAACTCTCTCTCCCCATCTCTCTCTCTCCCATCTCTCCCCATCTGTCTCCACTTCTCTCTTGACAACTCTCCCCATCTCTTCCCTTCTCACTCCCCATCTCTATAACCACCCTCTCCTATTCTCTCTCCATCCCTCCCCTAACCCTTCCCATCCCTCCCCTTAAATCTCCCTATCTCTCTCCCCAACTTTCTACCCACCTCTCTCACCACTGCTCCCCCCTTCTCTCCCCTCCTCTCTCCCCCTCTCCCCCTCTCCCCCTCTCTCCCCCTCTCCCTCCCCCACTCTCCCCTCTCCCCCTCTCTCTCCCTCCCTCTCTCTTCCCCTCTCCCCTCCCTCCCCTCTCTCTCTCCTCCCCTCCTCTCCCTCCCCCTCTCCTCCCCCTCCTTCCCCTCTCCTCCCCCTCTCCTCCCCTTCCCCTCTCCTCCCCTCCCCCTCCTCCCCTCACCTCCCCTCCTCCCCTTCTCCCTCCCCTCTCCCCCTCTCCCCTTTCCCTCTCCTCCCCCTCTCTTCCCCCTCTCTCCTCCTCTCTCCCCTTCCCATCTTTGTCTTCCCCCTCTCCCCATCTCTTTCTCCATCTCCTACTCTCTCCCCTCTTTCTCTCTCCCTCTCCCATTCTCTCCCTTTCCCCTACTCTCCCTCCTTTTCCTTTGCTTTTCTCACTCTCTCCCCATCCCTTTCCTGTCCTCTCTTTTGCTCTCTTCTCTCACTTTCTCCACCCCTCTCTTTCTCCCCTTTCTCTTGTTCTTCCCTTTTCTCTCACTTATTCTTATTTTCTCCTCCCCCCTTTCACTCTCCTCGTGTGTGGAATCTTGCTGTGCACATTTTGCCAGTTCCCCTTTGCATCCTGAAGTTGTCGGTACGTTGGAGATGGGGTGATTGTGATGTGCTGAGATGTCCAGGCTGTGAATGATGCATCCTGTGTTGGCACCAGAGCAAGCTTCCTCTTTATTCATGTAAACATTCAGCCCAGAATGTGGCTGTTTGATCCATCTTTTCCGTATGGTGCTATCCCCCTGGAACTCAGCCTTTTCTGTCCATTGATACTCACCCCCTCCAGAGAGCCCCGTCTCACAGACTGTATCCCCAGCACGATACTCTGATCAGTCGGGCTTAATATCACCAGCGTATGTTGTGAAATGTTGTTGTCTTTGCAGCAGCAGCACAATGTAATACATAATAATAGAGAGAAACTGAATTACAATAAGCATATATGTATAATAAATAGTTAAATCAAATAAGTAGTGAGAAAACAGAAATAAAGAAGTAGTGAGTAGTGTTCATGGGTTCAGTGTCCATTCAGTAATCTGATGGCAGAGGGTCAAAGCTGTTCCTGAATCATTGAGTGTGTGTCTTCAGGCTCCTGTACCTCCTCCCTGATGGTAGCAATGAGAACAAACCATGACCTGGGTGATGGGGTCCTTAATGATGGACGCCGCCTTCCTGAGGCATCACTCCTTGAATTTGTCCTGGATACTACGGAGGCTGGTGCCCATGATGGAGCTGACTGAATTTACAACTCTCCGCAGATTATTTTGATCCAGTGCAGTGTCTCCCCCCGACCCCGCCCCGCCCCGATGCCAGACAGTGATGCAGCCAGTTGGAATGCTCTCCCCAGTACGTCTATAGCAATTAGTGAGTTTCTATGGTGACAAACCAAATCTAAGGGTTCCCAACCTGGGGCCCATGAACTCTTGTTTAATGGTATTGGTCCATGGCATAATAAAGGTTGGAAATCCCTGCCCTAATCTCTGAGTCACAATTTCCAAGTCATCAGTGTAAAGTCTACTGAATGGTTTTGGCATTGATGCTGGCCGAATCACCTTTCCCACCTGCGTCTGTGACGTTGCCGACCTGAGGCCGAGGTTTTCCAACTATGAATGCACGGCCGTTATCGGAGCTTTGCACCCAGTTCTGGCCCGTTTCCTGTCACGTGTATGGGGCTGCCCCACGGTAGCGTCACAGTCAGTGCGAGGCGATTACAGCTCGGGCTGACAGAGTTCTGCCGCCCTCTTGTGAGGAGTTTGTACGTCCTCCTCGTGACCGTGTGGGTTTCCTCTGGCTTCTTCCTACGGTCTGAAGATGTGCCGGTCGGTAGGTTCATTGGTCATTGTCAGATGTCCCGTGATTGGGTTAGGGTTATGTCGGGGGTGGGGGGGGGTCGCTGGATAGCACGGCTCAAAGGGCCAGAAGGGCCTATTCCGCTCTGAATAAATACAGTGAAAAATTTACCTTGCCTGACGTTCATACTGATCACATCATTACACAGCGCACTGAGGTCGAACAAGGTAAAACTATAACAGAATGCAGAATAAAGTGTAGCAGCTACAGAGGAAGTGCAGTGCAGGCAGATGATAAGGGGCAAGGTCATAACGAGTGGATCCAGTTTATTGTACCAGGGGACTACTCAATAGTGTTGTGACAGAAGCTGTCTTTGAGCAGCATGGTTGGTGGATTCGGACTTCTGCCCAGTGGAAGAGGGGAGATACTGAATGAGTGAACGTGTTGGCTGCTTTGCCGAGGCAGTGGTAGGTGTAGAGGGAGGCCGTGGAGGGAAGGCTAGTTTCCCCGATGTGCTGAGCTGTGTCCCTAACTCTCTGCAGCTTTTTGTATTCATGTGCAGTACCAGGCTGTTCTGTATCCAGACCCGATGCACCCAGACCCAATGCACCCAGACCCAATGCACCCAGACCCAATGCACCCAGACCCAATGCATCCAGACCCAATGCACCCAGACCCAATGCATCCAAACCCAATGCATCCAGGCCCAATGCATCCAGGCCCAATGCATCCAGGCCCAATGCATCCAGACCCAATGTATTGAAACCCAATGTATCAAAACCCAATGCATCGAAACCCAATGCATCGAAACCCAATGCATCGAAACCCAATGTATTGAAACCCAATGCATCCAGGCCCAATGCATCCAAACCCAATGCATCCAGGCCCAATGCATCCAGGCCCAATGCATCCAGGCCCAATGCATCCAGACCCAATGTATCCAGACCGAATGCATCCAGGCCCAATACATCCAGGCCCAAAGCAGTGATAAAAACGGGTAAGGGTTAATTGGGACATACCAAATTTCTGCAGCCTCCTGAAGAAGTGGAGGGGGTGGTGAGCTTTCTCGGTCCTGACGCTGGATCAGGACAGGTTACTGATGATGTCCACTCATACATCAAGATGTGTGGGAGGTCATTCAAGAGACTGATGATCGTACTCGTCTTTGCGACCAGAGTGTTCCCCTTCCTTGGGTCGTGAGTCAGGGTAGAACCTGTCCTTGAACCTGGTGGTTTGTGGCTTTGGTATCTTCTGCCCTTTGGAAGAGCAGAGAGGAGAGAATGTCCGGGATGGGTGGGGTCTTTGATTATGTTGGCTGCTTCACCGAGACAGCGAAAGTTGCAGGCAGAGTCCACTGAGTCTTTATAAGACATTGGTCAGACCACATTTAGAATATTGTGAGCAATTTTGGACCCCATATCCAAAGAAGGGATGTGCTGGCCTAAGAGATGGTCTAGAGGTGGTTTACAAGAATGATTCCAGCAATGAAAGGGTTAATGTATGAGTAGTGTGTGATTTCTCTGGGCCTGTAGTCAGCTGAGTTCAGAAGGACGAAGGGAGGGATCTTACTGAAGGCTACGAGATGCTGAAAGGCCTGGACTGAGTGAAAGTGGGGAGAATCAGTAGAAGAGTCTGGGATTAGGGGACACAGCCATAAGATCATAACATAGAGAAGCAGAATTAGGCCTTTTAGTCCATTGAGTCTGCTCTGCTATTTCATCATGAAAATGCTATTTCATCAAAGAACTTTCTTTGAACCCCTCTGCAATGTCAGCACATCCTTTCTCAGATAAGGGTCCCAAAACTGCTCACAGTACTCCAGGTGAGGCCTCACCAATGCCTCATAAAGCATCAGAATAATGGAGCATCCCTTTAGACCTGAGATCAGGAGGGAATTCTTCAACCAGAGGGTGGTCAATCTGTGGAATCCATTATCACAGATGGCTGTGGAGGCCAAGTCATTAGCGGCGTTTAAGGCAGAGACTAATAGGTTCACGATTAATAGAAGGGTTGAGGGTTGCCTGGAGAATGGAGTTGAAAAGATATTGGCCATAATTGAATGGTGAAGCACACTCAATGGGCTGAAGGTCATAATTCCACTTCTGTATCTTATGATCTCCAAGCGCTGGTGTACGGCCATCTTTGATCAAGGCACATACAGCCTCTGGAATCTTTGAGCATTGCCGCCTTAGATCCTGGCCTGCGCAACTCCAGAGCGTTGACATCTTTGATTCTCCTGTACCCATCTCCATCTTTTATGGCTGGTATGCCAAGTCTCTGGTGATCCAAGTGTCTCGGCTGTAGGAGACGGGCACTTTGATCATGAATGCTGATCATGGGGCGAGGGATGAGCCGGTTTTGCGCGCTGCTCCGAGACATTTACTCCACTCTCCGCGGCACTGAGGCCAAGGCTGTGTGCTGCTCTGGCTGCCCGTGTGATGAACTGAGGCTTCGGGTCTGTGGGCCCACTTCCATTCTGAATGCTTTTATTATTTGCACGATCTGTGTTTTCTCTTTTGTTCTCTCTCTCTCTCTCTCTCTCTGTGCGCATTCGGTGTTTGTTGGTCTCTTTTTACTGGATTCTGTCAAGTTTCTTGTTTTGTGGCTGCCTGTAAGCAGACAAATCTCAAGGTTGTGTAACTTATACATACTTCCATAATGAATGTATTTTGAACTTTGAACTTTGCATTTTACACTATTTATTTATATTTATAACTTATGATAATGCTCTTTATACCTTGCGTTGTACTGCTTTGGCAAAGCAACATATTTCACGATGTCAGTGATGGTAAATCTGATTCTGATCGACCACCAGAATACTGAAAGCCTCATCAGAAGCTGGGAGCCTGTCCTTGGTAATCCTCTGCCTAAGCGCTGCCTAATCACATGCTTAAAGATAACTTCATTTGCAAAATAAAGAAGACCAAAGAAATTGCCAAGTGATTTGAGGGCCATTTCCTGCCCCCAATTTCTTGTTCTCTTTAGAACTGTAGGTAATCTGAGGAAAGGTTTCTCCTGGTACAGGCGCTGCCCAACTAGCTGAGTGTTTCCTGCTTTTTTTCTGTTTTTGTTCCTCTTATACAACATTCAAGAGATTTACCAAAGTGTCTCTCAGGAGTGAAAATGAATAAAAAGGTGAGACAAAATTTAAAGAAACACTCAGATGGGGTAGCATCTGTGGAGGTGGAAACGGTTAATTAGAATGGTGGTGTATGTAATATCGGTAGCTCAGGTTGAGGTGTTTGATGTTGTAGTGCTCGACGAGCTGGGCAGTTAGATTGCAGACGTTTTTCATCACAAGTCGAGGTGACATCGTCAGAGCGCAGTTGTTCGTGTTTCTCTCTGGGAGTGCTTGTGTTTATATAGTCACCCCCCCCCCCCCAATTCACTTGCCTCGGTCCTGATTGGCTACCCCTTCAGTTGACCTTTGAATTCTATTGGCTCGCATTTCTTTAACCCTCAGTGGTTCATAGATGGTGTCTAATTTAATATGTTTGTTTACACAGTTATCGGAAGAGAGCCATGCTTCTAAAAATTCTTGTCCCTGCTTTGTGTTTGCCTGCATCTGTGGTGTCCCAGTTAAAGTGGTGAGCTTGTTGGTCTTCATGAACTGAGATCAGCAACAGTGGATCGTGTCTTTGTACCGCCAGATTGTGTTCCAGTAAATGAGGGTAGAGTTTACATCCTGTCTGGCCGACATAGTACTTGCTGCAGTCTCTACAGGTGCTCCTGTACACCACATTGCTTTTGTCAGTTGTCTTTACTGGTATTTTGGTTTTTGAGACAAGCTTCCTTAAAGTTTTAGGTCACAGTGTCATCGCTGATTAATTGGGTTCTGAAAACTCACACTCATTACTCATAGGGTCGTAGAGAAGTACAGCACAAAAACAGGTCCTTCAGCCCATCTAGACCATGCTGAGCCATTTAAGCTACATGATCCCATCGACCTGCACCGGAACCATAGCCCTCCATACCTCTACCATCCATGTATCTATCCAAACCTCTCATAAACATTGAAATCGAGCTCACATGAACCACGCGCTAGCAACTCATTCCACACTCTCACCACCCTCTGAGTGAAGAAGTTTCCCCTCATGTTCCCCTTAAATGTTGAATCTTTCACCTTTGCCCATGACCTCCAGCTGTAGTCCCTTCCATCCTCAGTGGAAAAAGCCTGTTTGCATTTATCCTATCTATACCTCTCATAATTTTGTATACCTCTATCAAATCTCCCCTCAATCTCATACATTGCAAGAAATAAAGTCCTAAGCTATTCAGTCTTTCCTTATAACTCAGGTCCTCCAGACAAAGCAACATCTTTGTAAATTTTCTCTGCACTCTTTCGATCTTATTTACATCTTTCCTGTAGGTAGGTGACCAAACCTGAACACAATACTCTAAATTAGGCCTCACTGATGTCTTATACAACTTCAACAAAACATCCCAACTCTTGTACACAATACTTTGATTTACGAAGGCCAATGTGCCAAAAGCTTTATTTATGACCCTATCTACCTGTAACGCCGCTTCCAGTGAATTATGGATCTGTATTCCCAGATCCCTTTTTTCTACCACACTCCTCAGTGCCCTACTGTTCACTGGTTGGTTCTACTGAAGTAAAACACCTCACACTTGCCTACATTAAATTCCATCTGCCATTTTTCAGCCCATTTTTCCGGCTGATCAACCATACTTTTATTTTACTCATGCACATGGAGAGCAGCATAGCTGCTGTCACCACACTTACGAATTCTGAACAGAGATACTGCATTTTTATACAGAATTGACTAGCAGTTATGGATATTGACTTGTGTATGCTCAGACGCCATCTTATTAGATACCTCCTGTACCTAATAAAGTGGCCGCTGAGTGTATGTTCATGGTTTTCTGCTGCTGTATCCCGTCCTCTTCAAGTTTCGACGTGTTGTGCATTCAGAGATGCTCTACTGCACACCACTGTTGTAACACGTGGTTATTTGAGTTACTGGGGCCTTCCAGTCAGCTTGAACTCGTCTGGCCACTCTCCTCTGACATCTCTCATTAACACGGCATGTTCTCCCACAGAACAGTCGCTCACTGGATGCCTTTTTGATTCCTGCACCTTTCTTTGTAAACTCTAGAGATTGTTGTGCGTGAACATCAAACCACCCTTTCTGGCACCAACGATCATCCCGAGGTCAAAGTCACCTAAATCACATTTCTTCCCCATTCTGATGTTTGGTCTGAATAACAACTGAACCTCTTGACCATGCCTGCATGCTTTTATGCATCGAGTTGCTGCCACATGATTGGCCGATTGGATGTTTACATTAACGAGCAGGTGTTCAGATGTATGTATTAAAGTGAGCGTGTGTGTTCAAATTCCTTATTTTCCAGGTCAATCGCCATTCACAATATACTGTCGGTGTTAAAAGTTAACAGAAACTACAAGAGAACAACTGATGAGGCTCTGAAGTTGGTAAAGTAATCGTCCCTTAGTTGGAGTGTTTCTTACATCTGAATCAGGTTTAATGTCACCGACATATATTGTGAAATTTGTTGTCTTTGTGGCAACAGTACAATGCAATACATAATAGAAAATATATGAATTACAGAGTATATGTATATTAAATAGTTAAATTAAATAAGTAGGCAAAAATAGAAATTCAAAAGTAGTGAGGTGGTGTTCATGGGTTCAGTGTCCATTCAGAAATCGATGGCAGAGAGGAAGAAGCTGTTCCTGAATCGTTGAGTGTGTGTCTTCAGGCTCCTGTACCTCCTCACTGATGGTAACAATGAGAAGAGGGCATGTCCTGGGTGATGGGGGTCCTTAATGATGGATGCTGCCTTTTTAAGGCATCGTTCCTTGAAGATGTCCGGGATACTTTGGAAGCTAGTGCCCATGATGGAGCTGACTGAGTTTACAACTCTCTGCAGCCTACTTTGACCCTGTGTAGGTCGCTCCCCCCCGCCCACTGCCAATGTCAGGCGATGAGGCAGCCAGCTAGAATGCTCTTCATGGTACATCTTTCTGTTGCATTCTTATCTTGCCTCCGTATGCCAAGTGGCCCCAGTGCCCTCGTGTGCAAAGTGAAACTCTGCTCTTCTAAGACCTTTCTTGCCTGGGTTGAATGTACAGTATCTGGACTTAACCCTTGCCTTGCCGTAACTTCCATAACAGAGCATGGAAACGTGCCATTCGGCCCAGCTTTTCCATGCTGACCAAGTAGTCGACCTGATCTAGTCCAATTTCTCTCATTTGGCCCATATCCCTCTAAACCTTTCCTGTCCATCTCCGTGAGGCCCTCCACTAGTCAAGGTCGACCATGGATGTTGCAAGCCAGCGCTATATGTATGGAAAGAAAGCTGTTGCCCGTGTAGCAAGCTCCCCTTCTCCAAGCAGCCTTTTCCAGTGAGTGGGTACAGTCGCAAGGCAGCGGAGGTTTGAGATCAGAGTTTACCTTCTCCGAGATGAGCTGCCAACCACGGCTGACCAGCCCCATCTGCCCGAAGCGACTGGTTTTAAGGCACCTTTGCCCCTTCTCCTGTCAGTAGGAACAGTTCTGCCGGGCTTAGCAGCTAAGCTACACGTTAAGATCAGCAGCTGGACTTGGTTGTCAGATGCTACCTGAGACACACGCCATTGAGAGCACTTAATAGGTAGTGGGAGTTTGTCCCCATTACCACCCTCAGCAACCTTAAGGAACCTATATATCTAATAATAATAATAATAAGTACTTTATTGATCTTGAGTGGGAAATTCTTTTGTAACAGCAGCAACATTTAAAAACACACTTAGCAGTGTGCAGACTTAACTGATAATAAAGTACAGAATAGTAATAGTCACAATAATAATTTACCAATCTGCAATAGTGTGCAATAATAATGTATGAAATAATGAGACAGAGACTATTGAACTATGATGTGTGTTCTCCTCTCGCACAGAGACGAACGGTTGTTTATGTTTTTTGCATTTGGTTGGAAAGATTTTCACTAATGATCCTTGTGACCGTGGAGCTGAATGAGCCTGTTTGAAAGGCTCTGCTGCTTATTCAGTAGGTCATGGAGAGGATGTGTCAGATTGTCCATAATGGATAACAGTTTGTTTAGTGATCTGCTCTCCACCATTAACTCAAAAGAGTCCGGATTGTAGCCAGGGACGGAGCCAGCCTTTTTGAGGATTTTATTTAGTCTTTTTGCATCACCAACACCAATGCTGCTCCCTCAACATAAAGCAGCAAGACTGCACTCACAACAATCGACTTGTTTTTTTAAATGTTATAAGTGTACCGGCCTCAACCACTGTCCAAAGAACATAAGAAATAGGAGCAGGAGCCAGCCATCGAGCCTACCCCTCCATTCAATAAGATTATGGCTGATCTGGCCGTGGACTCATCTCCACCTACCTGCCTTTTCCCCATGACCCTTAATTACCCCTACTATGCAAAAATCTATCCAACCTTGTCTTAAATATATTTACTGAGGTAGCCTCCACTGCTTTATTGGGCACAGAATTCCACAGACTCACCACTCTGGGAAAAGCAGTTCCTCCGTCCTAAATTTACTCTCCCAAATCTTGAGGCTATGTCCTCTAGTTCTGGTCTCACGTACCACGGGAACAACTTTCCTGTCTCTATCTTACCTATCCCTTCCATAATTTTGTATGTTTCTATAAGATCGCCTCTCATTTCCCCCGTTAACCCTTCCCACCCTGAATGGGATCATGTCCACTTCCATCAAAGCTCCTCGGCCTCTCCCGCTCCTAGGTGTGCTCCACTCTGACCCCAGAGGTTCCTCACCCCGGGACTGTATGAAGGATAACGTAAGATGGAGTGGTTAGTATATAGAACATAGATCAGTACAGCACCATACATGTCCTTTGGCTGTCCTCTTAACAAGATCAGTCTGATTCATCCCTTCCACATAGACCTCCATTTTTCTTTCAGCCATTTGCCTATGTAAGACAAGAAGGACATGGAAGCTTTAGAGAGTGTTCGTTTGTTATGTGCCGTGTCTTATGACATGAGTGATCTTGGTCTTTCCATTACCACCGGGTTCAGGAACAGCTTCTTCTTCTTCTTATCGTGTCCACGGACAGTCTATACATGGCCCAGCCAGAACTGGACACATTTTTGTGCCTTGTTGTTGAATTTGGCAAGATCTGCAACAGTACAGGGTTCCTCTAGTGATGGGCATTGCAAGAGATGTTGCATAGTTTGTAGCTCAGTTCCACATTCACAAGTTGTCGGGCTGGTTGTATATCCCCATTTGCTTAGTGACAGCTTTGGACGACCTACACCAGTCCTAAGTCTGTTAAGGCACCTCCAGGTTGCCCAGTTGCAATTAGCTCCTGGGGAAAGGCTTTCCTCCGGTGGGATTCCCATCGTTGGGCGTTGTTTAAGACTGGCGAGCTGGTCTTTCCACAAGGTGATGCGGGCTTCAGATGGGGTTGATTATAATGGAACAACACTGTTCATGAAGCTCTTCCTTGACTTTAGGCGGCTGGGTGTAGGTGTACGACCATGTAGAGGGTGCCTCTCATCTGATGTTTGATAGATTCGTTCTTTCTTGCTGGCTACCATTCTCCTTATATCGGGGGAGTGATACCCAGCAGGATATATAGGCTGTTGGTGTTTGTTGGTTTTAAACAGCCTGTGATAAGTCGGCAGCTTGCATTCAGAACGGCATCCACCTTCTTCGCATGAGTAGATCTTTCCCATGCAGGGCAGGCGTATTCGGCAGTGGAATAGCAAAGAGCAAGTGCACTGGCTCGCAATGTTTTCGAGCCTGCTCCCCATTTTGTGTCAGTGAGCTTATTCAGGATGTTGTTTCGTGTGCTCACTTTTGCCTTTGTCGTATTGATGTGGCTCTTGAAAGTGAGGCATCTGTCAAGGGTGACTCCTCAGTAGACAGGGTGCTCGCAATGTGTCAGTGTTGCTCCACACCAGGTCACTTTAAGCTGTCGTCTGGCTTCACGGTTCCTGAGCTGGAATGCACAAACTTGCATCTTTGATGGGTTTGTGCAGAGGTGGTTTTCTTTGTAGTAGGATGTTAGTCCCTCCAAGGCCTCAGAAAGCGTTTTCTCCACAGTGTTAAAATCAGTGCTTTGGGCAGTGATGCACAAGTCATCAGCATATGTAAAATGGTGTGTGACATCATCTATAGGTTGGTCATTCGTGTAGATGTTGTACAGCAGTGCAAGCACACTTCCCTGAGGAAGACCATTCTTCTGGATACGCCATTGCTGCGAGGAACAGCTACTTCCCTTCAACAGCACACCCCTCAGTACAGCAATGACTTTGCACTACAATTAAATTTGTATTTTCCTGTCCTAGTTTTGTAAAGACTTTGCATAATTTAGGTGTAACCTATGTTGTGAACATTGTGTCTCCCTGGGTAATTGGTTTATTTTTACCACATATATCATCACCATCATTATGAGTCGTGTCGCATGACGTGGGTGATCACGGTCTTTCCATGACCATGATCGTTCTTGGCAAATGTTTCACAAAAGTGGTTTGCCTTTGCCTTCTTCTGGGCAGTGACTTTACAAGACGGGTGACCCTAGCCATTACCAATACTCTTCAGAGATTGTCTGCCTGGTGTCAGTGGTCACATAACCAGGATTTGTGATCTGCACCGGCTGATCATACGACCATCCACCACCTGTTCCCATGGATTCACGTGACCCTGATCGGGAGGGGCTAAGCAGGTGCTATACCTTGCCCCAGGGTGACCTGCAGGCTAGCCGAGGGAACGAGTGCCTTCCACCTCCTTTGGTAGAGAGGTATCTCTGTCATCGCCTCTCATCCTCCTTTGCTCCAAAGAGAAAAGCCCTAGCATGCTCAACCTTTCCTCACGAAACATCCAGGCAAGTTCCTGGTAAACCTCCCCTGCACCTTCTGGGTGAAGGTTGAGCATGCTAGGGCTTTTCTCTTTGGAGCAAAGGAGGATGAGAGGCGATGACAGAGGTGGCAAAATGCATGGACAGAGTGGACAGCCAGTGCCTTTTCCCAGGGTGGCAGCAGCTAATATGGGACGACATTCTCTTAAGATGTTTGAGGGAAAGTGTCAGAGGTAGGCTTTTTACACAGAGAGCAGTAAGTCTGTGAATGCTTTGCTGCATGTGGTGTAAGAGGCAGATACATTAGGAACACTTATGGCACTCTTAGTTAGGTACATTGGTGAAGGAAAATGGAGGGCTATATAGGAGAGAGTGCTTAGATTAACTTTGGAATAGGTGACAAGTTCGGCGCAACATCGTTGACTGAAGAGACTGTGCTGTGCTGTTCTACACGGTGCCCACTTGATTAGGTACACTTGCTTGTTAATGCAAATATCTAATCAGCCAATCATGTAGCAACAACTCCGTGCAAAAAAAGCATGCAGACGTGGTCAAGAGGTTCAGTTGTTCAGACCGAACATCAGAATGCAGGAGAAACATGACCTAAGTGACTTTGACCATGGAATGATTGTTGGTGCCAGACAGGGGGGTTTGAGTTTCTCAGAACCTGCTGACCTCCTGGGATTTTCATGCACAACATTCTCTGATGCGAAAGGAGCATCCTGTGAATAGCAGTTCTGTGGGTGAAATGTCTCAATAACGAGAGAGGTCAGAGGAGAACGGCCAGACTGATTCAAGCTGACAGGAAGGCGACAGTAACTCAAATAACCACATGTCACAGCAGTGGTGACCTCCAGGAGGACCACAACCTTGCCGTAGAGTTTGGAGGCTTGTGTGCCTCAATGACCCGGAGGGCGACGTTGGCTGGAGTCAGGGTTTTATGCTTTGGCTCTTGGTAGACAGGTCAAAGTGTAGAGGTCAGACTAAAGGTGGTCCCCGATCCTCCAGATTTGGGGGTTCAGCTCAGGGCTAACAACTCTGACTGGTCAAATGAAATTGTTACGGAAATAGCAATGAAGAATCCTTCTACATCTGAGTGTGACGGTATTCCCGAGTGTCCACCCAGGACTTGTATGACTGACAGTGGTGATAATAGAAAGGAAGCTACTGACATGATGAAGGAAGCTGTGAACACTACCAGAGATGGAGGACCTTTACTACTGCTCCTAACGCCAGCGGTTTAATGGGCAAAAGAAAAGAACAACAGTGGGGTGCAGAAGAGCATCTGTGAATGCACAACACGTCAAACCTTGCAGTGGATGGGCTACAGCATCAGAGGACCATGGACATACACTCAGTGACCACTTCACTGGGTACAGGAGGCTACTAAAGTGGTTACTGTTGTTGTTGTTCATCCATCTTCAATGTCGATGAGGAGCTCGACACCATTATGCTGGTGTCGAGACTAGCGCGTGATTTGGATTTAAGTGAGGGAGAGTTGCGCAGCGTCAGCCTCACTCTCTCTTCCCAATTCCCATCTGGATCCAGTGGCAAGACAAGAGTCGAGACGGCTGGAGATGGGACTAGGCGCAGTGGATGACCAGGACGTCTTCTGTGTCTTGTCCTGCTCTACGCGTTCCACGACGCTTGCAGAGACCGCCTTCTTGAACGTTGGACCTTCCATTGGTCTCGTCCGCTCAATCCGCCGGAGTCTGTCTTCACATGCTGGGATAGACAACTTCCTATCTCACCGAGGGTTTGAGACCCGTCGGCTACCCTCACCTGGTTTAGCCAGCTTGTCGAAGCTGTTGCCCGGGGTGTGGCCGCTGTCGCATGCGAACAGCTACGGGGAGCCACAGGTGAGAGCTGAGTGCCAGGTGGGGACCAAAGGTGGACTAACCGCCCTGAAAAGGACTCGACATGATCCCCCACCAGAGGTGCTACCCCTCCCTGACACCCCATACACCCAGTCACTCAATGGAGGACTGGCTCGGAATGGAAATACTGGTGGACGATGTACTCTGATAACTTGAGCAGAAAGGGGCTTCCCAGGCGCCAGGGGTTTGTAGGTTTAAGGCAGGGACAATAAATAACAAAATGTCAGTCAGTGGACCCCCCCCCGCCCCGCCCCCCGAATTAGTGTGTTGGCCAAGCTCTCTGTGGCGTCACTGTGAACTTCCGTAGGTCATTGTAACTTTGTCGGGTGCAGAATCACATGTCTGCGGGCTGCTGCATGGAACGAGTCTCACTGTGCAGAGGACTGGGCCAAACCCTGTGTTTGCCTCAGAAGGAAACAGATGTTTTCAATACAGTGAGCTCTGAGCCAAAATCCCCCTGCTAAGCTGCAGCTCGCTAGAAGCGGCAAGTGGGACAAAGGGTGGAATTTTCCTGGCCGGGAGCTGGAGACAGGAATGCTGCTCCCTACGTCCAGTGAGACGGAATCCAAAGTGGCGGCGGGGTTGTTACAGTGAGGCGGGAATGCGTCCGTTCTCCCCGGACATCTCGGATCTTTCCTCAGTCTAACTTGCATGTTTCATTTGCTGTGTAAGTCGTATTTAATTTATGTTAACATTGTTGCAAAGCGCCAAGCTTTTGCTGTTGAAGGCTAACTGTCATGAAGGAGTCTGCTTTGTTCTGCGCCGTACGGAGGGTCTGGGGACAGACTCTGTTTGTGGGCTTCAGTTCAGGACGTAGTTGTTTGCATTTATTGTTGGCACGATCTCTCTGGCTGCACTGATGCCTGGCTTCATGACTGTGGATTCACTTTTGTTCTGAACGCTATTTGCTTGTGCTTACTGTTGGCGTGATTTTATTTCTCTGCACATTGGGTGCTTGATGGTTTTTTTTAGGGTTCTTTTGGGTTTCTTTGTTTCGTGGCTGCCTGTTAGGGAACAAATCTCAAGGCTGTACAATGTATACATACTTTGATGTTTGTTTTGTGACCTTGTCTATCTTGCCCTTGGCAATAAATCTGAAGTTGTGCTGTTCTGGGCACCGAAACTCGGAGAGGGGAAATACTGTTGAAACCTGAGAAGGCAATGGAGGGCTCACTACCAAGGGACTGTGACCAATTCTGCAGCCACACTTCGGGGAGGGCGTGAGGGGTTGATAGGATGATAAGGCTCGGCTGACAGCACTGAGGTCTCCTGTTCAGGAGGAACTTGGAAGAAAGAGAAAGCTGATGGAAGGGCGGGATTCGCAAAAGGATTTGCAACAATGCGTCCCACACCCCACAGATGCTGTCTGAACCACTGAGTTCCTCCAGCAGATTGATTTTTGTTCCAGACACTGGTCTGTAATGTGCTCTGGTCAGTAGACACTGGTCTGTTTGTAATGTGCCCTGGTCAGTAGACACTGAACTGTTTGTAATGTGCTCTGTTCAGTAGACACTGGACTGTTTGGAGTGATTCCCTGGTCAGTAGACACTGGACTTTTTGGAATGTGCTCTGTTCAGTAGACACTCTGGATTGTCTGGATCATAAGACCATAAGACATAGGAGCAAAATTAGGCCATTTGGCCCATTGAGTCTGCTCTGCCATTCCATCTTGACTGATCCTAGTTCCCATTCAACTCCACCAATCTGCCTTCTCGCCATACCCTTTGATGCCCTGACCGACTTCTGCATTAAATACACCCACACATTTGGCCTCCACTTGCACACTGTGGCAGAGCATTCCACTGATTCGCTACACTCCGGCTAAAAAAAAATTCTACTTATCTCTGTTCTAAAAAATGTCATTCCTCAATGTTGAGGCTGTGCCCTGTAGTTCTGGATACCCCCCATGATAGGAACCAGTGACTCCACATCCACCCTATCTAGACCTTTCAACATTCGGTAGGTTTCAATGTGATTTCTCCCACCCCTCCTCACATTCTCCTGAATTCCAGTGAGTACAGGCCCAAGGCTGCCAAATGCTCCTCGTGTGTTAACCCCTTCATTCCCAGAATCACCCTCGTGAACCTCCTCTGGACTCTCTCCAATGACAACACATCCTTTCTGAGATATGGGGCCCAAAACTTGACAATAAACTGCAGGCTGACTAGTGTCTTATAAAGTCTCAGCATTATCTCCTTGCTTTTATATTCTATTCCCCTTGGAATGACTGCCAACATTTCATTTGGATTCTTTACCCCAGACTCAACCTGTAAATTAATCTCCTGGAAGTCTTGTACGAGGAGTGCTACATCCCTGTGCACCTCTGATGCTTGACCTTCTCCCCTTTAAATAATAGTTTGCACTATTGTTCCTTTTACCAAAATGTGTACATTTCCTAACACTGTATTCCATCTGCTGCTTTTTTTCCCGTTCTTCCAATTTGTCTAAGTCCTGAACATGACTAGTCACCAGCAGCCAACCAGAAAAGGCCCCCTTATTCTCACTCGCTGCCTCCTGCCTGTCAGCCACTCCTCTATCCATGCCAGTATCTTTCCTGTAACGCCGCAGGAATTTATCTTGTTCAGCACCTCATGTGTGGCACCTTACCCAATGCCTTCTGAAAATCCAAGCAAATGACATCCACTGCCTCTCCTTTGTCCACCCTACTTGTTACTTCCTCGAAGAACTCTAACAGACTTGTCAGGCAAGATTTCCCTTCACAGAAACCATGCTGACTTTTACTTATTTATCATTAGTCTCCAAGTACCCTAAAATCTCATCGTTAATAATAGACTCCAACATTTCCCAACCACTGAGGTTAGGCTAACTGGCCTCTAATTTCCTTTCTTTTGCCTTCCTCCCTTAAAGACTGGAGTGACATTTACAATCTTACAGTCCTCTGGGACCATGCCACAATCAAGTGATTCTTGAACAATCATGACCAATGCATCTGTTATCTATTCAGCAAGCTGTCTCAGGACTCTGGGATGTAGTCCAACTGACCCAGGTGACTTATCCACCTTAAGACCTTTCAGTTTGCCCAGCACTTTTTCCTTTGCAATAGCAATGGCATTCACTCCTGCTCCCTGACACTCACGGACATCTGGCACACTGCTACTGTCTTCCACAGTGAAGACAGATGTAAATTGCCCATTAAGCTCATCTGCCATTTCTTTGTCCCCCATTACCACCTCAACAGCATCATTTTCCAGTGGTCCAATATAATCTCTGACCTCCCTTTTACTCTTTATATAACTGAAAAAAGTTTTGGTATCCTGCTTTATATTATTGATTACTCTGCCCTCATATTTCATCTCTTCCCTTTTAGTTGCCTTTTGTTGGATTTTAAAAGCTTCCCAATCATCCAACTTCCCACTCACTTTTGCTATGTTATACACCCTTACACTTGACTTATACTTCTCCCTCTCAAACTGCAGGATGAATTCAATCATATTATGATCACTGCCTCCTGAGGTTTCCTTTACGTTAAGCTCCCTAATAAGATCTGGGTTGTTACACAACACCCAATCTAAAATAACCTTTCAAGTAGGCTCAAGCACAAGCTGTTCTAAAAAACCATCTCATACACATTCAACAAATACCCTCTCTTGTGATCCGACACCAACCTGATTTTCCCAATCCCCTTGCATATTGAAGTCCCCCATTACAATTGTGTCATTACCTTTATTACATGCCTTTTCCAACTCCCTTTGCAATCTTAACCCCATATCTTGGTTACTATTTGGAGGCCTATATATGATTCCCATAATGGTTTTTTTTACACACTTGCAGTTTCTTAACTCCACATTCAACATTCTCTGACCCTATGTCACCTCTTCCTAAAGATATAATTCTATCTCTTGCCAACAGAGCCACATCACCGTCTATACCTTCCTGTCCGTCCTTTCAATACGAAGTGTGTCCTTTGACGTTAAACTCCCAACTATAGCCTTCTCAGTGATGCCCACAATGTCATACCGACCAATCTCTAATTGCGCCATGAGTTCGTCCACCTTATTCTGAATGCTACACGCATTTAAATACAGCACCTTCAGCGGTGCTCTGTTAAGTAGAGGAGCTCACAGCCTCGCTACAATGTCGCAGGTTCAAATCCTCCTTCAGAGACTGGAGCATTTTATCTGAGGCTCCACTCCCAGCTCTGTTACAGAGGGACTGACTTGTAAATAAAACGTTAAATGGAAATTAGGAGATAGTCAGGATTAAATTATTAACCTTATACCTCACTGTTAGAACCAACTAATAGAGAGTCATAGAGCACAGGATCGGGGCCTTTGACCCATCTAGTCTGTGCTGAACCATTTCAACTGCCTATTCCCTTCAACTTGCACTGGGACCATAGCTTTGCAACCCCTACCATCCATGTACCTGGCCAGACTTCTCTTAAACTTTGAAACCGAGCTCACCACCTGTGTTGGCAGCTTGCTCACGACCCTGTGAGTGAAGAAGTTTCCTCTCACCAGAGGACATGTCAGTGGTAAGTTTTTTTACGCAGAGTGGTGAGTGCGTGGATTGGGCTGCCGGCAACGGTGGTGGAGGCAGGTACGATAGGGTCTTTTAAGAGACTCCTGGACAGGTACATGGAGCTCAGAAAAATAGAGGGCTATGGGTAACCCTAGGTAATTTCTCAGGTAAGGACGTGTTTGGTACAGCATTGTGGGCTGAAGGGCCTGTATTGTGCTCTAGGTTTTCTATATTTCTATGCTTCTAACCTATGACCTCTGGGTGTAGTCCAACCAACCTCAGTGGAAAAAGCCTGCTTGCATTTACCCTGTCTATACCCCTCATAACTTTGTATACCTCTATCAAAATCTCCATACAACCATTTCCTTCCCATGTGTCACCCCCAATATGTCTCCACTCCCTGTTCTGTCTGGCATTTGTGCAAGGTCTTCTAACCTCAGCCACTTCCTGAAGTATCATTGACAGGGACGTCTCCCCATACTGCTGAAGAATTTATCGTCAACAGGTAGGCCCTGGGTCAGTAGGATGAGGCAGGGAAATGAGACCTTTCAATGAAGTTGCTGCTGGTGAGCCAAAGAGTACTACAGCACAGAAACAGGCCCTTTGGCCCATCTAACCTGTGCCGAATTATTATACTGCCTAGCCCCTTTGGTCAGGGATACAAAGGTGACATGGGAAGAGGGTGTAGGGCAGAATGGAGCAGGATAGTTTAGTGGTTAGCACAACTCTTTACAGTACCAGTGACCTGGGTTCAAATCCTGCCACTACCTGTAAGGATTCTGTACTTTCTCTACATAACCCTGTAGGTTTCCTCCCACAGTCCAGAGACTTGGGAGTTGGTAGGTTAATCGGTCATTGTAAAGTTGTCCCATCATAGGCTGTGATTAAACCGGGGGATTACTGGTGGCACATGGTTTGAAGGGCCGTGTGGACGTGTTCCGTGCTGTATCGCAATAAGTGAAGAAATAAATAAACTGATAGATGGATGGATAGATGGGTGAGAGAACAGAACCTGTGGTGGAGCAAATAGACTCAGTGACACCCACCCCCCCCCCCACAATATCGGCAAATGGGACTTCAGCCCAGTGGCCACAATTAGGAAGTGTAGATGATGCTGACGAGGAATTTCTGTAGCCTGAGGATGGTGTGGGTCACGGACGAAGGGTCAATACTGTGCAGTCCAGTGCTCTAAATAAGGAAAGATGTTTTCAGACAATGATGTGGTGGAGATCTGGAACTCAATAATGAAGACAAAGATCCAAGAGAGTGGACATGGAGAGAATGTTTCCATTAGTGGGAGAGTCTCGGACCAGAGGGCACAGCCTCAGAACAGAAGGATGTCTGGTTGGGTTGAGTTGTTCTCCAGTCTTGGCAATTTACTTGTAAACGTTTCATCACCATACGAGGAGCCATCATCAGTGTGCCTCATTGCTGGCTGGTTACGTGGGAAACTTCATGCATTGTGGTCTGGAGTTTGCCCATATCGGCTCTAAAACAGGATCGAAGTCTACCTGTCTTCCTACAGATGCTGCCTGGCCTGCTGCGTTCACCAGCAACTTTGATGTGTGTTGCTGTCTGTTTATAGGATTGTTTGTGGAAAACCATGCTTCGAGGAATTCTCTTTCATGCGGCGTGTTTGCTTGCGCCACGATTTTCACTGATGCCCAGTCGATTTTGTGCCCCTCTCGATCTCCATGGGTGGAGACCAGGGAGAATTGGTCACGCTGCTTCACAGCCAGCTGATGCTCAAGAATAATCTTCTCCCAATTTGGCTGGCGTAATATTTGCTGCAGTCTCTGTATTGGATTTTGTAGACAACCTTGGTCTTGTCGAATAGCTCCAAGCTTGATTCGTAAAGGTGTCAAAGGTTACCGGGGGGGGGGCGGTGAGGCGGAACAGCAGGAAGATGGGGTTGAGAAGGAAAATAAATCAGCAGCCCTGATCAAATGATGGAGCAGAGCCGATGGGCTGAGCGGCCTTATGCTAGTGTCTTAGTGTTTTATGGTCTTACGGAAATGTGGTTATCGAGGAGTACTGGGTATTGTATTGGAATTGGTTTATGATAGTCACAGGTACTGAGATACATTGAAAAGCCTGTCAGCCTTTCTTACAGATCTGATCATTACACAGTGCATTCAGGTAAAACAACAACAATGTAGAATAAAGTATAAAAGGTACCAAAAAAAGTGCAGTGCAAGTAGACAATAACTTGATCTTCTCAAAGTTTTGAATACCAGACAGACCTGGATAGCCAGGGGTGGGGAGAGGGTGCAAGGGGCAGGCAGAATGGAAGTTAACTCAGATAAGTGCGAAGTGCGACACTCGGGACGTCAAACCAGATCAGCCCTGGTAAACTTGTTCCTCGGGCTGGCCAAGTTGGGGGCAGCATGGTAGCGTAGTGGTGAGCACAACGCTTTACAGAACAGACAACCTGGGTTCAATTCCCGCTGCTGCCTGTAAGGAGTTTGTACCTTCTCTCTGTGACCGTGTGGGTTTCCTCCGGGTGCTCCGGTTTCCTCCCACAGTCCAAAGGCGTACCGGTTTGTAGGTTAATTGGTCATTGTGAATTGTCCCGTGATTAGGCTGAGGTTAAATCGGGGAATTGCTGGGCAGCACAGCTAGAAGGGCCAACAGGGTCTACTCTGCATTTTATCTTAATAAAGTAAAATAAAAAATAAAAAGTTAGCTATGTGTGGTTCCTAGAGGTGGGCAGTGATCTGTGCTGACCGCCCGGTAGCTTTCCGGGGTATGTCTGTGCCCAGGTACCCCTGGTTGTCCCACTCTCATCAGGAAAGGGCATCCACGCCTGAACTGCCCAGGGACAATTACTTGCCCAAGCCATCGGGCTGTTCAACACCTCCACACATTAACCCACCTACACCATAGCGGTTGTCCTTCGTGAGAGGAGTCCTGTGCGGGGGAGTTTTTAAAGTGGAAAATCCGTCGTACTGGGGCAGTTCCAGTCTCTCGACCTCAGTGGTACAGACAAACGTCACAAACTGGGGTCTTCCTTGGTTGCAGTGGATGACCATGGTGTCTCCCCTGCTTTTGCTCTCCACAGAGTGTTGTAGAACCACCTTCCTGGCCGTTGGATCTCACTGTAGATCTCATCCACCCAGCCCACCGGAGCTGAATTTGCATGCTAGGACAGGCATATCCCTATCTCTCGGGGGCGTGAGGCCTGACGGCTACCCTCCCCTGGTTTAGCCCACCTGTCGAAGCAGTGTATCAGGGTGTGGCCGCTGTCACATACAAACAGCTACTTGGAGCCGCAGGTGACAGCTGAGTGTCCGGTGGGGACCAAAGGTGGGAGAGCTGCCCCAGAATGGACATAACAAGCCCCTTCACCAAAGGTACTACCCCTCCCAGGACACCACGTGCACCCCCACCCGTCACCTAGTGTCACTTTATATAGATACAACACTGGACAACAAATTTTTTTGGAAGTGTTGCTTAAGAGTCCAACAATAATCAGCCAGCACTGATGGATTCCAGTTGCCCTGACACTGTTTCTCCATGACCACAATGTCCTGGTGAAACCTTTCACCATGCTCGTCACTGACAGCACCAAGATCTGCAGGGAAGGAAGTCTAAACGGGAATGCAGAAAATGAACCTTTAGTGACATGTTGCACTTCATGGTTTTGTGTGTTTGAAGCATGTTGCCAACCAGCTGCATGTAGTTTGGTGCTCTGTAGTTGCCAAGAAAATTTTCAGTAACATCCTTGAATGCCTTCCATGTGATTTTCTCCGGTCCCACTAAAAGTTCTTCAAATTGCCTGTCATTGATGACCTGTTTGATTTGTGGACCAACAAAAATGCCTTCCTTAATCTTGATATCAGTTATTCTGACTTGAATTACGAATTGAAGTAGCAAATAGAGGTGATTTTTCAAAAATGGTGTGTGATAGGGAAATTTCATGGTGATTTTCATAATTAGCAGCCTAAAACCCATAAAGTACGCCCAACAGTATTTAGCAAGTAAAATCTTTGTTGTCCAGTGCCCTTGGGCTGTGGTTATAACAGTTACTCGAACATCGTGTTTATATTGGATTGCTTTTATATTTATATTTATTGTGTTCTTTATGCTTGTTGTGTTTTTTATGCTGCATTGGATCTGGAGTAACAATCATTTTGTTCTCTTTTACTCTTATGTACTGAAGAATGAGAGCAAACAATCTTGAATCTAGAGAAAGGTTATATTTTATTAACTCACTTATGGTAATATTTAGGTTTATGTGCCATGTGTGACATGTGGGCGCACTGTGGCCTGGAGGAATGTTGTCTTGTTTGGTTGTACATATGCAGTCAGATGCCGATAGGTGGTGTCCATGGTTACCACCGAAATGTTCCAGGACCATTGGACACCACAGAGATAAACGGCGTCCTTAGATGCGAATGGGAACATTTTAATTTAGTTTATGATAGTTCTTGTTGTGTCTAGTGTTCTTGGCGTTGGTTCACGGTAATGTAGAAGAAGAAATAAACATATGTTTTTATTTAAAAAAAAGAACAGGACAGGGCCCAGGGAAATCCAGGCCCAAGACTGAGGAAAGAGGTGAGGTTTGATTGATTGAAGCAGCTGGCTGAATTAGAAAGGTTGGGTACAGGCCGAATTGAGGTAGTGGAGCCTGGGTCCGAGTGTGTATCGAAGCAGCAGAGCCTGGATGGGAGAGCGAGGAACGACCTGAAATTTGGACCATTTAAGCCAGGGCCAGGTTGAAAAGGTCCGGTTCAGCTCGTGATCCGCGAGGCTTACTCGTTTCTGCACTGAACTGAGGCTGTGGCCTGCAACAAACGGGCTCCTGAGTCGGCTGCAGTGATGACTGGCCTCGTGGCTGTGGACTCACTTTCATCAACTTCATTTCTGAATGTTATTTGCTTATTTTTATTGTTCGCACGTTTGTTTCTTTTCTGCACATTGGGTGCTTGATGGTCTTTTCTTAATGGGTTCTATTGGGTTTCTTTGTTTGGTGACTGCCCGTAAGGAGATGAATCCCAAGATTCTATATAGTATACATACAATTTGAACTTTCGACTTTGAACAGAGAGACCTTGGGGCACAAGTAAAAATGCGGAGTATTTCTGAAGTAATTTGGAGTAATCTGAATTCACTGACAATGGGACCGGGGTTGGACGGGATGATGAGGAAAGCATGCAGCATGCTTGCCTTAATGGACTGGGTTAGGGAGTGCAGGAGTTGGGTTATCATATTACTATTGTACAAATCTCTGTCCATTCCCCTCCGTGGGTGCTGCCTGACCTCCTGAATCCCTCCAGCGCCTCCTTAGTTGCACGAGCCATGGGTTAGGCTGCACTTGGCGTATTGGTCACCACACCGTGGAAGGTTCCATAGGGTGCAGGGAAGATTCACGGGGATGTTACCGGGGCTGGAGGACTTAGGAGAGAATGAATAGGCTGGTTCTTCTTCCCTTGGAGCAAAGAAGGCTGAGAATTCTTACGATCCAGGTGTATAAAACCGAGACATATAGATAACCAGTGTCTGTTTCAGAATCAGAGTCGTAATATCACCGGCACATGTTGTGCAATCTGTTGTTTTGTGGCAGCAGTAAACTGCAATGCATCACAATAAAAAACTATAAATTACAAAAAGAAATATATTTAAAAAAATGAAAGTAGTTCAAAAAAAAACCCAAGAAATTGTGTGGTAGTGTTCATGGGTTCAATGTCCATTCAGAAATCAAATGGCAGAGGGGAAGAAGCTGTTCCTGAATCATTGAGTGTGTGTCTTCAGGCTCCTGTACCTCCTCCCTGATGGTAACAATGAGAAGAGGCATGTCTGAAACTAGAGGGCACAGATTTAAGCGGGTGGCAGGGTGGAGATATATCTTTACCAAAGGAGGTGTAAGGTGCTCCTTCCCTCTGCTGGCTTGCAGGTTACCCTTGGGCAAGGTGTAGCACTTGATTAGCCGCCATCCCACCCCCTTCCTGGGATCAGGGTCACATGAAGCCATGGGATCTGGTGCTGGATGGTCATATGAGCAGCTGGTGAATATCACAAGTCCTGGTTATGCGATCACTGGCGCCAGGCAGACAATCTCTGAAGAGTGCTGATAACGGCTGGGGTCACCTGTCTTGTAAAGACACTGCCCAGGAGGCGGCAATGGTAAAGCACACTGTAGAAGCATTAACATGGTCTTGAGCATGATTGCTCTTGGCTAATTTTTCTACAGAAGTGCTTTGCCATTGTCTTCTTCTGGGCAGCGTCTTTACATGACGGGTGACCCCGGCCATTGTCAATACTCTGGCACCAACGTAGCACGCTCACCATTTGCAGCAGAACCACACAAGCAACAAGAACAAAACACCAACAGCAAAGCAAGCCCCTTTCCTCCCTCCCTCCCACCCTCCCACACACTCCCGGAGAGGCCTTCAATCCCTGGACAGGCCTCCAGTGGAGACATGGACTCGCAGACGCCAAGCTTCTGACTTCCAGATGCACTGACCCAGGGCTTTGACCATCAGGACCTGGTTTCCGGACTTGCAGTGTTTGGCCTTCGGCCTTTGGGCTTTGATCCCCGTTATCGACCCTAGAGCTTGCAGTCATGGGACCCCAGGCTCTGGGCCTCAAACTTGAGACTCACACAGACCTCTGAGAGAGGCTTCAACAACTCTTGTGCTCCTCGCCTTGAGGTATCAGTACTAACCGGAATGTTCCACCTATGCGGTGGTCGATGGACAGGTATCCCCGGGAATCAGTTGGGAAGATACTACATTTCTTCAGGAAGGAATTTTTTAGGCATGTCCTTGAAATTCTCCCCTGTCTGCCTGAAGAGAGGGGTAATTTTGGCTGACGGGACATGCATGGCCCCACAGTGGGGAACCTGCCCACTTTGAGGAACAATGATCACAGCTTTCACCATGCGAAAACAGTTAGGGCCAGTGCGCAGTTCTGGTCTCCACACCAAAGGAAGAGTGTGGTACAGCAGAGGAAGCTGATGAGGATATTTCCTGTAATAGTCATAGGAAGCCCATCACCCCAGGCGGCACATAAGCCCACTAACTGCAGCTTGCCGGAGTCCCCTGTAATAAGAGTCATAGTCAGAGAAAAGTACAGCACAGAAACTGGCCCATCTCATCCGTGCTGAACCATTTAAACTGCCCACTCCCATCGACCTGCACCGGGACCATTAACCCTCCATACCCCTCCCCTATCATCCATGTACCTATCCAAACTTCTCTCCAGCATTGAAATCAAGCTCACATGCACCACTTTCGCTGGCTACTTGTTCCACGCTCTCACCACCCTCTGAGTGAAGAAATTTCCCTTCATGCTCCCCTTAGACTTTTCATCCTTCACCCTTAACCCATGACCTCCAGTTGCAGACCCATATGACCTCAGTGGAAAAAAACCGTATCTGTACCCTCATAATTTTGTACGTCTTTTTCAAATTACCCCTCAATCTTCTACATTCCAAGGAATAAAGTCCTAATCTAATTAATCTTTCCTTATAACTCAGGTGCTCCAGACCCAGAAACATCCTTGTATATTTTCTCTGTACTCTTTCAACCTTATTTACATCTTTCCTGTAGGTAGGTGACCAAAATTGCACACAGTACTCCAAATTAGGCCTCACCAATGTCTTATACAACTTCAACACAACATCCCATCTCCTGTACTCAGTACCTTGATTTATGAAGGCCAATGTGCCAAAAGCTTTCTTTATGACACCACTTTATCTACCCGTGACACCACTTTCAATGAATTATGGGCCTGTATTCCCAGATCCCTTTGTTCTACCACACTCCTCAGTGCCCTACCGTTCACTGTGTGTACAGGACATAGGCCGCTGACTGCAGCTCAC